>NC_133159.1:25701363-26004393 GCF_040802235.1 Manis javanica | reverse complement strand
GGACTGGCTGATCTAGGCTGGGCCTGGTTGGTGGTGGCTCAGTTCCGCATGTCCCTCGCTCTCCTCCTGGGACTCGTGGGCTAGCCCAGACCTGCTGCCCTCACGGCAATGGCAAAGCCTAAGAGAACAGGTCCAGTCATGCATTTGCTTTCCAAAGCTTTGGTCACATTTTGTGCATCATGAATTCAATGGCCAGAACAAGTCACATGGTGAAGGGCATGGCAACTAGGGAGAGTGACGATTTGGAGCTGTTAATGCAGTCCGCCATCAAAACTTTCAGTACCTGTGAGGCCTGATTGTACTTCCTTTATTTGAGTGTTTTTTTCCCCTTATAACCAAATAATTCCCAGTTGAAATGAGACTTTGGGACAGAGCTTAGGTGACCAGCTCTGCTTCTCCTTTGCATCTTTCTTGTGGCAGAAGTCATGGGGCAGAAGACATCCTGGACTCCTGTAAGGAGAAAGTGGTGCTTTTGGCTAGCCTGGGAGAAATGACCGAGGAAGGAGAGTTGTCCCTAGCAATTTGCCCAAATTGCCACAGGAGAGGGAAACTGTGCTCCCAGCTACAGATACCTTCAGCAAGATCGTCTACAGAGGTAGCATCAGTGGGCACAGCAGCAGGGCTTCCAAGGAAGGGTGTTCTCAGCACCAGCTGGAATGCCAGACAGGGAGGCCCATATGGGCCAATGTGAGGGATACCAACAGCAGACTTGTCTCAGGGGAGGAGGAGGGACTGGCATGAAGTAGCCCCATGGATCAGAATCTGGCTGTTCAAGCTAGGAGTCAGCTTCAGGCCCAAGTCCGCCAGGGCATTGGTGTGAGAGCCAGGCTCCAGGCCCATGACAGAAGGGCAGTCTCAGGGCAGGGAAGAGCAGCAACAAAGGTCCTAGCTCCATGCTCTCACAAACACCTGAAACTTTGCCGACCCAGCTTAAGGAATGAGGTAGCTCCTGGTTTCCTTCCAGGCCTGGCTCCCACTGGCCCAGGCCATGGGATGGAGCTTTCAAATATGTGTGCGTGTGGGCATGTATTTTTATCATTGTTCTTCAATGGGCCTGGGACAGGTAGGTGCTACAGAAGCCTGGGCGCCCAGCAAGAGCTTCCTCTCCCCTCTTCCCTTCTCCCACCTTCTGGGAGGATGGGTACAGTTTGGGCTGTGGGCTGCCACACGGTTAATGCTGCTGCAGAGCTGTCAGTGGTCTCTGGGGCCCTATCCCTCACTTACAACAACTACTCAAGTACCAGATCCTCGGGACTTTTATGGGTGATAAGGACGTATGACCCAGAACAAGTGTGACTCCCTGACCCCCCATTGAACTGGCAACAGGAGAAGTGAAATCAATTCTGGTAACCTGAGCAGCAGGAGAAAGCCTGCAAGGGGAATGGGAAACTCTCAAGGTTATTTTCTCACCTGCACAATAGGGAAGAGGAGAAAAAATTGAGCCAATAACAACACAATGATTGTGTATTAATACCCACTACATGGCAGGCCCTGGGCTGTAATTGGATACAGAAATACACGAGGTGAGGTCCCTAAACTAGTCCTTGTCTAATTGACATGTGTCTGCCAGCATAAGCTAGGTTATGCTGCAGTAACAACCAATCTCCCATATTTTACTGGTTTTGAACAAAGGTTTCCTTCTCCATTGTGGGTTGGCAGAGCTCTCTGCTCCACATCATCATGCCTATGCTGGATTCAGGTTAACAGAGCAGCTGCTAACTGGAGTGTTGTTGTCTGCCATGCTACAGGGAGAGGAAGATGCTAGAGGGTCTCAGATGGCAAGCGGGTGCTCAGGCCCCAGGATGGGCCCATGTCACTTCTGCTCATAACCCTTTGGCCAGAACTGGTCACGTAGCTGCAAACACAAGAGGCCCAGAAATACAACCTTATCATAAGCCTGGCATGTAGGAAAAATGAAATATTTGATGAATGGCACTCAAGACTGCCAGAGGATGTTGGGAATATTTCACAGAGGAGAAGAATCTTGAGATGGGGCTTGAAGAAGTAGGCAATGAGGCAGAGAATAGGGGAGGACATTCCAGGCTTGTAGGCTTCATGGAGATATAAAAATAAGAAGCATACTCCAGGAACTGTGGGAACACAGTGAAGTTGGATCCCAGGGTGTGTGTGGGTCGTGGAGGGAATGGAGTTAAGGTGGCCTCACTATGAAGCTTCTTGGGAGTCTTGCTTGGGAATTGGGAGTTGATCTTCCTGCAGTGTGCAGGCAGCAGGAATCTTTCAGCAGCACGGTACTGGGGATGCTTAAAAGGGAAAAATACCCAGGAGGATTTGGGGAGAGCTATATTGGGCACTCAGCTTCCCAGTCAGAGGCCTGCAGTCAGCTGGCCTCAGCCTTCATTGTTTTTGTTTCCCTAGATAATGCTTTTTATAACTCTGTAATACCCGACACTTGCTCTTATTTTTTTAAAACCTGCTGCTGTGACTGGGGTGCAGTTAAATTGTCTTAGCTGGGATTCTTAGGGTGAATGAAATCGTGTTTTTTGTTGGGCTTTGGAGGCAATATATATGAATCATATCATTGATGCCAAGAGCGTGGGAACTCCCGGATGTATCAGAGGTCGTTCCCAGGGACCCAGTTAGGGTTGAACATCGCAAGTCACCACAAGACAGGAGAGGGCAATATGACTCTGCAACGAGACTTCTGAGGACATGTGTCTCTGAAGAGGATATACAGCTGTCCTTTCAAGTTACCATCTCCCATCTCTCTGGATAATCCACCCCCCTCCACCGACATAAAGGGAGGAGGCTGGACAGGATGGAAGTCGCAATGTGGAAGGGCTTAACCTAAAATACCTTTGTCTCTAAGTGGATTCCTGGGAGGCACGTTTGAGGCTTTGCACTGAAACGAAGGCGTGTTGGCAGATGGCGCCCCCTGGTGGGGGGACATTTCACCCTCCCTGTCTCCGGCTCGCACACACAGGAGCGGACTTCATTCCTGGTTCCCAGCAGGGGTAAGTGTTGTAGAAAACATTCTCTGGGTCTCTCTTCACTGCATCACCATGCTCCCCCTGGGAACTCTGTCCTTTCTGTCGGTGAGCCGGATACCCACTGGCCACACTTACTAGGGAGCAGGGCTACTGGATTGCACAACAGCATCGGTCTCTCTTTTATTCCATGATCTCTCCCACAGGCACAGCCTACCACAATAAGGAGAAAGAGCCAGGCCCTCTCCTCATCCTCTGTGCCACCCACTCACCACAGCAGGTCTTCCTCTCAAGGAATGCCATCTTTCATCCTGCAGCCCGATGGAGAAGTCAGGTTGGTCCTATGATATGGACCTGGCTATCTTCAACGCATGGGATAGGGAATTGGATGTTCCATTTTGGCCTCAGGTCCAAGCCATTTTCCCCAATGTTGCTGCCACTAGAAAGTCCCAAATAAAGCTAATAATTGGTTCCCATTTTTCAATCATGTGTCCTTTTCCTAGGCTGTGGAGGAATGTGTGATCAGCGCTTGTGATCAGTAGCATGCAGCATTAACAAGTTTCCTAAAGCCTACAACTCACAGGGTCTGTCTTCTCTGCATTGGCTTAGTGCCCTCTGACCATGATTATGGTAAGAGGCTCAGGACTGAACACAAGAAACATCGGATTTGTGTTTTAGAACAGACCTTTGATCAGGCAGGCTTTGAAGGTTGGAGGAGGGGGGTTGGAGATGGGGGACCAGGTAGAAGACTATGGAGCTCATCCTAGTCAGAGGTGATGCCTGGACGAAGTGTGTGAGTCAGCGTTCAACAAGAAAACAGACCTAGTAGGAGGTACATATGAAGACATGCATTGTAAAGAATTGGCCTACATGATGGTGGGGGCTGTCTAGGCAAGATCAAAACCTTCAGCACAGACCGCGGTAAGGACCAGCTGGAGATCTCAGGCATGGGGTGAATCTGCTGCCCACAGGTAGACTTCCTTCTTCCTCAGGGAAACCTCGACTACTCTTAAGGTTTCACTGATTAAGTCAGGCTCACCCAGATTATTTGGGATCATCTCTCCCTACTTCTAGTCAACTGAGCGTGGACTTGAATTACATCTGCAAAATACCTTCACAGCAACACCTAGATTAGAGTTTGACTGAATAACTGGGGACTGTAGCCTAGCCAAACTGACCTACGAAACTGACCATCCCAAAGGGCTTTGTCAATTTTCCTTATACCAGAGACTCTGATATATCAAGGACTCATTACAGAAGGGCCCACAAGCCTTTGGCTTTGCCTTCTTTGTGGCCATGATGGCAGAACAAGCTCCAGAACTGGCTTTTTATCAATGGCCTCCTGAGGTAAGGAGGAGCTTGGCTGAGGGAGCACAGATGGCTTCTTACGAATCTACCCAGAGGTCCAAAGAAGGATTTACATAGCCTGCAGGCAGAAGCCCCAAAGAAGTGAGCTCCCGTGTTGCCTCTGGGGAATCATAATCCTTCAGAGGGTCTTTTGAGGCTTAGATGAGCTGGCAATGACTTGTGAGCTGCAGTGCACCGCCCAGATGTATTCGTTTCTTTCTCATATAGACTATAAGACTAAATGTCTTCACTGATAAGACTGGTCTTCCTCATCTGCTACCAGTCACCTGTCCTTGCGTTAATGTGCTTGATTCTAACAACATAATAACAAAGCTCAACTTTAAAAAGCATGAACCAGTATTCCAGAAAGTTACATAAAGCTATTTTAAGAAGTGTGGTAGAAATGACATTTATGTGACTCGTTTTGTACATAATCCTGGAAAACGCCCACTTATCTTCTCACATCTAACTGAAATGCCACCTCCTTGGTGAGGACTGCCCTCATCTCCCCAGACCTGGTTCTGTGCTTCTTCCAAGTTGACCACTGATGACTGTTGCCTAGACACAGACTCAGCTGACTGCTACAAGCCTTGGCTGCCCCCACCTACTACTCACCTCCAGCCATCATGACGTCCACGTTCCTGCCTGTCGGTGTGTTTGAAGCCTCACTCCCTTTGGTGAAGGTGATCTGGGAACTTGTTTCCCATGCACCTCATGTCTGTCGCCCCTGAGGAACTGAGTCTCGGGTGCCCACTGCAACATGGAGCTCCTGTGGGTGGTGCACCATGTTTCAGGTGCTGTCTTGAGTGTTTAACTTGGGTCATTTCAGTTAGTCTTTGATACAAACTGTAGCAGCTGACATTTACATATGTATCTATCACTTTCCGTATTCCAGACACTTTTCTAAACACTTGCCACATATTAATTTATGTAATCCTCATAATAAATCTTCAAATAGGTGCTATTATTATCTCATTATATAGATGATAAAACTGAGCTTTAAGGACTTGCCCAAAGTCGTGCAGATTGGTGACAGTTAAGTTCATCTAACTGCACAGCCAGTGCCCTTAACCACCACCTTACATTGTCTCCATTAAAATAGCCTGGATGTTCCTTTTTCTGTTTCACTCTTTGCCACCCTCTACTCCCTAACACACACACACACACACACACACACACACACACACACACACACACACACACTCGGGCTCCTAGGATATCACTGCTAGTTTGGAGTTTGTGGTCTGAGCCTGCTGAGATCTCTCAGCCAGTGGCCTTAGCTTCTGTTCTCCCATCTGAGCCCCCACCCCCACCCCCCATCAACCCCTCAAGAGCCACGGAATACTAGTGATTCCTCCTGCCAAGTCCATGTGCCCTGTACAGCTGGCCCAGAATTCTATTTCCTCATTTATTCCACTGCACTGTCTCTATCTGATGGTGTCTCTGTCTCTTCAATGGTCTGTGAACTCCTTTAGGGCAGAGATACCCACCTTCCTCTCCTCAGATCCTGACTCAAAGAAAGTAATGAAACTGTGAGTAGATCTGTTTCTACCAGTTGGAAAACCACTTCTTTGGACCAGGATGGAAACAGGCCTATGGGGAGAGTCAGGGGGGTTAGAGGGGCTGCATGGGGAGTAGCAGGCTGCTTTGGCTGACAGCCAGGGGCACGAAGGGCTGGAGTCTACACGTCAGGACTCTGATTCCAGAATCTGCTCAAATATCCTCTGGCTTCTCTGCCATCTGCATTGTTGAAATTCACTGTCATTTCAAGGGAAAGAACGACAAAGACACAAGCAGCGCCACTTTGAATAGCTTGGAGGAGGAAAATGAGGGAAGAAGAAGCAGCAGGAGACAGGAGGTGGGACAACAAGGAAGGAGAGAGAAGATTGCAAAACCAGTGGAAGAGGAAAACAATACTTTAAAACAAACTTCAAGAGGGAGGCTTGGTGGCTTGACTGTTCAAACCAACCATCACAGGTTAATGGGTTGTAATCACATCTCCATCTGTCTCCAGGGTGTCAGTTTTGCCTCCTGTAAAATGGGCAGTAACAAACTTCCCCCACTCTAAACTCTGTCATGAAGAAGGACTTAGGTATGATCTCAAGAATGTGAGATGACCTCCCTTCCTTTCTATGAAGGTCATGAATCATGTCAAGTTGTTTTGCTGAATTGAGAGCGCTTTGCACTGAGTTGGAGAAACAGTTACTCCCCAGACTTCCAGGGGGCTGGGGAAGGTACACCAGCCTCACACTGTTTTTGGTTCAGGAGGCAATTGGAACAGGGCTAATAGGACTTCATCTCCCAGGGGTCTGCATGTAGGGGTGAGGGTCTCTTGGCAGGAGAAGAAGCTTTGAAAGAAAGCAGGGCTTCAGGGGGTACACTGGAGCAGTTTGGTGGTCTTAAAATTATGGACGATCCTGAAGAACTTTTGTTTATGTGCATTACATTTATTCATATTTGTCATATTAGAAATTCAAACAGAACATTTTAAGACACCAGAATACACAGTACACATTCTATCAGCCCTCACGGCTGTGGCATCATCAAACATTGTGTAGATGCTGGGCAGAACTCCCCTGTGACCTCGGAGGGCATGCACATGGGAAGGCAAATAGCATCTTAGCATGGTTATGAAGAATTTCTATCTCGCAGATACCCTGGAAAGGTCTCAGGACCCCCATGGGTCCCTGAGCCTCACTTTGAGAACCTCTGAACTAGTGACCCACAGACTGTTGCACATAATGGAATTCCTGCTGTAACTCCTCCAGACACCAAATGATGGAGTTATAACTATGATTGGATTACTTGAGCTATGATATCAGCTGATGAGCAGACAAGTTAGAATGGTTCACAAAATTAGAGGAACAAAATTAGGAACAAAACAGAGGAACAAAATTAGAGTGACCCAGGAAGAAGTATGCTCAGGAATTTGTAGAAATGACAGGGAGGGCCCCAGATCCACGTGAGCTGTGAAATTTGGGGGTTTGGACCAATCTGTAATCTGCCAGGAGCAGAAGGGCCCCATGTAACACCTAGATTCATGCTTGTTGTGAGCAGCATTTGTGCCCAGGCCATTTGGTCAGTGCCTGCCTTCAGCAGCCCACCTCCTCCCCTTTCCCAGGGCTACAGGAAGCAAGAAGCGGCTGCAATCAAAATGAAATGTCAAATTTCTTAAAACCCGAGGAATAGCTGTAATTTGCAAGGAGACAGAATGCAATTAGCATACACTTGTCAAAAAGGGAGATGGTTCAGTGAGCCCCATGTTGCCTTGGTTTTATTAAGACTGGGCTGATTTCTGTAATTCCATTTGCTTTTTGGCCCATTAATGGCCAAACCAGTACAATAAACTGGAAGTCGGTGGGGGAGCCTTGCTACGAGCAGCATGTATGTTGTGAGCAGCATGAGATGGTCCATGAAAGTCTTCCTGAAGGAGAGAGAGGAATGAAATGCTCTCAGGTGCCCTCTTGCCTGGATCAAGGGAAACTGAGGTTCCCAGCCCAGGATCCTTCAGCACTTTTTGTAGACTTGGCTTTTAGAGTCACAGTGCTTTGGGGAAGAAGGCAAGAAAAACAGAGGAGATGATAAATAATAACAGTGTTAGCTTATTAATCTAGGTGAGGCCCTGGGGGAAAACAGGCAATCACAGTTCCCTGGCAGGTCCCAGGGCAGCACCTCTGCTGGGACCATGGCATTTGCCTGCCCCTCCCTGACCTTGGGGCTGCCATTGGGGTTGCCCCCGAACTCACTGCTTCTCTGATCACTGCTGCAGCCTCTGTCCATGGGTTCTGCAGATCCCTGGGTCTGACCAACTCCCTGTTGTGGGGGTGTGCGTGTGGATTGCCTGCTTCCCAGGCTCTGCCCTGTGTGTCCATGATGCTGCTGGAACCTCTTTTCTGGGCTCCATGAAAGGCCATGGAACCTGTGTGCCGAGTGAGCATGGACCCAGGGATACGACTGAAGCACAGTTTGATTTTGGCTCCCATTCCCTCTTTAAAATTTATTCCATGAGGACCATTTCTCCCTTGCCTGAGGATGAAATCTCTATCTCAGGCTGTCTCATAATTTTCTCCTGGCTTTTCACTAATAAAAAGATCCCTGGTCACTTTATACCACAAATATAGTCTCAACTCAGTAATTAAAATGGTCCAGTCCTAGATAATAAAAATTCTGAATTTGTTTTCATGCCAGCTTCCCCCTGCCTCTCCTTCTCACCCAGTTGAACTGGGAACTGCTGAGGAGTCTGGCCCTGGCAGGGTTTGGCTCAGGGGAAGGTGGGGCTGGGGGAAGGGCATGGGTTTTCAAGGCAGGTCTCCATTCTTATGCAGACCCCTCAGCCTCTGGTTTTGCAGCAGCAGCCTCTCCCACAGAGCATCGACTCACTGCAGCCCCTTTGCCTGGTTCTAGATAGTCTCTTGGCAGAATTTGGATGGTGCCAGGCCAGCATGTTCTGCTTGGGGAATGGTGACGCACAGACATTTTGGGGGCACCACCATACCTCCCTCCTTAGCTATGTGTCTTGGTGGGAGTTGACTTATTCCCAGCTCCAGCAGTGGACTAAAGTCAATCAGTATATTTTGTCCCTCATCAGAAGGACTAGATCAGCTCAGTACCTGGCCAATCACAGCAGGGAAAGGATAGGAGACGTAAACTGGGGATTCTGCAACAGAAGGCATGGTCTCGGATCTGTGTGAATGAGCACAAGAAACCACCTCTCTGCTTGGAGAGTGGGATATGAGGCCATGAGTCTGCAACTGTGGCAGCCATTCTGGAATGGCTGAGCGCGTGGAGCTGCCAGGGGACTACCATGTGAGTAATCAAGGCTGCAGAAGGCATATGACTTGATCATGAGAGACCAGATCTTGGTGATGTCATTTGAGTCATTAGGTCAGCTTTCCTTACAGCAGTGGTTCTCAGTGAGAGGATGAGGGTGGCAATTTGCCTCCCAGGGGACATTTGGCAATGTCTGGGGGCATTTTTGGTTGTCACAACTTGGAGGTTACTACAAGCATCTAAGGGTAGAGGCTAGGGATGCTGCTAAACACCCTAAAATGCAAAGGGCAGGCCACCCACAATAGAGAATCATCTGGCCTAACATGACTGGAATGCTTGTCAGTAGTCAGTTGAGACAGCCTGGTCTAAAGCCAAAACTATATCTGGACTTCTCAGTTACATGAGTCAACGTGTTTCCTTTATTTTTTGAGTCAGTTTGAGTTGGTTTTCCTGTGATTTGAAATTGAAAGAAACTTAACAGATAGCTTTCAAAACAATGCCACCTTTTCGTTCCTCCCCCAGATGTCCCCTCTGTGTCTCTCCTCAACCTTGAAGATTTTCTCTTGGGCTTTAACACAGCTGCTCCTTCTGCCACCTTGTTTGGCACTTTTGAGAAATAGTGTTCTGCCCACCCCTGGACCTCTGTAAGAATCCCAGCTCCTTCTGAACAGACAGCTCTCCAAAGAAGAAATTCAGATGGCCAACAGACACATGAAAAGATGCTCCACATAGCTAGTTATCAGAGAAGTGCAAATTAAAACCACAATGAGATATCACCTCACACCAGTAAGGATGGCCACCATCCAAAAGACAAACAACAACAAATGTTGGCGAGGTTGCGGAGAAAGGGGAACCCTCCTACACTGCTGGTGGGAATGTAAATTAGTTCAACCATTGTGGAAAGCAATATGGAGGTTCCTCAAAATGCTCAAAATAGACTTACCATTTGACCCAGTAATTCCACATCTAGGAATTTACCCTAAGGATGCAGCACTCCAGTTTGAAAAAGACAGATGCACCCCTATGTTTATCACAGCACTATTTACAATAGCCAAGAAATGGAAGCAACCTAAGTGTCCATCAGTAGATGAAAGGATAAAGGAGATGTGGTACATATACACAATGGAATACTATTCAGCCATAAGAAGAAAACAAATCCTACCATTTGCAACAACATGGATGGAGCTAGAGGGTATTATGCTCAATGAAATAAGCCAAGCGGAGAAAAACAAATACCAAATGATTTCACTCATCTGTGGAGTATAAGAACAAAAGAAAAACTGAAGGAACAAAACAGCAGCAGAATCACAGAACCCAAGAATGGACTAACAGTTACCAAAGGGAAAGAGACTGGGGAGAATGGGAGGATAGGGAGGGATAAGAGTGGGGAAGAAGAAAGGGGGTATTATGATTAGCATGTATAATGTGGGGGGTGGGGGAAAGGGGAGGGTTTTGCAACACAGAGAAGACAAGTAGTGATTCTACAATATCTTACTATGCTGATGGACAGTGACTGTAATGGAGTTTGTTGGGGGGGGAACTTGGGGTATGGGAGAGCCTAGTAAACATAATGTTCTTCAAAAAAATAAAAATAATTTAAAAAAAAAGTAAACCTTAAAAAAAAAAAAAAGAATCCTAGCTCCTTAAGTCTTGAAGATAAAATACATGAAAGCTTTTTCAAGTTTGCTTAGAAACTTCAAGGTCATTATTTAAATTTTTTTTGTTCTGAAATATTTCAGACCTGCAAATGAGTGACATAATGATACCTTCATGTACTTACCCTCCAGCTTAATAAATATGTCCAAAATCACCTTCTCCAAGAGCAACTAGTCTCCTAAGTTTTGTGTTTACCTTCTAATGCATAGTTTTTGTATTAGATCACCCATTCATGTATTCTAAACAATATATAATATTTCTTTGAATCTATTATATGCACTTATATAAAAAGAGATCATATTGTATGTGTTCTCTGTTGACTTCTTTTCTTTGTTATGCCCCTCAGAATCCTCTAGGCTTTTTAAGGTAGTTTTGTGTCTTCAGCACATTGTTCCATTGTGGGAATTTCTAAATCTATTTTCATGGAGAAACACATTCCAATTTCTCACAAGTAGAAAGGATGCCACCTGAAGACCCATGAGCCTGTGTTCTAGAGCACACATATGGGAGTTTCTAGTGGATTGATCTAGGAATGGAATTGTTGGGTTGTAAGGTATGCACATCTTCAGCTCTACAGGTCTCAAAAGTTCCTTGGATTTTACTTATCCTACATACATTGTATAGATGTGTTGTAGGACATAAATGTTGTTCTTGGCCTTCATCCATCTTGATCAGTCCTGAAATTCATGGAATCTGTGTGTGCAAAGATTATATGAATAAATGTGATAGAAAGAATAATGGTCTCCCAAAGATGATCATGTTCTAATCTCTGGAATTTGTGCTTATGTTACCTTATTTGGCAAAAAGGACGTTGCAGGTTATTAAGTTAAGGATCTTGAGATGGGAACACTCATTTTCCTGGATCATCCGGGTGAGCCCAGTGTAATCCCAAGGATCCTTACAAGGGTGAGGCAGGAGGGTCAGAGTCAAAGAAAGAGATTGGAGTGAGGCATGGGAGGAGCCATGAGCCAAGGAATGCAGGCAGCCTCTTGAAGCCAAAAAATGGCAAAGGAACAGGTTCTCCCCCAGAGCTTTCAGAAGGCACACAGCTCTGCTGACCTATTTTAGACTTCTAATCTCCAGAAATGTAAGATAATAAATTTGTGTTGTTTTAAACCACCAAGTTTGTGGTAATTTGTTATAGCAACATTAGGAAACTAATAAGCAAGGCCAAATGGGAATAAAATTGAGAAGGCAAACCTGGTCTCTGGGGACCCCACAACTCACTACAGTGCCTGACTTACAGTAGATACTTAACAAATGTCTTCCCCCTCCTCATCCCTTCTTCCCATTTTCAGTCCATCCCCACTGCTGACCCTTCAGACGTACCCTCAGGTTCTATTAAAGGAGAACTGTCTTAATACAGATGCTAATGTGAGAAAGTCTGACCCCAGAGAATCACAGTTACTACATGTCAGGAAGGTAATCATAATAGTAGTAGTAATACAACTACTTATTGTGGAGACCTTATTATTGGCTCCAGGCTCCATTCAAAAAGTCAAAGAATTGGTTTAACCACACAGTTGGGCACGGTTGTCTCCTTCTTGCTGAGGAGGAAATCAAGGAAGGCTAAGTAACTTGAATAACACCCCCAAAACTAGCATGTCATAGAGTAAAGATTTGTAACTGAAATTCGGGTGATCTCAAAGTCTCTGCTTCTTTTATGACAACTTCCTGAGAAAACAGCCGTCAAGCATTTCTCTTTGCAGTACTCAGCTCTAATCTTTCTCCCTGCTTCTGTCACTGCCACAAGTCCACCATGAATTTCATCCCCTCAAATCCCAGAGATACCTGTGTTCTGTGTTTATCTGTTGTGTTTGCAGAAAAAAGAATGTGTACCTGTTGTTACTAAGGCATGTTGATAGGAAATTCCCAAACAAATACAGTAGTTGTAGAAGATGGAGCACCTCCTCCTTCTTCGATTCCCCTGCAAACTTGTCCTCTTCTATCTGCTGATGATAATCCTCTGGTTGGCCTCTTACTGATCAAAGCAGCTGTCAGAGGGTATCTGTAAGCAAACTCTGAAGGGTTGCTATCAACATGTTGTTAAATGTGTGTTTGTGTGCGTATGTGCTTGTGCATGAATATATGTGAGGTGCTTGCCTCCTATGTGGGCCCCTGTATGATGGCTGGGCTCAGCCAAAGGTCTCAAGTATGGAGATCACTGCAGTCTTTGATCTGTTGATAAGGCTTGGAGACAGGAGTGGCCTGTGCATGAACCAGGAGGCTACAGTGCCTACTACATTTTCCTGGCAATGGCAGTTTAGTAAGCCAGGAAAATATCTCATCTCTAATCAAGTAGGAAATGGGCTTAAATGGCAACTCAGATTCCCAAAGGGGCAGATTGTTAGTAATGTCCTCCAAGTCCACTGTCCTCTTCCCATAAACTCCATTGCTCTGTCCCCCCCAATTCACTCCTTCCTGAGCACACGTGCACTCAGAGACTACTTCTCCAACCTCTTTTGCAGATAGTTGTGACTTTGCAGAGGGCAATGAAATGTGAGCAGAAATGGTCATCCAGGTCATCTCCTACGGAAGACAAGCTGTATTTCCTGTTCTGAAATCTGAATGCTGACGTGCCAGTGAATGCAACTTCAACAATGTAAGTCAGGATTAAAATTATTTGGGGGAAGAAGACTTGGTTCTGACTGCATGGATTTTAAACTGGATAATTCCTCTATCTATACTTTACTCTTGACTATACAGTGGAATTGCATTTTAAATTGGGTTTAACTTCCAAAGTTAGAGCATGAGGTAAGAATGATTAATATTCAAAATACAGCTTAATACTCTTTGTAAATCCAATGAAGCGGTGTTTCCTTTCAGCACTGAAATAAGGCTGTGTCTTTGGTTGAATTTCTGATGAAGACTAATATTTAGGGACCTTATTTTATGAAACAAGTATCTTAAAATATGCTTTTACCCCCATCCTTTCAACTTTTTCTTTCTGTCTAGTGGATAGAATTGAATTCACTTAAGTTTAATATGTGTAGAGAGCAATTCAATGTAAACACTGGTGGCCAATAGCTTGGCTGCTAGGAAGGAAGTGGACTCTGAATGCTGGGGGTCCAGAGAGCTCCCAGCCCATCTGGTGTGCTTCGAGTGCAGTCCTGCCCTGGGTTAGGGAGCTGGGCATTTAATGAGATTGCTTTGAGCAAAGAAAGGCAGCCCCTGAAGTGACAGGGAAAGCAGTTGCTTGCGTGAGTAATTATTTCTGTCTCTTTTCCCATCCTCTATAACATCAATCCTAACTATATAATGATTTATACTTAGAATTGCACAATTAAAAACCTCCTTGTTCTGAGTTAATTCATTAATAGATGTTTCAACACAAATCCCCACAATGTTTTCTGTTTTCATAATTTCCATAAAATTTTTTGCAACCTCAGATTATATGTAAATGTTCACTGTGGGCATTTAGGAAAGAAAAAAATATCAACTATACTTCCATCCCCCTACCCCAACAACTCTCTTCATTTTAGTACAATCCCTTTAGTCTTTGTCCAAACTGATGTATTTTTTCTTATTTATAATTATATAAGACATACTATTTGACATCTTTTTATTTAAAATTTTATTATCAAAGTCTTCTATATAGCTACATCTTTGTAATTATAATTTTAAGAGTTGCACAAAAGCCTATTGAGTTTATGTACTATATTTCATTGCACAGTTGCCACAACTGATAATAGAGAATAATATCCATTTCTCAGAGTTGTTAAGAGGATTGCATGGTCATGTGGTGCTTAGCCCAGTGCCTAGTACATCACGGGATTGGTAGAGAGTGTAGATTTTGTACCCAGACTTCCTGGCTTAGAATCCTAGTTTCCCCTCTTCCTAACAATATAGCCCTTGAGAAGTTACTTAACCTCTCTGTGCCAGCTTCTTCAGCTCTAAAATGAGGATGATAGTAATCCTAGCTCATAGGTTTTTTTAATGACAATTAAATTAGTGAGTACTACAGTCTTAGATTTTGTCATTTTTATTATCAGTTTTCTTCTTCTTCAAAATATTTGGTCTTTGCCAAAGTCTGAGAACCAATCCTTTCAAGTAATTCAATTTCATGTCCTTTGCTTCATCTAAAACTCCCACAACAATAAAAAGTAACTATAAGGTTATTTGACATCATTATTTTATGTTGATATGTTTTTAGGAATACCATTAAGAGTGTGAAGTTGGGGATTTTTGTGTTCAATGAGAATTATTGTTTATATAAAAGGAGACATTTTTCTTCCTTCCTTTAAAATTCTTAACATGAGTAATAGTTGTAAAATTGTATCAATTTACAAAGTCAGATACTTTCTATCTAACTTTCTATTTAACTTTAGAAGACTAAATACTTTCTATCAGCCATTGAAATGGTTTGTGTCTTTCCTTGCTTAACTATTGAAGTGATATGTATCTGTTCTTAATTAGATTTATTGGGTTAGGTTTCTTTATATTATACATACATTGAGTGGTAGGTAAGTTTATATGAGCATTTAAATGCTCATTCCAGTGAGTGAATGGACAAGGGCCAAGTGATGACATTAAAGCCACTCCTATTAACTTTTAAACATTGACATTGATAGATGACTAGCAACAGGTGACTAGTTAAAAGAATTAAATGCATTTTGGGTGCTTATTTACTGAATATGTGAAAATTAATCTTGACATTTCTACAATGGGTAATGTTAAATATTTCACCTATTTTGAAATTGAAAGGATTTCTTATATGTGGTTCTGTTGCTATTACAAGGACAGATCTGCTTATGTCACTGGATGTCTGTTTTTAGTCACAAGCCATACTGCATGATTCTCTCAAGGATTTTTTCCAGGACTTATTAAGTGTTGCATCTTGTAGGAATATGATTGTTAATTGTGTGTACAATTGAATGTATACACATAAATATTAAAGTAGGCAATATTAGTAACTATTAAAAACTTCTAGAACAGCATATGTTATGCCCAAAATGGCTGATATGAATAGATTTTTCTCATTATAAACCAACTCTATTTTGCTGGAATAAATCATATAATGCTCCTGTTATATTATTCTTTTAATGTAGGGCTGATTTTATTTACTGATATTTTCTTTCAATACCTTATGTCTGTATTCAAATATTGTGTTGGTATAGATTCTTTGTCAAAGTATCTTTATCAGATTTCAGGCTTGTAACATAGTGATCTCATAGACTAATATGGGTACCATGAAATTCTTTTTTTTTTATTTGGAACAGTTTATAGCACACAGAAATCACTTGCATTAGTAATACCTAATGGCATACCTCTATGACACCTATGAATAATATTCTATTTAAGCCTAACCCTGCTTTCCATTTCTCCTTGCATCAAGTTTTGAATACCATATTTTTCAAGACATTTTTTTCCTATTTTATTGAAGTTTCAAATTACCTGCTAATTCAGCCAATACACCTTCATAATTTAAGAAAGTTATTTTATATTGGTTATTATGTGTGCTCTCTGACTTTAATATTGCTAATTTGAATTTGATTTTGATTATCTTTACTAGTTTAGCCTCCTTTATTTTGTCATTTACTTTTTTTCTTTCTTACTTCCTTTGGGTTTCTGTTGCTATTACTGTTGCTGATAGTCTGCCTTGTCCATATGATTCCACCTCCTTTTCTTAGCTACAGATGTTTGGTTGATGCAGACACAGGTCTTCCAAAAGGCAGGAATAATCATTATATTGTTATGCACAAGAAATGTAATTAAGAAACCCACAGACTATAATTGTTAACTGCAGAGAGCCAAACTGCAATGTCAGAGTGTGTATGAATCAATATTGTCACCAACAAAGCCACATGCAAGTTGAAATTAAGAGACAAAAGGATACCAGCTTGAGCTGCGAGAGCTGGTATGGGGAAAAGACATAAATGTGGAGAAAGAAGCAGAGGTCAGTGACCCCAGAACCCCAGGGAAAGGAAGACAAGAACCTAGCTTCCTTTTGTTCTTCCAGTTCTGTGAGGTCTGGCTGTACTTCCTCACCATGTATTTTCATGACAATCCTTCTCTATCTTTAGATAAATTCCCTTTATTCTTAAGCTAGAGTTTGTGTTTCATACAACCAAACATGTCTTAAGATATGTCCTTATGTTTTTAGACTTAATGCTTACTTGACTTATTTGATTTTTTTAAATAATAGAAGAATTTAAAAATAATTAAAAGGCTAACATGATACAAATTTATTATTTCTTGCACTAATTATCCAGAATCATTCAGACTCCCTGACTCTTTGGTGATTTTGCTTTGCCTATTTTCCTGTATGCCTAGGAGCCAATATCAGAACAATTTATTCTCATAATGGTTGTCTTAAGTTTCTACCAAACAGATAAGGTACCAGATTCTCATCTCATTTCCTCTCTCTCTGAATTACAGATCAAATTAGGCAAAAATAAAATCCATACGGCTGTGAACATATATCTAAATCCCCATAGGGAAAAAAAAACAGACTGAAATGTTATCAGTGGTTATCCACAGTTTATATATTTTTGTTTCTTCCTTCCTATTTTATGCAAACATTGACAGTACATTATTTTATAATCAGATAAATGTCATTATATGATGCTAAAAAATGAACAATTAATTTTCTCTGAGTCTGACTTTGCGGTACTGTAGAGGTTTTAATATATAGTGTTTTTATTATCATTGATTTCTACATTTGCTATTATTTAACCTAAATGCAATTTTGCAAAGGATTTTTGCACTTACAAGTTTTAGAAGTGTTTTGTCTCTTCTAACTTACATTACTAACAGAGCATTATTTACCTGACTACGAGACTTGGAGGAAATAGGTTCACAACACTTGTTATTGCTGCTTTCTTAACTAGCTCTGACCTGCTCTGGCACTGGTAGAACATAAATGATTGATGTAGGTATATTTGCTCATTCATTGTTTTCAACAATTATTTGCATGGAGCTTCCAGCATGCCTGGCACTATTCTAAAGTTCAGTGATACAAATGGGAATAAGATACAAAAAACCTGTTCTCCTGGAGCTGGAGAAATCAGTTCAGGCAGCAAGGACACTGGTACAAAGGTTCTAATGCAGAATGAGAGTGGGTATTTGAGGAAGACAAAGAGGCCACTTCTGTTGAAGTACAGTAAGAGATGGGCCCAGAGAAGTGGGCACAGGACAGCTTGTGAAGGTGCAGACCAGGGAAGGTGTGTGGATTTGGGTTTAGGCTTGATAGGAAGCCACGGGAGCATTTTTAGCATGGAAGTGACATGATTTGTTTTATGTATTAGAAAGCTCCAGGACTTCCACTTTGGGCAGATGGAGCACATGCACTTTTCTGTGTCCCTTCATTAAGCACAACTATAAACTGTGTATGTTATATATAAGACAGATAGAAACAAAAACTCTTAAAGGTGGAGAGAAGTCAGGCTGGCTGGAGACTTCAGAATCTAAGGAGCAGCTCAATGCTGAGTCCCTTTCTTTTTTTTTTTTTATCTTGGACTCATAGCTCAGAATATAGAAAAAGTGGTGACTTACACCCACACCAGCAAACACCAACTGGGGAGCCTAGACTTGCATCTTTGCACAGGTGTAGTGGGCATTCCTACCCCTCCTACCAAGGAAGATGTTAGTGAAGGCCAAGTGGGGAGCCAGAGCTTCTAACCCCTCAAGGCAATGATGAAAGACGCCTCCCTCAGGTGTCAGCGGAGGATGACTTGGAAACCTGGACTTTTATCTCCACCTGACAGTAATGAGGTCACCCCTTTCCCCTTTCCCTGGCAGGCCACTGTCAGAGGAAGCCAGCTAAAAGAGAGGATTTAAATAAGATTTGTAATATATTACCCAAACTGTCCAGGTTTCAATAGAAAATTACTTGTCATAGCAAGAACCAGGAAGAGCACAAACTAAATGAAAAAAGACAATCAATAGATGCTCACACTGACAGAGGTTAGAGTCACCTGACAAAATGCAACCATCATAAAAAATGCTTCAACAAGGGATTATGAATACACTTCAAACATGAAAAATAGAAAGTTTCTGCAAAATAGAAGATCTAAAATAGAATCAAATGGAGATTTTAAAACCATAAAATACAATAATCAAAGTCAAAAGTTCATGAATGGGTTTAACAGCAGAATGAGGGGCATAGAGAAAGGAATCAGTAAATGGGAAGATAGAAAAACAGAAATTACCCAATCTGAACAACAGAGGAAAATAAATTAAAAATAAATGAGCAAAACCTCAGGGACGTGTAGAATTATGACCATGTCATTGAAGTCCTGGAAGAAGAGAAAGAGGGAAAGACCAAAAACTTCCCAAATCTGACAAAAGACAAACCTAGGCTCAAGAAGTTGAGCAAACTTGAAACAGGATAAACCAAAAAAATAAAGGAAGACTAAGAAAAAAATTTGAAAGCACTGAGAAAAATATAACAACTTATGTGTAGGATGAAGGTAATTCAAATAACAGTGGATTTCTCAGAAGAAACCAGGGAAGCCAGAAAGAAAAAAATCATAGCATTTTTAAACTGCTGAAGAAAAAGAACTGTCAACCCAGAATATCCAGTGAAGCTATACTCGATGAATGAGCGAGAAATCAAGAAATATTCAGATGAAAGAAAAGCATAAGAATTTATCACCAGGAGACCTACCCTTTAAGAATGGCTAAAGAGAGTTCTCTAAATAGGAAAGGAATGATAAAAGAAGGAACTTTGAAACATCTAGAAGGAAGAATAAATAGGGTAGGAAAAATATGGGTAAATATGACAGACTTTCCCTTTCTTCCTAAACTTCCAAAATTATGATTGATGGTTGAAGCAAGAAGTTATGACACTGTCTGATATGGTTCTAAATGTATGTAGAATAAATAGTTAAGACAATTTATATTATACCATAGAGAGGGAAAGGGACATAAATGGAGATATGGTTTCTGTGCTTCACTTAAATGCATAAAATGATGACACCAGCAGAATATAAGTTATGTGTACATAATGTAACACCTAAAGCAACAACTAAGAAGGCTACTCAAAGAGATGTGCTTGAAAACATCATAAATAAGTCAAAATGAAATTCTAAAAAATGTTTAAATAACCAACAGAAAAACAGAAAGGTGGAAAAAAGAAAGCAGAAAAACCGAGGCAAGCACAAAGCAAAAAATAAAATGGCAGACCTAAGCCAACAAATCATTAAATGTAAATGATCTAAATATACCAATTAAAAGAGACTGAGATTGGCAGAATGTATTAAAAAGTTTGACCCAACTATGTGCTATCTACAAAAAAAAAGTTAAAATGCAAACAATGTAAACAGGTTGAAAGTAAAAGAGAGAAAAAGTATACATTATGTAAACTAATCAAAGGAGAGCTGGAGTTGTTATATTAATATCAGATAAAGCAGACTTAGGACAAAGAAAATCACCCAAGATGGAGAGGGACTTATATAATGACAAAAGTGACAGTCCACTAAGAAATCATAACAAATCCTGAATGTATACACACAAAACAACAGAACTGTGAAATATATGAAGCCAAAATCAATTTGCCTAAAAGGAGAAATAGACAAATCCACAATTATGGGTGAACCTTCAACATCTGTCTCTCAATAATTAATAGAACAATTAAGAGAAACTCAATAATACTATTAAATATTAATTATAAGTACTAATAATACTAATGAACATTAATTATAGAGCACTCCATCCAACAACAACAGAATACCCTTCTTTTCAAGTGTTTACAGAATAACACTGAGATAAACCATATCCTGGGCCATAAAACAAATCTTGACAAATTTAAAAGAATTGAAATTATACAAAATATGTTCTCCAACACAATAGAAATGAACTAGAAATCATTAACGGTTTGTCTTTTGTCAGATTTGGGAAGTTTTTGGTCTTTCCCTCTTTCTCTTCTTCCAGGACTTCAATGACATGGTCATAATTCTACAGGTCCCTGAGGTTTTGCTCATTTATTTTTAATTTATTTTCCTCTGTTGTTCAGATTGGGTAATTTCTGTTTTTCTATCTTCCCATTTACTGATTCCTTTCTCTATGCCCCTCATTCTGCTGTTAAGCCCATTCATGAACTTTTGACTTTGATTACTGTATTTTATGGTTTTAAAATCTCCATTTGATTCTATTTTAGATCTTCTATTTTGCAGAAACTTTCTATTTTTCATGTTTGAAGTGTGTTCATAATCCCTTGTTGAAGCATAACATAAGAAGAAAATCCCAAACATTTGAAATTGAACAACATACTTCAAAACAATCCAGAGTTGAAAGAGAAAGTGTCCAGGAAAAAAAAGTATTAAACTGAATGAAAATGAAAATAAATATATAGCATATCAAAATCTGTGGGTCACAGAGAAAGCAGTGATGTGAGGAAAATTTATAGCATTGAATTCACACATTAGCAAAGAGGAAGTTTCAAATATTCTAAACTCTTCCCTCAACAAACTAGAAAAAAAGAGGAAAATGAACCCAAGTCAAGCAGAAAGAAGGAAATAATAAAAAGCAGAAATCAATGAAATTAAAAGGAGAAAATTAATAGAAAAAATTAATGGAAGAAAAAGCTGCTTCTTTGAAAATATCAATACAATTGATAAACCTCTAGCAAGAATGACAAATTTAAAAAGAGCACGGACATAGAGTATTAACATCAAGGATGAAAACAGAGAATATCACTACATACCCTGAAGACACCAAAAGCATAATAAGAGAATACTATGAACACTACTGTGAATACTATGTATGAAATGTTGGCAATTTAGATAAAATGGACAAATTTCTTGAAAAACAAAAATGACTGCAACTCATCCAAAATGAGATAGGTAATTTGATTAGGCCTATAGCTACTAAAGAAATTGCATTCTTAATTTTAAAACTCCCCCAAAAAGAAATCTTCAGAACTAGATTCACTGGAGAATCTTACTAAACATTTAAAGAACATTTAATATCAATTCTACACAATCTCTTCCAGAAAACAGAAGAAGATAATACTTCTCAATTTATTTTATGAAGCTGGTATTACCCTAGTAAAGAAAATCAGAGTAAGATAGTATAAAAAGGGAAACTGCACACCAATATACCCCATGAATATAGACACAGAAGTCTTTAACAAAATAGCAAATAGCATTCAGCAATATCTAAAAAGCATTATACACTATGACCAGGTGGAGTTTATTCCAGGGATGCAATGTTAAATCAGTATTCAAAAATAAATCAATGTAATCCAATATGTTTGCAATAACATCAAGCATACCAACATATCTTCAATGAGAGCCCCAGAAGGAGAAGAGAGAGAGAAAAGGGAGAAAAATTTTTGAAGAAATAATGACAAAAAAATCCCCATATGTAGCAAGAAAAAAAAAAAAGCCACAGTTTCAAAGGTTCAACAAATCCTAGTAAGATAAATACAAAGAGATCCATAGCAAGTCATTGTAGTCAAACTGTTGAAATCCAAAGCCAAGAGAAAATCTTGAAAGCAGCAAGAGAAAATGACTCATTGTATGCAGGAGAACATTGATATGATTAGCGACATGCTTCTCATCTAAAATAATAAAGGACAGGAGGTAGTGGAATGACATTAAGTGCTGAAAGAAAAAAAATATTGCCAATTAAGAATTCTATATCTTTCAAACCTATTCTTCAGAAATGAAGGTGAACTAAATATATTCTTATATAAACAAAATATAGTATAAGAAAATCCTCAAAATTAAAGGAAATTACATCAGTAAAATGCAAGAAGAAAAAGAGAGCAGCAGAAATTGTGTATATGCTAGTTAATATAATAGGATCTATAATATCCTTCCCTCATTTCTCTGAATTGCTTTTAAATAAATAATATTTTATAAAAAATTATGACACTGAATCACTGAGTTACGATATATATGGATATAATACATGTGACAAGGATGGCACAAAGTCGGGGGCAGAAAAATGGACTATACTACATTGGAGGAAAGTTTCTATTTTTACCAGAATTAGGTTAATATTAATCTGAAGTAGACTGTGATAAAGTTAAAATTCATATTGTAATGCATAACCACCAAGAAGATAACTCAAAAATATAGCAGAAAATCTACACAAGAATTAGAATGCACACTATAAAGAATTTATTACCTCAAAAGAAGGTAGCAGTGAAGGAACAGAATGGGGAAAAAGTCATGAGACATATAGAAAACAAATAGAAAATAGTGAATCAAATCTTATCAATAATTACATTAAAGGTAAATGATCTACAAATGCCCCTTATGAACGTAGGACACAAAATCATCAACAAATTATTAGCAAATGAAATCCAGCAAACACACCAGGATTGTCTTTGTTTTCTTTGATGTGTAATAAACACCACAAACAAAGGTTTCACACAAACCACGTTTATTATCTCATGATTTCCATGGATCAGAAGTCTGGACATGGTTTAACTGGGTCTTTTAGAAGTGTCAAGAGTGAATATGGTATAGAATAGGCAAAAATAATGATGGTTGTGTAGACAGTTCATAATAGGAAGAACTGCTTGTGTTAAAAAGATATTTATATCTACTTCCCTATGATACATTAATAGATTGTAAAATTCATTCTAGATACTAGGTTTTTGGCAGAATATGCTTTCTGGATGTGGAGCTGGGAAGCAGGCCATATGCAAGGATTATCTTTAGCCTAAACCAACCACATCATTATTTGCAGAGCATTCTCAAGAGATCTACAGCTGAAGTTCAGGTCAGATGGAGATTTACACTAATCTATCCATATGGTAGGATATAAACATTCTGAGCAGAATTGAGGATATGCTAGATCTTCATTTTTCACTGTGGTGGTTGCCAAAAAGTTCTTGGGTTTCTGGAAATTTTCCCTCACTCCTCCGTCCAGATCGCTTCTTGAGAGTAGGGCTACAACTCTAAGAAGGGAGGGATAATCTCTAGTGTCATTTTTTATAACAGTAGTATCTTAACTGGAGGTGATCTTCTCCCTCAGTGGACAATTTGAGTTGTCACCAATTGGGGGAACTACTGACATCAAGTGTGTAAAGGCCAGAGATGCTACTAAATATCTTACAATATGCAGGACAGACCCTGGTCAAAACTGACCAGCTCAGAATGCCAGTAGTGCGAAGGTCGAGAGACCTTTCTCTAGAATTTCATCCTGCTTCTCCTGCTGACCTACACAGTACATTTACAGGGTACTCAGAGAGACTAAGAGCCTGTTGCACAGCTAGAGGCCATTGTATTTCCTTACGTTACTTCAAAAAATAGGCTTTCTATTTTAGAGTAGTTACAGGGTTATAGAAAATTGAGCAGCTGTACAGAGTCCCCATACACCTCTTTCCCCTGTTTAGTTTCCCTTACTGACATCTTGCATTAATGAGGTGCATTTGTTACAGTTGATGAACTAATATTGATATATTATTACTAACTAAAGCCCATAGTTGTTTACATTAGGGTACACTCTCTGTTGTAGAGTTCTGTAGGTTTTGACAAATGTGAAATAACATGTATCCACCACTGCAGTATCATACAGAATGTTTGCACTCTAATAACCATCCCCCATGTGCCACTGAACTGTTCATCTCTATTTCTCTGCTACTGGAACCTCTGGCAATCACTGCCCTTTTTACTCTTTCCATGTTTTTGCCTTTCCAGAATTTCATATGTTGGAATCATACAGTATGTAGACTTTCAGACTGGCTTTTTTCACTAAGCAATATGCATTTTCAGTTTCCTGCATGTCTTTTTATGATTTCTGTGTGTGCAGTTTTTTATGTGGACCTGTTCATATTGAGTCACTTGAGTAAATATGAGGAGTATGATTGATGAAGCAGCGGTAAGACTATGTCTAGCTTTGTGAGAAACTGTGAAAATGTCTTCCTTAGGGGCTGTGCCATTTTACATTCCCATGAGCAATGAATGAGAAATCCTGTTACTTCATATTATTGCCATCATTTGGTAGTCTTTTTTTAGCCATGCTAATAGATGTGTAATAGTATATCATTGTTGTTTTAATTGGCTATGTCCTAATTTCCTATGCTTATTTGCCATCTGTGTACCTTCTTTAGTGACATATCTGTGTAGATCTTTTGTTCTTTTCTAAGTGGGTTGTTTCTTTCTTATTATTGAGTTTTAAAAGTTCTTTGTATATTTTGGATGGCAGTCTGTTACCCAAATATGTTTTGTAACACTTTGTAAATTTTCTTCCAGTTGGTGGCTTATCTTTTCATTCTCTTTATAGTATATTTCCCAGAGCAGAATTTTTAATTTTAATGAAGTCTAATTTACTAATTTTTTCTTTCGTGGGCTGTGATTTTGGTGTTGTATCTAAAACTCATTGCCAAACCTAAGGCCAACTGTATTTTCTCCTATATTACCCTCTAGAACTTGCATAGCTTGTTTTACATTTAGATCTATGTTCCATTTGAATTATTTTGATAAAAGATATAAAAGCCATGTCTATCTAGATTTTTTCTTTTTTTGTGGACATGGATGATCTGTTGTTCCAGCACCATATTTTGAAAAGATTATTCTTTCTCGGTTGAATTGCCTGTCTGTGTTCTCAAAGATAAGTTGGATATATTTATGTGAGTCTGCTTCTGGGCTCTCTACTCTGATAAATTGATCTGTCTCTCTGTTCTTTTGCCAATATCATACTATGTTGATTATTGTAGCTTTAAAGTAATATCAGTTCTCTAATTTGACTCTTCTAGCTCTTTTTGCCTTTTCATATAAACTGTAGACTCAGTTTGCTGATGTGTGCAAGATAACATGCTGGGGTTTTTGAATGGAATTGCAATGAATTTCTTGATCAAGTTGGGAAGAACTGACATTTTGACAATACTAAGTCTTCCTATCCTCGAACGTGGGGTATCTTTCCATTTATTTAGATCTTATTGATCTCTTCTATCAGAGTTTTGTAGTTTTCCTCGTACAGTTCTTGTACATATTTTGTTACATTGTTCCTAAGTATCTCATTTTGGGGGAGATGCTATGTAAATGGTATTACATTTTAAATTTCAAATTCCAATTGCTCATTGCTTACGTATATGAAAGCGATTGACTAAGTATGTTAACCTTGCATCTTACAAGCTTTCTAAATTGTTTATTAGTTCCAGCGTCTGTTAACTTTTTGGGATTTTCTACATAGACACTCATGTCATATGTGAATAATGGCAGTTCTATTTTTTCCTTTCCAATCTGTATACATTTTATTTCCTTTTATTGTTTTATTTCATTACTGTGACTTCCAGTATGATGCTGATAGGAGAGATGAGAGGGGAAATCTTTGCCTTGTTTATGATCCTGGGGACATCATCTAGTTTTTCTAGTTTTCTCATCATTAAGTATAATGTTAACTGTAGGTTTTTTGTAGATGTTATTTATCAAGTTGAGGAAATTCTACTTTATTCCTAGTTTTGGGGGGTCTTTTTTTCTTGAATGAGCATTGGATTTTGTCATATGCTTTATCTGCATCTATCTATGTGATCAACTGATTTTTGTTCTTTAGCCTGTTGATGTGACAGATTATATTACTTGATTTTTCAAATGCTGAACCAGGCTTGCATACCTGGAATAAATCCCAGTTGCTCATGGTGTGCAATTCTTTTTATATGTTGTTAGATTTGACTTGCTAGTGTTTTGCTGAGGATTTTTGCATCTATGTTCCTGAGAAATATTGGTCTCTAGTTTTTTTTTTTTTGGTATCATTAATCTACAGTTACAGAAAGAACATTATGTTTACTAGGTTACCCCCTTCACCAAGTCCCCCCCACATACCCCTTCGCAGTCACTGTCTATCTGCATAGTAAGACTCTATAAAATCACTACTTGTCTTCTCTGTGTTGCGCAGCCCTCCCCGTATCCCTCACACACTATACATGCTAATCGTAATGCCCTCTTTCTTTTTTCCCCGCCCTTATACCTCCCTTCCCACCCTTCATCTCCAGTCCCTTTCCTTTTGGTAACTATTAGTCCATTCTTGGGTTCTGTGATTCTGCTGCTGTTTTGTTCCTTCAGTTTTCCTTTGTTCTTACACTCCACATATGAGTGAAATCATTTGGTACTTGTCCTTCTCCACTTGGCTTATTTCACTGAGCATAATACCCTCTAGCTCCATCCATGTTGTTGCACATGGTAGGATCTGTTTTTTTCTTATGGCTGTGTAATATTCCATTGTGTATATGTACCACCTCTTCTTTATCCATTCATCTACTGATGGACACTTAGGTTGCTTCCATATCTTGGCTATTGTAAACAGTGCAGTGATAAACAGGGGTGCATCTGTCTTTTTCAAACTGGAGTGCTGCATTCTTAGGGTAAATTCCTAGAAGTGGAATTCCTGGGTCAAATGGTATTTCTATTTTGAGCATTCTGAGGAACCTCCATACTGCTTTCCATAATGGTTGAACTAGTTTACATTCCCACCAGCAGTGTAGGAGGGTTCCCCTTTCTACACAACCTTGCCAACATCTGTTGTTGTTTGTCTTTTCAATGATGGTGATCCTTACTGGTGTGAGGTGATATCTCATTGTGGTTTTAATTTGCATTTCTCTGATGATTAGCGATGTGGAGCATCTTTTCATGTGCCTGTTGGCCATCTGGATTTCTTCTTAAGAGAACTGTCCATTCAGCTCCTCTGTCTATTTTTTAATTGGATTATTTGCTGTTTGTTTGTTGAGGCATGTGAGCTCTTTATATATTTTGGATGTCAATCCTTAATCAGATCTGTCATTTATGAATATGTTCTCCCATACTGTAGGATACCTTTTTGTTCTATTCGTGGTGTCCTTTGCTGTACAGAAGCTTTTTAGCTTGATATAGTCCCACTTGTTCATTTTTGCTTTTGTTTCCCTTGCCCGGGGAGATACGTTCATGAAGAAGTCACTCATGTTTATGTCCATGAGATTTCTGCCTATGTTTTTTTCTAAGAGTTTTATGGTTTCACGACTTACATTCAGGTCTTTGATCCATTTGGAGTTTACTTTTGTGTATGGGGTTAGACAGTGATCCAGTTTCATTCTCTTACATGTAGCTGTCCAGTTTTGCCAGCACCATCTGTTGAAGAGACTGTCATTTTGCCATTGTATGTCCATGGCTCCTTTATCAAATATTAATTGGCCATATATGTTTGGGTTAATGTCTGGAGTCTCTATTCTGTTCCACTGGTCTGTGGCTCTGTTCTTGTGCCAGCACCAAATTGTCTTGATTGCTGTGGCTTTGTAGTAGAGCTTGAAGTTGGGGAGCAAGATCCCCCCCACTTTATTCTTCCTTCTCAGGATTGCTTTGGCTATTCGGGGTCTTTGACGGTTCCATATGAATTTTTGAACTATTTGTTCCAATTCATTGAAGAATGCTGTTGGTAATTTGAGAGAGATTGCATCAAATCTGTATATTGCTTTGGGCAGGATGGCCATTTTGACGATATTAATTCTTCCTAGCCAGGAGCATGAGATGAGTTTCCATTTGTTAGTGACCTCTTTAATTTCTCTTAAGAGTGTCTTGTAGTTTTCAGGGTATAGGTCTTTCACTTCCTTGGTTAGGCTTATTGCTAGGTATTTTATTCTTTTTGATGCTATTGTGAATGGAATTGTTTTCCTGATTTTTCTTTCTATTAGTTCATTGTTAGTGCATAGGAAAGCTACAGATTTCTGTGTGTTAATTTTGTATCCTGCAACTTTGCTGAATTCTGATATTAGTGCTAGTAGTTTTGCAGTGGAGTCTTTAGGATTTTTTATGTACAATATCATGTCATCTGCAAATAGTGACAGTTTAACTTCTTCTTTACCCATCTGGATTCCTTGTATTTCTTTGTTTTGTCTGATTGCTGTGGCTTGGACCTCCAGTACCACGTTGAATAACAGTGGGGAGAGTGGGCATCCCTGTCTTGTTCCTGATCTCAGAGGAAAAGCTTTCAGCCTCTCGCTGTTCAGTATGTTAGCTGTGGGTTTATCATATATGGCCTTTATTATGTTGAGGTACTTGCCCTCTATGCCCATTTTGTTGAGAGTTTTTATCATGAATGGATGTTGAATTTTGTCAAATGCTTTTTCAGCATCTATGGAGATGATCATGTGGTTTTTGTCTTTCTTTTTGTTGATGTGGTGGATGATGTTGATGGATTTTCGAATGTTGTACCATCCTTGCATCCCTGGGATGAATCCCATTTGGTCATGGTGTATGATCCTCTTGATGTATTTTTGAATTCGGTTTGCTAATATTTTGTTGAGTATTTTTGCATCTACGTTCATCAGGGATATTGGTCTGTAGTTTTCTTTTTTGGTGGGGTCTTTGCCTGGTTTTGGTATTAGGGTGATGTTGGCTTTATAGAATGAGTTTGGGAGTATTCCCTCTTCTTCTATTTTTTGGAAAACTTTAAGGAGAATGGGTGTTATGTCTTCTCTGTATGTTTGATAAAATTCCGAGGTAAATCCATCTGGCCCGGGGGTTTTGTTCTTGGGTAGTTTTTGATTACCGATTCAATTTCGTTGCTCGTAATTGGTCTGTTTAGATTTTCTGTTTCTTTCTAGGTCAGTCTTGGAAGGTTGTATTTTTCTAAGAAGTTGTCTATTTCTCCGAGGTTTTCTAGCTTGTTAGCATATAGGTTTTCATAGTATTCTCTAATAATTCTTTGTATTTCTGTGGGGTCTGTCGTGATTTTTCCTTTCTCATTTCTAATTCTGTTGATGTGTGTTGACTCTCTTTTTCTCTTAATAAGTCTGGCTAGAGGCTTATCTATTTTGTTTATTTTCTCAAAGAACCAGCTCTTGGTTTCATTGATTTTTTCTATTGTTTTATTCTTCTCAATTTTATTTATTTCTTCTCTGATCTTTATTATGTCCCTCTGTCTGCTGACATTAGGCCTCATTTGTTCTTCTTTTTCCAATTTCAATAATTGTGACATTAGAATATTCATTTGGGATTGTTCTTCCTTCTTGAAATATGCCTTCATTGCTATATACTTTCCTCTTAATACTGCTTTTGCTGCGTCCCACAGACGTTGGGGCTTTGTGTTATTGTTGTCATTTGTTTCCATATATTGCTGGATCTCCATTTTAATTTGTTCATTGATTCATTGATTATTTAGGAGCATGTTGTTAAGCCTCCATGTGTTTGTGAGCCTTTTTGTTTTCTTTGTACAATTTATTTCTAGTTTTATACCTTTGTGGTCTGAAAAGTTGGTTGGTAGGATTTCAATCTTTTGGAATTTACTGAGGTTCTTTTTGTGGCCTAGTAAGTGGTCTATTCTGGAGAATGTTCCATGTGCACTTGAGAAGAATGTGTATCCTGTTGCTTTTGGATGTAGAGTTCTATAGATGTCTATTAGGTCCATCTGTTCTAGTCTGTTGTTCAGTGCCTCTGTGTCCTTACTTATTTTCTGTCTGATGGATCTGTCCTTGGGGTGAGTGGTGTGTTAAAGTCTACCAAAATGAATGCATTGCATTCTATTTCCTCCTTTAATCCTGTTAGTATTTGTTTCACTTATATTGGTGCTCCTGTATTGGGTGCATATATGTTTATAATGGTTATATCCTCTTGTTGGACTAAGTCCTTTATCATTATGTAATGTCATTCTTTATCTCTTGTTACTTTCTTTATTTTGAGGTCTATTTTGTCTGATACTAATATTGCAACACCTGCTTTTTTCTCTCTGTTGTTTGCATGAAATATCTTTCTCCAACCCTTGACTTTTAATCTGTGTGTGTCTTTGGGTTTGAGGTGAGTCTCTTGTAAGCAGCATATAGATGGGTCTTGCTTTTTTTATCCATTCTGTTACTCTGTGTCTTTTGATTGGTGCATTCAGTCCATTTACATTTAGGGTGATAATTGAAAGATATGTACTTATTGCCATTGCAGGCTTTAGATTTGTGGTTACCAAAGGTTCAAGGTTAGCTTGCTTACTATCTTACTGTCTCACCTCACTTGCTTATTGAGCTGTTATAAATACAGTCTGATGATTATTTCTTTCCGTTCTTTTTCCTCCTCCTCCATTCTTCATATGTTGGGTGTTTTGTTCTGTGCTCTTTTTAGGAGTGCTCCCATCTAGAGCAGTCCCTCTAAGATACCCTGTAGAGGTGGTTTTTGGGAGGCAAATTCCTTCAACTTTTGCTTGTCTGGGAATTGTTTAATCCCTCCTTCATATTTAAATGATGATCATGCTGGATACAGTATCCTTGGTTCACGGCCCTTCTCTTTCATTGCATTAAATAAATCATGCCATTCTCTTCTGGCCTGTAAGGCTTCTGTTGAGAAGTCTGATGATAGCCTGATGGGTGTTCCTTTGTAGGTGACCTTTTTACTCTCTCTGGCTGCCTTTAATACTCTATCCCTGTCCTTGACCTTTGCCATTTTAATTATTATGTGTCTTGGTGTTGACCTCTTTGGATCCCGTCTCTCAGGAGTTCTGTGTGCCTCCGTAGTCTGAGCAACTATTTCCTCCCCCATTTTGGGGAAGTTCTCAGCAATTATTTCTTCAAAGACACTTTCTATCCCTTTTCCTCTTTCTTCTTCTTCTGGTACCCCTATAATGAGGATATTGTTCCTTTTGGATTGGTCACACAGTTCTCTTAATATTGTTTCATTCCTTGAGATCCTTTTATCTCTCTCTGTCAGCTTCTATGTGTTCCTGTTCTCTGGTTTCTATTCCATCAATGGCCTCTTGCATTTTATCCATTCTGCTTATAAATCCTTCCAGAGTTTGTTTCACTTCTGTAATCTCCCTCCGGACATCTGTGATCTCCCTCCAGACTTCATCCCTTAGCTCTTGCATATTTCTCTGCAGCTCTGTCAGCATGTTTATGATTTTTATTTTGAATTCTTTTTCAGGGAGACTGGTTAGATCTGCCTCTGCAGATCCTTTCTCAGGTGTAAGTATCTTGGTCTGGACCAGATTTTTTTGCCTTTTCATGATGATTGCAGTGGCTGTAGGCAGGTTGCGGGTGTGTGAGCTGGGAGAAGAAAATCCTTTCCTGCATGCTGAATGCCTTGCCCTTCTCCACTGTCTGTGACGGCTACCTGCACTCCTGGAGCAGCCACCGGGTTAATCTCCTAAGCTGCTGTGGGCAGGGTGTCCGTCAGAGCAGGGTGGAGCTCTGCAGGGAGTGGCAGGCACGACAGGTGCGCTCCTCCATGCTAGTGGCGACCCTGCCGGGAAGCTGTGTGGCAGCAGCGGCCTTTGGGTCTGGCCTGGGTGGCTGTGCATTGGGCTGGGATTCTGGTTGGCTCCTCAGAGTGCGCCTGCTCCCTCTGGCTCCACTGCCGGTGCTCGCGGGGCTTTTCCGCGCAGGCTTCTACCGGGCTCTGGCTTCACTGCTGCCAGTGCACGCGAGCCATGCCTGGGCTGTTCGGTCGTGCCACTGTGGACGAGCCCTGCGGCGCATGGATCTGCTCTCGGTTCCTTCTAGCCCTTCCACTCGGCACGCGCTCTCACTCTCCTGCTACTGGGCCCGTGTGTCGGGGTCTGCACCAGTTGGAGGAACAACTGGCAGGCTGCCTAGTCCTGTGAGGGGCTTCAGAGCTTCACTGCCTCCATTTAGGGTGCCTAATTTTCCCAGGTATTCCCAGCTGCTGGGACAACTTCATCCAGCTATGGGGTCCCTGTCTCTTTAAGACTTGAAGAAAGCACTCGCTTTTCTTTTGTTTCAGGGGCGCTGGTTGCGGGGACCTGTCCACAGGTTTTGCTTTTCTGTTTCTCTAATATCCAGCACCCCGTGCACCTTGTGTCTGCGTTCTGGGTGCGGATTTCTAGAGCTGGTTGTTTAGCAGTCCTGGGCTTTCACTCCCTCCCCATTCTGACTTCTTTCTTCCCACCAGGTTTTGGGTTGGGGGAGAGTTTGGGTCCCGCCTGGCTGTGGCTTGTATCTTACCCCCTTCATGTGATGCTGAGTTCTCGCAGAAGTAGATGTATCCTGGCTGTTGTACTGCATCCACTGGTGTCTCTTTTAAGAATAGTTGTATTTATTGTATTTTCATAAATATATATGTTTTGGGGAGGAGATTTCCTCTGAACTACTCATGCCGCCATCTTCCCGTGATCCCTCTTTTTTTGGTCTCTAGTTTTTATCTGGTTTTAGTTTTAGGGTAATGCTGGCCTCATAGAATGAGTTAGGAAATATATGCTCTGCTTGTGTTTCCTGGAAGTGATTGTAGACAATTGGTATCATTTCTTCCTTAAATGTTTGATAAAATTTACTAGTGAAACCATCTGGGCCTGATGATTTCTATTTTGAAGGTTATAATTATTCATTAAATTTCTTTAATAGATATATTAAGATTATCTATTTCTTCTTGTGTGAGTTTTGGTAGAGCACGTCTTTCAAGAAATTGATCCAGTTCATCTAAGTGATCAAATTTGTGGGCATAGAGTTTTCATAATATTGTTTGGTAATTTTTAAAATTCTTTAATGATGTTATTATTCTTTTAATGCTCTTATCATCAGTATTGATGGCCCCCTTTTCATTTCTAATATTAGTAATTGTGTCCTCTCTTTTTTCCTTGGTTAGCCTGGCTAGAGGTTTCTTTTCAAAGAATCAGCTTTTGTTTTTTTTAAATTTTTTTTCTATTGTTTTCCTATTTTCACTTTCATGGATTTCCTACTCTAACAATTATGTATTTTTCTGCTTGTTTTGGGTTATATTGCTCTCTTTCTCTACTTTCCTGAGGTGGAAGCTTAAATGACTGATTTTAGATATTTATTCTTGTCTAATACATGTGTACAATGCTCTAAATTTCCCTCTAAGCATGGTTTTTGCTGCATTCCACAAGTTTTGATGTTTATTTTCAGCATCATTTAGTTCACATTTTAGATTGTTCTCTTGAGATTTCTTTTTTGACCCATGTGTTATTTAAAATTGTGTGCCTAGTTTCCAAATATTTTAGGATTTTCTAGCTATCTTTCTGGCATTGATTTCTAGTTAAATTCCATTGTGATCTGAGAGCATACTTTTTTATGGTCTTGCATTTCATTTAAGTATATTGAGGTGTGTTTTATGGTGCGGAATGTTTTCTATCTTGGTGCGTGTTCCATATAAATTAGAGAAGAATATGTATTCTGCTATTGTTTGGTGAAGAATTCTGTAAATGTCAATTCAAATCAGTTGGTTGATGATTCTGTTTGTTTTAACTATTTTTAACTGATTTTTCCTCCCACAGAATCTGTCAATTTCTGTTAGAGGTGTATTTAAGTCTCCAACTATAATAGTATCTTTGTCTATTTCTTCTTGCACTTATATCAGTTTTGCCTTACGTATTTTAATACTTTGTTGTAAGGCACACATTCATTAAATATTGTTATGTCTTCTTGGAGGAGTCACCTCTTTATCATTAAATAATGCCCCCATCTATCTCTGATAATTTACCTTGTTTTGAAGTCTACTGGCCTGAAGTTAATGTAGCTACTTCAGCTTGCTTTTGATTCATGTTAGCATGGAATAGCTTTCTCTATCCCTTACACTTTTTTCCCTGGCTTCTTTCAAGATTTTCTTTTTTTCTTTGATTTTCTGCAGTTTGAATATGCTATATCTATGTGCAGACTTTTTGGTATTTATCCTGTCTGATATTCTCTGAATTTCCTGGACTTGTGGCTTGGTGTCTGTCATTAATTCTAGAAAATTCTCAGTTATTACAACTTCAAATATTTCTTCTGCTCCTTTCTCTCCTTATATTCTCAATACCTGCATATTTCACCTTCTGTAATTGCCCCACAGTTCTTGGTATTTTGTTAAGTCTGTTTCCTCTTTCTCCTCTTTTCATTTTAATTTTAGGAATTTCTGTTGATCTCTCTTCAGGTTCACTGATGCTCTCCTCAGCTATGTCCAGTCTATTGATGAGCCTATCAAAAGCATTCTTCATTTCTGTTATGGCATTTTTGATTTTTGACATTTCCTTTAGACTCTTTCTTAGAATCTCCAACTATCTGCTTGTATTACCCACCTGTTCCTGCATGATGTCTGCTTTTTCCATGAGAGCCTTTAGCTTATTCTTAGTTATTTTAAATTCTTGGTCTGATGATTCAAAAATTTCTGTCATATTTGAGTCTGGTATTGATTCTTGCTTTATGTCTTCAGACTGTTTTTCTTCTTGCCATTTAGCACACCTTATAATTTTTTGGCTGGATGCCTGCCATGATGTATTGGTACAGGAACTGAGATAAATTGACCTTTAGTGGGAAGGTTTATGTCTACCTGGCTAGGTGTTTACTGTGTGTTGTAAGCTATAGTGATGAGGCTTTGATTTCTTCCAGTGTCCTTGTTTTTTGTTTTTTTTTTTGAGAGGGCATCTCTCATATTTATTGATCAAATGGTTGTTAACAACAATAAAATTCAGTATAGGGGGGTCAATGCTCAATGTACAATCATTAATACATCTCAAGCCTAACTCTCGTCAGTCTCCAATCTTCTGAAGCATAACGAACAAGTTCTTACATGGTGAACGAATTCTTACATAGTGAATAAATTCTTACATGGTGAACAGTACAAGGGCATTCATCCAGAAACTTTCGGTTTTGATCACGCATTATGAACTATAAACAATCAGGTCAAATATGAATATTCATTTCATTTTTATACTTGATTTATATGTTGATCCCACATTTCTCCCTTTATTATTCTTATTATTTTTATTTTTAATAAAATGCTGAAGTGGTAGGTAGATGCAAGATAAAGGTAGAAAACATAGTTTAGTGTTGTAGGAGAGCAATTGTAGATGATCAGGTGTGTGCCTGTAGACTATGTGTTAATCCAAGCTAGACAAGGGCAATAAACCATCCACGGATGCAGAAGATTTCTCTCAAAGCAGGGGGGATGAGGTTCTGAGCCTCACCTCTGTTGATCCCCAATTTCTCACCTGATGGCCCCCCTGCGACTGTGCCTGTCTTAGGTTGTTCCTCCCTTGAGGAATCTTACCCGTCTCTGGCTAACCAGTCATCTTCCGGGGCCATACAGGGAAACGTAAAGTTGGTAAGTGAGAGAGAAGCCATATTGTTTGAAAAGGTTAGCTTTTTACTTCTTTGCAGATTTATGCCCTGTGGCTTCTATGCCCAGCACTTGTCTCGAGGTATCTTTACCACCTGGAGGAATTATGATACTCGGTAACTTCGATATGAGGCACAAATTCTATTTAAGGGTTGTAATTAGGAAGGAAGAAGAAAAGCTATAGAGGTAGCATATGGAAGAAAACATGGGAGGATTGATTATTTCTTTGACATATCTTCTTGTAGAGTACCTTAAGTATGTATAGGTTTTAAACTACTAACTAATTTGTACACACATATTAACATAATAGGAATATGGTGACATAAACAAAGCAAATCTATAATTACCATCCATCTCCAGTGAAGCCAAGAAAACCATTTAGGCACCCTAGGAATTTGTGAAAATTTGTCTATGATATGATGGATATTGTCCAACTGTACTTGAACAGTCTGAGAGAAATCATACAAATTAAAGCAGCCCATTTCTGGGTTCTGTTCACCTCCCATATGTCCTTTTAACCGTAGATAGTCTATAGTCATAAGATTTTGGAGTGCTACACCTTGCACCCCTCCCAACTCCTGGTTGAGTTCCAACAGTACAGATCCGGTCAAATTCGTTGTCTCACTGTATGCACATGCCAGCCTAGACATCTCCCTCCTCCTTCTTATGGCAAGTCCAGGAGATGGTGGGCTGGATGCAGCCACAACCGCAGCATCGTCCGGATCCCTGTGGAGGCTTTTTGATGATCATCCCCCGGCACGAGTCCTCCAGAGAGTGCTGATGCCGGAAGCTCCTCCTCATATCGTATCTTAGTTCATTTTCTGGGTATCCAAGCTAGGCCTTGATCTTCTGCATAGAAACAAACAGGCCCTTTGCCCACACTTTGACATGCCCTCTATACCACTGTGCAGAACTCATTGGAGGTCAGCACACAGTAACTGCTTTTTTTTTTTTTTAAATTAAGAGAAAGGAATATTATCAGAAAAGAGTACCTCCATAGCTGATCATCTGACACCCTTTAAGTGATCAACATTAAGGATATTTAAAGCATGCATTGATCTTTGATTTACCAATAGTTTTATCCTATCAAGGAGTAATCCCCCTTTTCTTTCTTTCTTTCTTTCTTTCTTTCTTTCTTTCTTTGTTTCTTTCTTTCTTTCTTTCTTTCTTCTTTCTTTCTTTCTTCTTTTTAATCTTTAATCTACACTTACATGAAGAGTACTATGTTTACTATGCTCTCCCCTATATCAGGTCCCCCCTAACAACCACATTACGGTTACTGTCCATCAGCTTAGCAAAATGTTGTAGAAAACCTACTTGTCCTCTCTGCATTGTGCAGCCCACCCTCCCCTTTCTCCCTCCCCCCACATGCATGCTAATCTTAATACCCGCCTTCTTCTTCCCCCCCTTATCTCTCCTTGCCCACCCATCCTCCCCAGTTCCTTTCCCTTTGGTACCTGTTAGTCCATTTTTGGGTTCTGTAATTCCGCTGCTGTTTTGTTCCTTCAGTTTTTCCTTTGTTCTTATACTCCTCAGATGAGTGAAATCATTTGGTATTTCTCTTTCTCTCCTTGGCTTATTTCACTGAGCATAATACTCTCCAGCTCCATCCATGTTGCTACAAATGGTTGGATTTTTCCACTTCTTATGGCTGAGTAGTATTCCATTGTGTATATGTACCACATCTTCTTTATCCATTCATCTACCGATGGACATTTAGGTTGCTTCCAATTCTTGGCTATTGTAAATAGTGCTGCGATAAACATAGGGGTGCATCTGTCTTTCTCACACTTGATTGCTGCGTTCTTAGGGTAAATTCCTAGAAGTGGAATTCCTGGGTCAAATGGTAGGTCTGTTTTGAGCATTTTGATGAACCTCCAAACTGCTTTCCACAATGGTTGAACTAATTTACATTCCCACCAGCAGTGTAGGAGGGTTCCCCTTTCTCCACAGCCTCGCCAACATTTGTTGTTGTTTGTTTTTTGGATGGCAGCTATCCTTACTGGTGTGAGGTGATACCTTATTGTAGTTTTAATTTGCATTTCTCTGATAATTAGCGATGTGGAGCATCTTTTCATGTGTCTTTTGGCCATCTGTATTTCTTTTTTAGAGAACTGTCTGTTCAGTTCCTCTGCCCATTTTTTAATTGGGTTATTTGTTTTTTGTTTGTTGAGGCATGTGAGCTCTTTATATATTCTGGACGTCAAGCCTTTATTGGATCTGTCATTTTCAAATATATTCTCCCATACTGTAGGGTTCCTTTTTGTTCTATTGATGGTGTCTTTCGCTGTACAAAAGCTTTTCAGCTTAATGTAGTCCCACTTGCTCATTTTTGCTCTTGTTTTCCTTGCCCGGGGAGATATGTTCAAGAAGAGGTCACTCATGTTTATGTCTAAGAGGTTTTTGCCTATGTTTTTTTCCAAGAGATTAATGGTTTCATGACTTACATTCAGGTCTTTGATCCATTTTGAGTTTACCTTTGTATATGGCGTTAGACAATGGCCGAGTTTCATTCTCCTACATGTAGCTGTCCAGTTTTGCCAACACCATCTGTTGAAGAGACTGTCATTTTGCCATTGTATGTCCTTGGCTCCTTTATCAAATATTAATTGAGTATATATGTTTGGGTTAATGTCTGGAGTCTCTAATCTGTTCCACTGGTCTGTGCCTCTGTTCTTGTGCTAGCACCAAATTGTCTTGATTACTATGGCTTTGTAGTAGAGCTTGAAGTTGGGGAGTGAGATCCCCCCTACTTTATTCTTCTTTTTCAGGATTGCTTTGGCTATTCGGGGTCTTTGACGGTTCCATATGAATTTTTGAATTATTTGTTCCAATTCATTGAAGAATGTTGCTGGTAATTTGAGAGGGATTGCATCAAATCTGTATATTGCTTTGGGCAGGATGGCCATTTTGACGATATTAATTCTTCCTAGCCATGAGCATGGGATGAGTTTCCATTTGTTAGTGACCTCTTTAATTTCTCTTAAGAGTGTCTTGTAGTTTTCAGGGTATAGGTCTTTCACTTCCTTGGTTAGGCTTATTGCTAGGTATTTTATTCTTTTTGATGCTATTGTGAATGGAATTGTTTTCCTGATTTTTCTTTCTATTAGTTCATTGTTAGTGCATAGGAAAGCTACAGATTTCTGTGTGTTAATTTTGTATCCTGCAACTTTGCTGAATTCTGATATTAGTGCTAGTAGTTTTGCAGTGGAGTCTTTAGGATTTTTTATGTACAATATCATGTCATCTGCAAATAGTGACAGTTTAACTTCTTCTTTACCCATCTGGATTCCTTGTATTTCTTTGTTTTGTCTGATTGCTGTGGCTTGGACCTCCAGTACCACGTTGAATAACAGTGGGGAGAGTGGGCATCCCTGTCTTGTTCCTGATCTCAGAGGAAAAGCTTTCAGCCTCTCGCTGTTCAGTATGTTAGCTGTGGGTTTATCATATATGGCCTTTATTATGTTGAGGTACTTGCCCTCTATGCCCATTTTGTTGAGAGTTTTTATCATGAATGGATGTTGAATTTTGTTGAATGCTTTTTCAGCATCTATGGAGATGATCATGTCGTTTTTGTCCTTTTTGTTGATGTGGTGGATGATATTGATGGATTTTCGAATGTTGTACCATCCTTGCATCCCTGGGATGAATCCCATTTGGTCATGGTGTATGATCCTCTTGATGTATTTTTGAATTCGGTTTGCTAATATTTTGTTGAGTATTTTTGCATCTATGTTCATCAGGGATATTGGTCTGTAGTTTTCTTTTTTGGTGGGGTCTTTGCCTGGTTTTGGTATTAGGGTGATGTTGGCTTTATAGAATGAATTTGGGAGTATTCCCTCTTCTTCTATTTTTTGGAACACTTTAAGGAGAATGGGTATTATGTCTTCTCTGTGTGTCTGATAAAATTCCGAGGTAAATCCATCTGGCCCCAGGGTTTTGTTCTTGGGTAGTTTTTTGATTACTCTTTCAATTTCTTTGCTTGTAATTGGTTTGTTTTACTTTTGTGTTTCTTCCTTGGTCAGTCTTGGGAGGTTGTATTTTTCTAGGAAGTTGTCCATTTCTTCTAGGTTTTCCAGCTTGTTGGCATATAGGTTTTCATAGTATTCTCTAATAATTTTTTGTATTTCTGTGGAGTCTGTCGTGATTTTTCCATTCTCATTTCTGATTATAGTGATTTGTGTTGATTCTCTTTTTCTATTAATAAGTTTGGCTAGAGGCTTATCTATTTTCTTTATTCTCTCAAAGAACCAGCTCTTGGTTTTGTTGATTTTTGCTATTGTTTTATTCTTCTCAATTTTGTTTATTTCTTCTCTGATCTTTATTATGTCCCTCCTTCTGCTGACTTTAGGCCTCATTTGTTCTTCTTTTTCCAGTTTTGATAATTGTGATGTTAGACTATTCATTTGGGATTGTTCTTCCTTCTTCAAGTGTGCCTGGATTGCTATATACTTTCCTCTTAAGACTGCTTTTGCTGCGTACCCCAGAAGGTGGGGCTTAGTGTTGTTGTTGTCATTTGTTTCTATATATTCCTTGATCTCTATTTTGATTTGTTCATTGATCCATTGATTATTTAGTAGCATGCTGTTAAGCTTCCATGTGTTTGTGAGCCTTTTTGTTTTCTTTGTAGAATTTATTTCTAGTTTTATACCTTTGTGGTCTGAAAAATTGGTTGGTAGAATTTCAATATTTTGGAATTTACTGAGGTTCTTTTCGTGAGCTAGTATGTGGTCTATTCTGGAGAATGTTCCATGTGCACTTGAGAAGAATGTATATCCTGTTGCTTTTGGATGTAGAGTTCTATAGATGTCTATTAGGTCCATCTGTTCTAGTGTGTTGTTCAGTGCCTGTGTGTCCTTACTTATTTTCTGCCCTGTGGATCTATCCTTTGGGGTGAGTGGTGTGTTGAAGTCTCCTAGAATGAATGCATTGCCGTCTATTTCCGTCTTTAGTTCTGTTAGTATTTGCTTCACAAATGCTGGTTCTCCTGTGTTGGGTGCATATATATATTTAGAATGGTTATATCCTCTTGTTGGACTGAGCCCTTTATCATTATGTAGTGTCCTTCTTTATCTCTTGTTACTTTCTTTGTTTTGAAGTCTATTTTGTCTGATATTAGTACTGCAACCCCTGCTTTCTTTTCACTGTTGTTTGCCTGAAATATGTTTTTCCATCCCTTGACTTTTAGTCTGTGCTTGTCTTTGGGCTTGAGGTGAGTTTCTTGTAAGCAGCGTATAGATGGGTCTTGCTTTTTTATCCATTCTATTACTCTGTGTCTTTTGATTGGTGCATTAAGTCCATTTACGTATAGGGTGACTATTGAGAGATATGTACTTATTGCCATAGCAGGCTTTAGATTCGTGGTTACCAAAGGTTCAATGTTAGCTTCTTTAGTATCTTATTGCCTAACTTAGCTCGCTTATTGAGCTGTTATATACACTGTCTGGAGATTCTTTTCTTCTCTCCCTTCTTATTCCTCCTCCATTCTTCATATGTTGTGTGTTTTGTTCTGTGCTCTTTTTAGGAGTGCTCCCATCTAGAGCAGTCCCTGTAGGATGCCCTGTAGAGGTGGTTTGTGGGAAGCAAATTCCCTCAGCTTTTGCATGTCTGGGAATTGTTTAATCCCGCCATCATATTTAAATGATAGTCGTGCTGGATACAGTATCCTTGGTTCAAGGCCCTTCTGTTTCATTGCATTAAGTATATCATGCCATTCTCTTCTGGCCTGTAGGGTTTCTGTTGAGAAGTCTGATGTTAGCCTGATGGGTTTTCCTTTATAGGTGACCTTTTTCTCTCTAGCTGCCTTTAAAACTCTTTCCTTGTCCTTGATCCTTGCCATTTTAATTACTATGTGTCTTGGTGTTGTCCTCCTTGGATCCTTTCTGTTGGGGGTTCTGTGTAATTCCATGGTCTGTTCGATTATTTCCTCCCACAGTTTTGGGAAGTTTTCAGCAGTTATTTCTTCAAAGAGACTTTCTATCCCTTTTCCTCTTTCTTCTTCTTCTGGTACCCCTATAATACGAATATTATTCCTTTTGTATTGGTCACATATTTCTCTTAGTGTTGTTTCATTCCTGGAGATCCTTTTATCTCTCTCTATGTCAGCTTCTATACGTTCCTGCTCTCTGGCTTCTATTCCTTCAATGGCCTCTTGCATCTTATCCATTCTGCTTATAAATCCTTCCAGGGATTGTTTCACTTCTGTGATCTCCTTCCTGACATCTGTGATCTCCCTCTGGACTTCATCCCATTGCTCTTGCATTTTTCTCTGCATTTCATCCCATTGCTCTTGCATTTTTCTCTGCATCTCTGTCAGCATGTTCATGATTTTTATTTTGAATTCTTTTTCAGGAGGACTGGTTAGGTCTGTCTCCTTCTCAGGTGTTGTCTCTGTGATCTTTGTCTGCCTGTAGTTTTGCCTTTTCATGGTGATAGAGATAGTTTGCAGACCTGGTACGAGTGACCGCTGGAAGAGCTTCCCTTCTTGTTGGTTTGTGGCCTTCCTCTCCTGGGTGAATAGCGACCTCTAGTGGCTTATGCTTGTCAGCTGTGCGCAGACAGGGCTTCTGCTACCTGCCCGTTTGCTATGGAGTTTATCTCCGCTGGTGCTGTGGGCGTTGCCTGGCTGTGTCTGCTCCTCCAATGTGGTAGAGCCCCATTGGAGGGGGAGCGGCCGGGAGGCTATTTATCTCTGTAAGGGGCCTCTGTGCTCCCTGTTGCCCGGGGGTTTAGAGTGCCCAGAGATCCCCAGATTCCCTGCCTCTGGTCTAAGTCTCCTGTCCTGCCTCTTTAAGACTTCCAGAAAGCACTCTCCAAACCAAAACAACAACAGCAACAATGAGAGAGGGAACAGAAAAAAGAAAAAAAAAAGGAAAAAATACGCGATCTTTTTTTTTTTTTTTCCTCAGACACCGGTCCCAGGCACCCACTCACTGGTCCTGCTGCCCTGCCTCCCTAGCACCAGGGTCCCTGTCCCTTCAAGGCTTCCAAAAAGCACCCGCCCACCTTTCCCGCACGGAAAAATGCGCGATATTCTTTGTCTTCAGGCACCGGTCCCAGGCACCCTTTCACCTGTCCTGCTGCTCTGCCTCCCTAGCATCGGGTTCCCTGTCCCTTTAAGGCTTCCAAAAAGCTCTTGCCAAAAAGAGAAAAAAAAAAGGGGGGGGGAAACTTGCGATTTCCTCTGTCCTCAGGCACCGGTCTCAGGCACCCACCCACCGGTCCCGCAGGGAAAAACTCGCGATATTCTTTGTCCTCAGGTGCCGGTCCCAGGCACCTGCTCCCCGGTACTGCTGCTCTGCCTCCCTAGCACCAGGGTCCCTGTCCCTTTAAGGCTTCCAAAAAGCACTCACCAAAAAGAGAAAAAAAAAAGGGGAAAAACGCCCGATTTCCTCCATCCTCAGGCGCTGGTCTCATGTACCCGCCCTCCGGTCCCACAGGGAAAAACACGGGATAGTCTTTGTCCTCAGGTGCCAGTCCCAGGCACCCGCTCACCAGTCCCGCCGCCCTGCCTCCCTAGCACCGGGGTCCCTATCCCTTTAAGGCTTCCAAAAAGCACTCGCCAGAAAGAGAAAAAAAAAAGGGGGAAAAGCGCGCGATTTCCTCCATTCTCAGGCGCCGGTCTCAGGCACCCACCCACCGGTCCCGTAGGGAAAAACGTGCGATCTTTTTCCTCAGGCGCCGGTCCCGGGCACCGCTCACCGGTCCCACCGCCCTGCCTCCCTAGCAACAGGGTCCCTGTCCCTTTAAGGCTTCCAGAAAGCACTCGCCAGAAAAAAAAAACAAAACACCGCTCCAGTTTCTTTCCACCCGCCGGGAGCCGGGGGGAGGGGCGCTCATGTCCCACCGGGCCGGGGCTTTTATCTTACCCCTTTCGCAAGGCGCTGGGGTCTTGCAGGTGTGGATGTGGTCTGGATGTTGTCCTGTGTCCTCTGGTCTCTATCTTAGGAAGAGTTTTGTTTGTTATATTTTCATAGCTCTATGTGTTTTTGGGAGGAGATTTCCACTGCTCTACTCACGCCGCCATCTTGGCTCTGCCCCAGTGTCCTTGTTTTTATCTCCACTGTTGTCTTTGTGTTTCCCTAGAAACTTCTTAAGTACTGTTTGTAGCTTGCAGTTCTTTCTGCTACAACTCTCTGTTGTACAGGAGTTTCAGGTGGTGAGGTATGGGGAATGAGGAGCATTCTATAATCCTGTGATTAGGTCACAGAATCTTCGTGGCCTGTGTCCTAGGACTGTGACCCTCACAAGTGCTTTCCCCCCATTCTTAGTCAAGACAGGAAGGGTAGAGGGGCTGAATTTGGGTATTTCCCTGTCTCCAGGTAGGTGAGGCTTCATTAACGTAGATTTGCTTATGGGCAGTTGGGAAACAGAAAGCTCTGGGCATATTTCAAAACAGTTACTTTTGCCCACCACTTTCTGGAAGCAGAAGGAGATTTTTCTATGATCTTCACAGTAAGAATCTAGCAGGGCTTCTAGATTTGAAACTCACAAGTGTGTGGGGGTTCCCTAAGACTAACCCCCAGGGGGTTTAACCTCTAAAACTAGACCCCACTGAACCTCTAGCAGTGCATCAGTTGCAGTTGAAACTTTACTGCCCTTTTGGCTCCTGCAGTTTCCATTCCCTTGTAGGCTGTGATTCTCTGTATTCACGTCTCTCTATTTCCTGGGTATCAGTTTACCCTGCAATCTTAATTCTCTTTTGGATCTAAGAAGAGTCATTGATTTTCAGTTTTTTCAGCTTTTTTCTTGTTGTGAGGATGGGAGTGTTCACTTCCACATTCTTTACCTGTTGGAGGGAAAAATGGAAGTCCCTGGATTGTCTTATAAAATTATGCTTAAGTGATTTAAATTAATATGTATGCAACCTATGAATATAGAAATAAACCAATTTTTAAATAGATGAAATTAATTCTGATTCATTCATTTAGTCAATAAGTATCGAGTATCTACTGGGTTCCAGACATTGTTCCAGGCACTGGGGATATAGTGATGAATTAAACAAACCATCTCCTCAGAGAACTAACACATAAGTGGGAGAGGTACATCATGAATGGAATTACATTTATTTAAATTATAATGTCAGGTATTGATAAGTGCCCTAAAGCAGAATAACATGATGGAGATGAGGTGGGTGGGGCCATGCTATTTGCAACTGAAAGATTAAGAAAAGCCTTTGTGAGGAAGAAAAGTTTAAGCAGAAGTGCAGGGAACTTCAGCCTTTGGGTTTTATTATAAGTGGGATAGAAAGCCACTTAGAGTCTGGAACAAACAAGAAACATGACCTCACAAAAGTGTTGAAAGGAATACCCCAGCTGCTGTGTGCAGAGCAGACTGTAGGGGAACAGGGGAAGCGGGGACACCAGTTAGAAGCTACTGCGGTCATCTCCAGAGCTGACGGTGGCTTGATGAGGCTGGCAGCCACTGGGCTGGGGAGTAGTGTGCAAATATGGTATGTTTGGAAAGTTGAACCAGCTGGAAAAACAGAAAAGAAGAAAATTAGAAAATACTTCTAATCTCTTCACTCAAAATGATAACTCTTATTACCAATTGTCTATTTTTCTTTTATTTTTTTTATGTATATCTAATATTTTATTGGCTAATTTATCACTTATTATAAAAATGTTTCCACATAAATCAGTTTTCTAAAACAATTTTAATAACTACATACTATTTCATTATGGGATGCACCAGAATCGACTCTTCCCATCTTCTTTGTTGGACATTCAGGTTATTTTCAATTTTTCACTATTTAATAAACACCAACCCTCATGTTTAGCTAATACATATATTGTACACATCTATTAGCTAAATACACATATTCTTATCTATTTCTTGAGGATACTTTCCTTTGTGCAGGTGAAGGGTTTACATGTTCTTAAGAATTTTAATATGCATTTGTTAAGCACCCTCCAGATATCCTCCTACCAGCAGTTTATGAATACCTTTCCATGCCAGCCTTAGAAGTCAACACAGAATGATTACCATTGTGTTTCATCTAGGCAAACAATGTTGTCTCATTGTTTTAATTGGCTCTTTTTTCACTACAAGTGAGGTTGAACATTTCCTTGACCACGTGGATCGTCTCTTGCCTAGTCATTACTCCAGTCACAGTTCACCTGTGCTGGCACGGAGGACATACTAGTTGAGGGGGTCGGAGCATTTCTATTGCAAGTGGCAGACACCCCAACTCACAGAATTGAGAAGTCCAGGGTAGAAAAACCATATTCAGGTCTAACTGGACTCGGGGCTCAAAGGAAGTTTCTGGGCTTTGTGTCTCACTGTTGTCTTCAGTTATGGTTTCCACGGTGTTGTTTCTCCTGGACTCAGGTTCTCTGTGGTACCTCTGTGGGTACTCCAGAGTCCAGCTTGACAGAAACACCTGCTCTTGCTGAGAAGTCACCCCAGAAGCCTCAGGCCTCCCATTGGTTCTGAGGGCTGAGCCAAGCCTGGGGAGTGTGGGGCTCTTGTTGATTTGGACTTGGGTCATGTCTTCTTCCCCTGAGGCTAGAGGTCAACCTCATCTGAAATAGACTGAAAGGAGTAAAATGGGAAGCCTCAACTGAGCTACTTTGGGGCAAAAGTGGGAAACTTCCACCACAAAGCAAGTAACCTTTCTCTTTCCACCCCATCAGGTTCCCAGCATTTATTAAGGACTCCTTTTCTAATATGTATGGCCCTTGGCTGGATACAAACAGAGAGGGACTAACCAGCCTTGTCTTCAGTGCAATGCCACTTGTTCCTTACAATAGGAAAAGAAATGGCAATGCTCCTGGAGAGGAAGGCGGAGACTCCAACATGTTTTAGACATGGTCTCACCCTTCAGTCAGTTTTCACTGAAAAAGACAGAAACAAAACCATAATTCAAAGTACAACTGAAGTGAGGACTAAATGCAGGTGAAATGACCCAGGGAGAGGAGATAAGTGGGGGGTGGGGGGAAGGGACACTCTTGGAAGGCTCTGCAGGGGCAGCCCTTGAACTGAACCCTCAAGATTGAGATGGTTTTCCATAGGTAGAGAGAATGATGATGACACCCCAGAGCCCACAGCATTCAGTATATAGTTTCCAAACCCTTCCTTGCAGAGCTCTGTGCAAATGTCGACTTGTAAATTACAGGGAATTAATTGTATCATTTATATTCCCTACAGATCCAAGCCAGATCTGGTCGCAGCCTCTTCAAAGCAAACAGCATGGCCACATTCCTCCCCTTCGGCGGCTGCTGCTGCTTTCAATTATTTAAGCTCATTTGGGCCCAATGTTGTAGTCCAGCCACCCAGACAGGTACTCTGGCCTGTGCCTCAGGTCACGAGGGGCACCGGGAAGGCAGGTCAGGCAACACCAGGCTGGCCCCAGCTATGTTCAGTCTGATTCTGATTGGGAAAGACTTGTTAGTAAACAACCTTCCTAAGAGTTACCATTTTTACTTTCTCCTGACATATTGGCAGAAGAAGGCTGCAGAAGAAAAATGAACCTTGAGAGATTATTCACTGACACAAGGTGCAGCCATGCTCACAGCCAAGCCAAGCTGCTACCAAGGGTTGCTCTATTCATTCCCTCTCCCAAATTTCTCTCAATAACCCACTAACAATAACAAACTGATGCATGACACCCTCACCGTGCTGTTGAGACTAAGCACCTGATGAGGTATTTGCAATAAACTCGACACCTCTTCTTTCCTTTCTTATTCCTATTTCATCGAGTCCACAGATATTTATGGAGGACCCACCTTGTACAAGGCATATAGTGAACAAGACTGGGAAGGACCTTCTGCATGTGATACTTATGCTCCATGGAGGAACACAGACCCAAACAAAGAAAATTAAACTCACCATTTCAGACAGTAGGAACTGTCACTAAAAGAAACAACATTTTCTAATGTAATAGGAGGGGACTGGAGGGACTCTGTCCCGTTGAGTGGTCCCAGATGACCTCTCTGGGGATGTAACATTTGAGACATAACTTGAATGATGTACAGGAATCATCTATGTGAAGCACTGGGGGAAGAACATTCCAGAAAGAAAAGACAAGTTGGCAATGTAGAGGCTGAAGGGAGGCCTGTGGGGCTGGGCCGTCGCGAACTGGAGGAAGGGTGAGGGCATATAAGTACATGCTGTCTCCAGATCTGCTCTTTTCTGCATCCTTCCTCTACCCCCTCCCCCTGTCCTTGTACCCCTCGCTTGCCCAAGCCTACAGGATCTCTCTCTGTCAGCTCCTTGGCCTGCACCTTCCAAACTCATAGACTTCTGAGAGTCCAGGATATTGTGTTTTTTTTGAAAGTTTGGCTCTTGGCAAAGAGCCAGTGCTATTTTCATCTTGTGTGGAAAATATAGAATTACCGTGAATTATATTGAAAAATTAGATTCATTCACTGCTGTGATAATTTATCTCCCAATCTGTCTCAGAGAGTTAGCAGCTGGTGAGAAAATAAAATGTAATTTAGGCAAAAAAAAAAATCACTTTTAATCTGTGTCTGGCAGGGAGAGAGCCTATTAAGTGAGTTTACTCTTTGCCAATCAGGTGGTTTTCTTTAGCACACCCTCAAATGAAATGTTGTGATGGAGACTGAAGGGTAGCTTGCTCTCCTTGAATGGGCCCTGCCAACCGCGGGGTGGGAAGTCAGACCCCACTTAAAATTCAAAGCTTCCTATTGCAGGAGCTCCTCTCAGGGCTCATCTCCAGACATCCTATTGGGCTTGCTACTGTTAAGTGTAGAGTGCACTTTATAGAATTGGGTTTTCCATGAAGTTTCTGCTTTGAGAAAGAAGGAGAAACAGCTCCAAATCTTAAGCCTTATGGATTTAAGGTGTTTGAAATATTCCTCTGATTGGTAATGTGGCCATTTTTCTTCCACAGAGCACCTGTTTGTGTGCCCTGGAATTATCCTGACATCACTGCATGAGTCAGAACACTGAGCTAATCGCGCTCTGCTCAGAGTCAGTCCAAAGCACGCTGCCTTTTGTGAGTCAGCCTCTCACATTAGCAGGCCCGAGCGGGGCCCCTAACAGCAGGCTTTAGGCTGCATTTTCTTAGATGCTGACGGATGCCCTGCCTGGCTGCATCCTGCACTGCCTGGACAGGCTTCCACCAGGGGTCTTGCGGCCTCCCTGTTTCCTGGGGAATGATTTCCCTGGGCGGCAAGGCTGAAATGTAGGTAGCAAAGCACTTACTGCTTTCTGTTTTTCCTAAGTTAGAATTCTGCATGCTTAGGGAAGCTAAGGCACTGTTGAGTGAGCATGTCTTAGAGTGGAATCGGGAGACTAGGGATGAAGTAGTGGTTCTGCCATTTCTTAGCATATGACCTTGTGGAGGGGTCTCCGTCCTGCGCTTGGCTGGAGCTGCCTCATCTACGAAGTGAGGGGGCCAGGCAAGGTAGGCCCTTCCCCTCCAGTGCAGAGTTTATTAATCAATGGCTTTGGGGGTCAGGCTCCTTGGATATGTGCCCAGCTCCACCCTGTACCTGCTGGGCTGAGCATAGGCCTTGCACCTGCCCTCAAGTCTCCCTTGAGTCCCTGCTTAAAAGATGGGTCTCCCATGGCTTCAGGCTTCAGGGAATGGATGGGGGCATCTAATTTGGGAGGAGTACGGAGTGAGGGGGCACCAACTTCTCACTGGTGGCTTAATCGCCAGGGACATTTGTCAGCATGCCCCGCTGTGTCGACACTTGGTTTCCTCCAAGCCACCTGGGAACCTCTTGCCTGAGAATGGTGACAGGGGGTCCCAGTGTGCACGGCCCTCCTTAGACGTCACTTGGCCTGCCAAGTGTCACTCTAGGCAGAAGTTGCGCTTCATCCTGTTCCCCAAAGATCTCACCAACTTCTTGAATGTGACCCCTGCAGTTGGACAAAGAGAGAAAGGTTTTGATTTAGATTCAGTTTGAACTTGCAGGAAAGTCAGAGCTCTCAGTAGAGATTCCACCTGCCCCACCTCCCTTCCTACACTCCTGGTCAGGTTAAAATTACCAGTGGAATATAAAAGCAAGGGAGAGCATACACTGTGCTGTGAAGTAGGCAAAGCGGATGGAAACGTACGGGATTTTTGAAAGATAGAAGGCAGGCTGGCCCAGATGGGAGGAGGGCTGGCTCTCCCTATAGAGCAACGGACTGCATCTACCCATGCATCCAGCAAACACTTACTATGTGCCAAGCACTGCTCTGGGTACTGGAAACACAAAGGCAAGAACGGGACAGACACAGTCCCTGCTCTCATGAAGATTACGTTCCAGGATGGGGAGACAAAAAACTAATAAACAAAGATCTAAACAGGATATTTCCAAGTAAGAACTGCTATGAGACCTAATGGAGAGTGGGCATGGATGGGCAGGGGGCGGCAGGTACTCTCCGCAGGTGATTAGGAAAGCCTTTCACGGGAGGTGAGCTAAGACCTGAATGATGATAAGGAGCCAGTCATGAGAACAACACGGGGAGAATATTCCTGACAGGCTCTGAGATGGGAGCAGCCCGGCATGCTAGAGGAATAGGAGGAAGGACAAAGTGGTGAGTGGTGAATGTATGGCCAGGGAGGGGTGACATAGTGCAAACGGAGGCCAGGAAGGCAAGCAGGGCGCATCCGGAAGGGCCCTGCAGGCCATGGGGAGAAATCTGGATCTTGTTTTAAGAGTGATGGGGAGACGTTGAAGGGTGTAAGCAGAATAACAAGCTGTTTTATATATTTTTTAAAGCACCCAGTTTATGGAGAATGGATTTGGGTGCCCTCTTAAGTTAAAAAAAAGAGATCCTGGCAGAGCTTCACTATTATCAGCTTCTTCCCCTTACCCCCCATTGCAAAGGGAAGGCCTAGAGGTGCTGGTGGACTGTGGGCACATCAAGGGCACATATGGATCCAACCAAGACTCGGGGAAGCATGCTGGTGTCACAGGGTCTCATTGCCCTGGGAGTCACAGGTGATATTAGTCCTGACTGTGTCAGGGGGAACAAAAGCCACTGCGCCACTGCGTTGGGACACCTTACCAGGAAGAGCCAGGCCACCTCTTGGTGCTTAGGTAGGGTCCTGAAACACATGCCTCTTTCTCGCCCACACTCCTCCCCAAACTGCTGGGTCTCTGATTGTCCAGTACACTTACAATAAGCGTAATCTTTTCTTCCTTTTGTCTAAACCCAACAGATTAGAGCACCATGACCATCTCAGCCAGAACTAATTGCACCTCTCAATATTAAGCCATCCAAACTTGCCCGTGGAGAGCAAAGGGACAGAAGATAACCAGACACAGAGAAAGAAGCTGAAGGTCAAAGGAAGGGGTCCATCTGAGACACCAGATTATGTGTCTTCCTAAATAGTAAAATTATGGGAAGAAGCAAAAGACAATTTTAGACAACTTTTAATACTCCTCTCAACAAGATTAAAAATGTCATTGCATCTATGAATCTAAAGCAGAAGCTCAGCCATGAAAGCATGAAAGGACAAATTAGGACAAACTCGGCTAAAAGACCATGCAGAGTGAGGGTGAACGAGCCTCAGCTAAATATTGGCTCCACACTCTGTGGCTCTGAGGTCCCAGGCGAGTTCTGGAGCTCATCAGTGTCCTATTAAAAAGGAATTAAAAATATTGTTTCTTCCTAGAGCATGGTGTGGCTTAAACAAGATACCTATGTATGATCCGCAGTTAGCACAGTGCCAGGAACTCTAGAAGCCCCCAACATACATTCTTCTTCTTGAGAAATTACATGAACGTGGGAGGCGCCTGCCTAATTCTGAGACCACAGTGAAGGCAAAGAACAGCAGGAAAATTCTTTCAGGAAACCAAGAGCAAAGTGGGAGTCAAGTTTGGGTAATTCTTCCTGCTTTCAAAAGAAATAAGAAATGAAATAATATATATATATTTTTAAAAAGAGGCCTAAGTCACAGGGGCAGGTATAGGAAGTTAAATTAAAGACAGATGTAGGAAGTTAAGCAGTGAAAATAGAGCAAATGAAGCTGCATTACTTATTTTTATAAAACAGGAAAACATTTTCTGCAAATTGAAAAGCACTGACTGAGCATCAGGAAAGGAAAACAGACCAACAACCTAGAAACATGTTCGTGAAAATCTGGAATTGCAGGCACAAGGAAAAAGACTTGCCAAATGTAAGGGAAAACAAATGAAGTGTCTTACAAAGGAATAAAATCAGGCTTGCTTTAGATCTCTCCACAAAACCAAACGCCAAATGCGGAGGAACGACAGGTGAGGACGAGCAGGACCGAGAATCTGATTGTCACCCCAGGTTATCGTTCCTGTGAGGGCAGCAGGAAAGTTTTCTCATGCATGAAAGGGCTCAGAAGTGCACTTCCCATGGGACTGTGATGAAAAAAATGACTTGAAGATATGGCTGAGTGCTTAAGAAATGAATTAAATATAGAATTTAAGAGAGCAGACGACATAATTGAAAGAAAGGAACAAACTATGAGATGGAGCTAAAGCTAAATGATTATCTTTAATGGAGTTTCACCAAATGCAAATATAAAAAGATAAGCCTTAAAATAAATTTATACTAACCCAGGTATAATGCCCTGCATTTCTTTTTTAAAAAAATTTTATCGAGATACAATTGATGTACAATACTATGTTAGTTTCAGGGGTGCAATATAATGACTCGGTATTTGTGTATTTTGTGAAATGATCACCACAGAAAGTCTAGTTAACATCCATCACTATACATAGCTACAAATTTGTTTTTCTAATGATGAGAACTTTTAAGATCAACCCTCTTAGCAATTTTCAAATATGCACTGATATTAACTCTAATCACCATGCTGTATGTTACATCCCTATGACTTATTTATTTTGTAACTATATGTTTGTACTTACAGACCCCCTTCACCTATTTCACTCACTCCTTACCCACTTCCTCTGGCAAATGCCAATCTGTTCTCTGTATTTATAAGCTCTTTTTGGTAAAGTGAGATCATACGGTATTTATCCCTCTGTGTCTGACTTATTTCACTTAGTGTAATACCTTCTAGGTCCATCCATGTTGTCAGAAATGGTAGGATTTCCTTCTTTATGGCAGAATAATATTCCATTAAATATATGGGTATGCATACACACACACAGACACATATACATATACATATACATACATGGGGTGCCTATATCTTTTTGTTAGTGTGTTTCCTTTGGATAAATAAGAAATGGAATTGCAGGATCATGTGGTAGTTCTATTTTTAATTTTTTTGAGGAAACTCCCTACTGTTTTCCATAGTGGCTGCACCAATTCACATTCCCATCAATAGTGCACAAGTGTTCCCTTTTCTCCATATCCTCACCAGCACTTGTTATTTCTTGTCTTTTTGATAGTAACCATCTCTCTTTTTATAACTGAGAAATGGGGGTGACAGGAGAGAAACCAAGATTTATTAGATTGCTCCTCTTTCACAAAGAAATATTGACCAAGATTTCTTTTTTTGACATGAAGTAGAAGAAGTTGGCCATTTTTAACACTTAAAAATAACTTCTTAGGATGTAAACTTCAAATTCATCAGACAGCAAGAACAGAGAAATGCTTTTCCAGAGAGCAACACAAAGAAAATAGTAAAGAAGCCTAAGTTATTCTAGAAGAATAAACATGGGAGAAATCAAAATAAAAATCTGAAGCAGCAGAATGAAGCTTAAAATAACAAAACAAGACCATCTATTTTTTTTATTGTGAAAACAGATATGAATGGGCTAATCTCCCTTGTTAAAATTAGAAACCTCTCAATTAACAATGAATGGAAATCCATCCAATTTATATCACAGGGAAGTGAAAACCCTGCTCTAGGACATAAAAGAAAGTGAATTAATGACAAAATATACCATGCTCCTTGTAGGAAGTCCCAACATTTTAAAGATAAATTTATTTCTAATTAATTCAGAAATAAAGTACAATTCTAATAAACATTCAAACAGAATTTTTTGAAACTTGGCAAAATGGTTAAGTTAGTCTAGAAGAATAAACCTGGGAGAAATAAAAAAAATTGAAGCAGAATAAAGGAGGAACTTATTTTTTATATTAAAACATTTAGAAGTTATATTAAGAATGTGGTATTGATATAAAAAATGATGATATCTCTGCAGTATCCTAGGAATTCCCAGAATAGACCCACATAAAGCAGTATTCAATACATTGTGGTGAAGTTACTTGCTAGTTACTTAGAAATTAATAAAATTTGATCCCTATATCATAGCACATACCTAAGTGAAGGTAAGACAAGGATAAATATTTGCTTGATCTCTGGGCAGAGAAGGGATTTCTAGAACAAAAAGCAAAGAAGGAAAAAGCACAATAGAAGAAATGTAGAACTTCACTATATAAATATTAAAATAATAAAACAATAACTTCTTTTTCAAAAAGTCTATAAATCAAGTTTAAAGGCAAATAAACTAAAACTGGAAACTGATCTCTCTCTCTCTCTCTTTCTCTCTCTCTCTCTCTCTCACACACACACACACACAAGGTTAATGCCCTGACTCTATAGAAATTAGTATCAGTTAGAAAAAAATAAGCACCTAACAGGAAGCACCTAACTGAGCAAGATAAACTGATGAATTACAAATGAAGAAACCCAAGTAGCCAATCAAGATGCAAAAAGTTCGACCTTATTAGTAAACTGAGATATTCAAAATCAAACAACATGTCGAACAAATTGAAAAAGATTAAAAAGGTAAAATTACTGAGTGCTGGAAGAGGCCCAAGAAACAGGCATGCTTTACTCCAGTCGGTAGAGCAATAAACATCAAAATATTTAAAAATGTTCACAGTCTTGCTTATAGATATTCCATTCCTAGGAATTTATTCCAGGGAAACATTCAAGGATTTACACTGAGATTTAACTACACAGATGGTCTTTACAGCATTTTTTAAGCAGGTCAGAACTGATCATGAAGTCTAATATTTATTGAGCACATAAAATGGCCAGGTACTCTGCTAAGCTCTTTACAAGCATTATCTCATTTTATCTTCAAATAGGTGAAGTCCATCCCATTGTTATCTACATTTTTCAGATAAGGAGACAGGATTGAAACAACTCCAAAGCCTGGCAAAAGAGGAATGTTACCTATATCATGGAAAAAAATAATGTGAATGTAGTAAAGCCATGCAAAACCGTATTCATCAGAGGATATAAGACATCACTAAATGCTCACAGTACATTTGTGTGTGTATGTGTGTGTGTGAGTAGGTTAATAAACATGTGGCCACATGATTTTGGGCAAAAACATATATAGAATAGAACATGTGTATCTCCTTAGGAAAAGAAAGATAGAAGATAGAAGTGAAAGAAAGAAGGTGGGAGAGAGAGAGCTGCTAATAATGGTTTTCTCTATCTAGCTTATAGAATGGTGGTAATCTTACCTTTCTTCTTTTTATTATCCTTTGTCTTCAAATTTTCTTCAGTGAACACACACTTTTAGAATAAAATAGAATTGTATTTGCAGGTAGGAGAATAATCGATGTCATTTCAAAGTTCTTTTTAATAGAGAAGGATTGTTTTCAGATTTACAGCTGAACCCTAACAGTTTATCCAAGGTTGCTGGGGTCACTCAAGTTCTCAAAGCTTCCTGATCCTAGAAGAACAGAGTGATTTATTTACCTTGGAATAATTCCACCCTTTCATCCAGAGAGATTCTGGCTTAAAAGACATTCTTTAGATCGCTAAGTCCTCCCTCTGGCTAAGGGTTTTGTTCTGAGGCTGAAGCCCCTGTGAATTTTCCAGCTAAATATATATGTCCTAATGTTTGTGCTTGCACATTGATATGTCTGAATGCTTCCAGTGCCATGCTGGCCCCGATGAAGTGACAAATCCCATTGCATTGTCTCCTGAATTCCACAGACTAAGATTTTCACAGAAAGGAAAAAATTCCTGAGTCCCTGCTCAAGTCATTGCAGTTGGGAGATTTGTGCTCCTGAGAGAGGGCGTAAGTGTAGAAGGGGGGTGAGCGAATCTGCCAAGTCTGGCTGCCTCGGAGGATGCCGCCAGAATGATGACCACCAGTGGATGAGTCACAGCTCTGCCCAAGGCCCACATGCAGGAGGGCTCCTTCCAGAAGGGCAGAGCTTCAGAAGTCTTACAGGGGGTGGGTTTCCAGGTCAGGGAAATAAGACTTCCTCTCCCATAAAAAGGCAAAAGAGGACAGAAGTCTCCTGCTGGCTCTGCATGTTTCTAGTTGATCTTCTTATCCACTCATTCATTTATTCAAAAAACATCTATTGAATATTTGAAATGTGCCAGACACTGGGGACTTAGGGATGAGCAAAATGGATAAAATCCCCCACAGCAGTGGGAGCTCACATCCTGATGGAATTAGATGCATAATGAATGTGAACATATGAACAAAACAAGTCAGCAAATGATAAGATAATTTCACATAAGGGCAAGTGCTCAGAAGAAAACAAAACAGGATAGGGACTGGGGGATGATGTTTCTAAAGCGGTCATGGAAGGTCATGCCAGGTGACAGTGGGCTATGAATGAATAGGAGAGACCTGCCACTCTAAATGGCACAAGGTGTTGAGTCCGTGTAATCGACCTCCAAATAACCGGGAGATGCATGGATGCAAAAGCAAGAGCGTTTATTGGGTAGCCAGCATGCTGGGGTCTCGCACGTGCAGGTGGAGACCCCAAAGTACAAGTTTATTCTTCTTTTATACTAGAGCAGGCTGTGTGCTGAGCGGGCTGTGCCCAAAGTGGGCCATGCCTTAGACCGGGCTGTGTGCAAAATGGGCTGTGCGCAGACACGGGCCGTGTACAGAGCGGGCTGTGCAGAGTGGGCGTGACCTGTTTCTCATTAAACGAAGTCATTAAAAAAATGGAGTAGCTTATGCCCAGACTCTTTAGTCAGGACTCTTCATTCCCCCCTTGATTTTTGTTCTATTTCAAATCTCTGAAGTAACGGAATAGGGTCTTCCTTATTCGAGGGCCTGTACTGAGATCTAAGGACCATGAGCTGAATGGTGGAGATCCGTTTCTGTACAAATTTGAGGAGGGCATTGATAAGGCAGGGGCCACATGTAAGAACTAGTATCAGAAGTAAGAGGGGGCTTGCTACTGTTGATATTAAAGTTGTTAGCCAAGGGGACCAACTGAAAAGGCTTTCATAACAGTTTTGGGTGGCTGCTCTATTTCTCTGCCGGTTTTGAATTCTAGTTTTTAGTTTAGTAAAAGAATTTTGAATAAAACCTGAGTGGTTGGTATAGAAGCAACACTGTTCTCCTAAAGCTACACATAGTCCTCCTTGTTGTAAGAGCAGTAAGTCAAGTCCTCTTCTATTTTGTAGTACAACTTTAGCTAGGGAGGACAAAGACTCTTCTAGCTGGGCTAGAGTAAGTTTTACTGTTTGGAAATCATGGTCGATAGCATCACTGAGGGCTTTGTAATTTTTATCTTGAAGGACTAGAGATGCTATGCCTGTACCAGCACTGGCCAGCCCAGCCCCCAAAATGGCAGAGACTACTATGGTGGAAATAATTTCTCATTTTTGCCTGCTTAGATTCCATTGGCTTAGGGAATAGCTATCAATTATTTCTTCTTCACCATGCACTACTATCCAGGGGATGAGTTGCACAAGAATGCAGACATCGTCATGAGTTCTAAGGGTGTCAGCATGAATACAAGCAGTTATTCCTGTTTTACAGGCCCACCAAGTGTTGGGAGGGGCTACCAGGTATGATTGCATCTCGGAATTAACATTTAGGGTCTGGCTACATAAGTGAGGGTAAGGAGGCAGTCAGTTGGTGGCAACACAAAGTCCTTGCCCTGTGAGGGCCTGTAGGGTAACTCTAGGAGCACTCTCAAAATTCCCTTGGGACCACCAGCATTTGGAGGAGTCAGTCTCAGTAGAGAAATTGGCTACTAGAGCAATGCTATCATAGAAAGGGGGTCTAGAGTCTAGGCAAAGCCAGCAGGATCGGGTTACTTCTGTTTGGAGATATTTAATACCTGATAAGTGGCCTCTACTAGGCGGAAGAGACTGGGTCCAGTTAGGGACGGGGAGAACGTTAAGTGGTGTAGCTTTGAAACTGACCTTGGATCTGTCCTAGGTGAAGGGTAGGTAGGTCCTACAGTAGATCTGTGAAGTTCCTCCGGGAGTGGAGGAGGAGGCACTGGGTTCGGTCCCTAAATGACCAGTGGTTTATTTAAGAGTGGGTCCTCCCGGAGCATAGTTGTAAAAAGAGCTCCGGGGTCTGCTCCCTCTGCATAAAAGCAAAGGCCCCACATCCTCCCTGATTTCCACTCTTCCCACTTAGTTTTTCTTATGGCAGTGAAGTGAATGCAGATTGGGTTACAGTCTGGGTTACTCCAGCAGGTAGGCCCTTTAGAGTGGCTAACTTGTATCCAATCACCTTGTACAGAGGGTTTCTAATCTATCTTTCCCGTAGACTCACAGCCCCAGACAGCACAGAAGAAGTGTTCTGGGCCCCCACATTTAGCCTGCTGAGACTGACTTCGGCTATGTCCAGGACAGACATAGAAATTGTGTTGACGTGTCAGGTCTCAGTACCCTGGGGTCCTACACCCTATTCCTTGGGTTGGGCATGGATACTTGGGGTCCCCTCTTAAGCCCCAGTTTGTCCCAAACAACTTACAAACATCAAAGTACAGGTTGGGGAACCATGACTTAGGGTGTCGTTCTTGTTCTGCAGAGTTGATAATGTCTCCAGTCTCGGACTTGATGATGATCCACTCAAGTCTCCTTGGGAAGTGGGGACTTCCGGCCACTGCTGCCACCATTAGTTCCAGGGTTAAAGCCTGGAGAACTAGAAGCAGCCACATGTCGGGTAATTTTTACTCTCAGAGGGTCAGTCGGATGGGCTCGAATTGTCCATGTAGACTCTTGATTTCTAGGAGCGGCCTTGACCTGAGTGTGATGGATCCATGCTGCTATTCTGTCCATTTTGATCGCTGTGGGAGTTGCTAGGATGATTGTGTGAGGTCCTTTCCAACGCGGCTCTAAGGTTTCTTTTTGATGCCTTTTGATCAGTACCAAGTCTCCAGGTTGGAAATTGTGGGGCTCCGGGGGAGGCTTGTAGTACACCACCTGTAAGTTCTGACGTAAGGCTTCTTGGACCTGAAACAAAGCTTGTAGGGAGGAAAGAAAGTTTTTATCTTTTTGCTCAGCTAACAGATCAGCTCGCAGGTTGGGAAGAATCGGGGGAGGCCTGCCAAATAGAATTTCAAACGGGGTCATGCCTAGTCTATATGGAGTGCTCCTGACTTTGAACAGAACGAAGGGGAGGAGAGTCACCCAGTCACTGCCAGTTTCTAGGGTTAATTTGGTTAAAGTCTCCTTAATGGTCTGATTCATCCTTTCTACTTGACCTGAGCTTTGGCGATGATATGCACAGTGTAGCTTCCAATTAGTCCCCAATATATGGCTCAGCACTTGTGTTACCTGAGAGACGAAAGCTGGTCTGTTGTCTGACCCAATAAAAGCAGGAAGGCCATACCTTGGAATAATGTCTTCCAGGAATTTGTTGGCAACTACTACAGCAGTTTCTCTTTTGGTTGGAAAGGCTTCTACCCATGCGGAAAAGGTGTCTTGTCTGAGCTGATGTTCCTGAGGGTAGGGGGGATGCCCAGCCAACCTCCGTCTGTGTAGTCACTGCTGCCCCTGCATATCTCACCCCATCTTTGATGAAGCTGCTTCCATCCGTGAACCAAGTAGTATCGGGATCCAATAAGGGAACATCTCCCAGATCCAGGCGTGTTCCCTGTAGGTGGCTGAGGATCTCCTTGCACTCGTGCGAGGGCGAATCTAGATTTGGATCTGGTAGCAAGGTAGCTGGATTCAATGCTTTGCTAGCAGCAAAGCGGATACGAGGCAGATTAAGGAGCAGAACTTGATAGTGGGTGACATGCGAATTTGACAGCTATCGGTTGGGAGGGCATTTTAAAACTCCCTCAATGGCGTGGGGTGTCAGGACCACAAGAGTCTGGCCCAGCATCAACTTGTTTGCATCTTTAACAAGAAGTGCAATGGCGGCTATGATGCAGAGACATGGTGGCCATCCGCTGGCCACTGGGTCTAATTTCTTTAATAGATAAGCTGCTGGTCTCACCCGGGGGCCCAGCTTCTGGGTGAGAACTCCTTTTGCCACTCCCCTCCATTCATCTACATACAGGTGGAAGGGCTTGGAGACATCTGGGAGGGCTAGGGCTGGGGCCTGCAGGAGAGCCTCTCTGATTTTGACAAAAGCTTCTTCCATCTCAGGTGTCCACGCTAAGGAGGGTTCCTGTCCTCGGGTGGCTTCATATAAGGGCTTAGCTAGTTCAGCAAAGCCAGGAATCCAGAGGCGGCAGAACCCTGCTGTCCCCAAGAACTCCCTGACAGCACATCTACAGTCTGGCCTTGGTAGCTGGAAAATAGTCTCTTTTCTGGCCTGGGATAGACATTGGCGCCCCCCCTTGAGTTTATATCCCAAGTAGGTGACTTCTTCTAGACAGAGTTGGGCTTTTTTAGCAGATGCTCGGTACCCTTATTTTCCCAGTGTCATAAGTAAATCTTTAGTGGCTGCCTGACATTCTATTTCTGTCTGGGCAGCTATGAGTAAATCATCTACATATTGAAGCAGGCTCACTTTTGGGTGGAAATGCTGGTACTCACTCAGATCTTCATGGAGGGCCTTGTCAAAGATGGTCGGTGAGTTCTTGAATCCCTGAGGCAACCTGGTCCAGGTCAGTTGACCATTCAATCCATCCTCTAGGTCTCTCCATTCAAAAGCAAACAGCGGTTGACTCAAGGCGGTGCAGACTGGTTTTCAGCAGCTTCTGGGTCCAGGGGAGTATAGGTCCTGGAGGCTTCCAACAGTCTCTCGAGGAAAGCTCCAGGAGGTTCTGTGGGCTCCTGTTTCACCTGACTTACTTTAGACAAATTGGTGGGACACGTGCCGCCGCCCGGAGACCCCCCCATCAGAATCTGGCGGTAGACAGTGAGCCTCTCCTTACCTTCATCTGTATTGAAGTCCCAGCTGGGCCTACTCGAGGGGAACCTGATGTGTATAATATCTAAATCCGGGGTTGGTCTCCCATCGACCCCTGGGACTAGTTTCCAGGCTCCAGTCAGGACTCTCTCTCTTTCTTCAGTGGTGAAGAGAACCTGTAAAAGCTGATGGCAGTCATCCCAGCTGAGCTGGTGGGTAAAAAGGACTGAATCTAACAAGTTTATAAGTTTACTGGGTTTCTCAGAGAAGGGGGGGTTCTGCATTTTCCAATTATACAAGTCACTGGTGGAGAAAGGCCAATGAACTAAGAACTGTTGGCCATTGGGGCCTGGTGGGCCCGCCACTGTGCCTGGGGTGTTCTTGGGAGCTCGTCGGTCTCGAGAGCGAGTATGGGGAGGACTCATGGGTGGGTCCTATGGGTCAGGTTCCTCTTCCATAGGTGAAGGTTCAGGAGGATTGCGAGGAGGGGCGGATTCATATGACGGCGGATGGGAAAAGGATGGATTTTCCGAAAGGGGGTCTGACGGGGGGAGGACAGGATAAAGAGATGGGGCTGAAGGAACCGAGGGATTGGGATTTGACTTGCAGGGTACCTTAGAGGAGCGTGGAGCTTTAGAGGAGGCAGTGGCCACAAGGGTCGCCTTTAAAGGCGGAAGAAGGGGAGCCAGCCATTTAGGTCGACTTTCCACTAGAGTCTGCCAAGTGGTGATGTAAGGAACCTGGTCAGGGTGCCCAGGACGTCCATATACAAGGTCCTTGACCCTGAAAATGGTGGGAAGGTCAAACGTGCCCTCTTCAGGCCACCCAACTCCAAACTTAGGCCATTCGTTCCCGTAAAAGATAGGAAGTTTACCCTTTTTGACAGTAAAACCAAGATTTTTAGCTTGGGTTCGAAAGTCACTGAAGCGAGATATGAAGATAGACAGGGGAGTAGAGGGAGTAGAGTGCGAGTGGCCCATGCCGAAGAGAAACAAGAAGACAAGACAAATATGAGTATACAAACAGTGAACACAATGTAAGGGCGCCTCTTTCCAAAAAGAAACCAGATGAAGAGGGACGGCTTCTCCCGTAAAAGGGCTCCGTCAGGGAGAGACCTCCCTTCTCCCACCAGACTGAAAAATAAAGTCCAAAAAACAGAAGTGAGTGAGGGACGTCTCCGTGTTCACCAAGATGCGGGGAAAAATAGTGCATCCACCTAGTCCCTGGACCGTCAGATCAGGTTTCCGTCGACAAACGGCACAAATACAAGGACACATGGCACATAAACAGGCAATCAGACACTGCAGTCACACTCACACTTACCCGCACGCTCCACACGGTCGCCAGTTATGGGAGCATGATCCCGGACGAGCCCCCAAATGTTGGGTCCATGTAATCGACCTCCAAATAACCGGGAGATGTGTGGATGCAAAAGCAAGAGCGTTTATTGGGTAGCCAGCATGCTGGGGTCTCTCATGAGCAGGTGGAGACCCCAAAGTACAAGTTTATTCTTCTTTTATACTAGAGCAGGCTGTGTGCAGACCGGGCCGTGTGCAAAATGGGCCATGCGCAGACACAGGCCATGCGCAGAGCGGGCCGTGCACAGAGTGGGCGTGACCTATTTCTCACAAAACGAAGTCATTAAATAAAATGGAGTAGCTTATGCCCAGACTCTTTAGTCAGGACTCTTCAAAGGCTTCCTTATTTTCCTTAACTGGCCATACCTGTCCATCACACCTACCTCTTCCAGGAAATCCCTGGAGTTCTCAACTCATGCTGTTGGGGTTCTCCCAGATTGTGCCACATATACACGCCATTACACAGTTCTCCCAATGATGTGTATGCTGTGTATCCACGCATGTGTATGCACAATGTATGTGCACTCCCCACCCCTCCACTAAGCTTCAGGGCCTATGGGTAAGCTCCAGAGGTCCATCCTGATGGTCAGTCTACAGCTGAGCAGTCTGAGTTCTCCCTGGGTGTTGGCCCAGATTCCCAAATACAGCTGCCCACTGAGCAGACTTACCTGAATCACTCTGTACTCTTTACACCCAGAGCTGAATTCATTATTTCCACCCCCCCTCAAGCCTGCTCCTCTTCCTATGTTTCCTGTTTCAGCAACATCTCAGCATTTCTTTCTTTAAGGATCTGTCTCTGGCAGGGTCACCGGATGTGGCAGGCGGTTTGTGCACTGAACAAAGGCCAACAGATTGAGTGGAAGCTGAAACTACACCATACCCTCAGTAATCCAGCCAATTTGGGATGACGGTGGATTCCCCCCAAAGAATAGGGTGCCTTTGCTTCACCCAAAGCTACCATAACCTTGACCATCCCTGCACCATAGCTGCCTTTCTTCAGAGCAGGTACCTTTCTCTCATTTGTACAAAGGTGCCCTACAGTTTGCTGAGGCCTAGGTCTCCCCTATAGTGTGATCTTTCCCAGCACATCTTTGTATTCTAAGTCAGTCAATATTCTCTTTAACCACCTATTCCTCCTCTATCCTTCAAGGTCACTCTCAAATTCTCCTTCTTCCAGCAAGCTCTCCTGCTATCCAAACCCATGGTACCCTTTCCTGAAATCTCAGCACAGGCCGTCCACGCTACTCACCTCTCCTTTCCTGTACTTACCCTAAGTGAGTTTTGCCACCGCAATGGGACCACATGTTTTCAAAGGCCGGGTCTGTGTGTTGGGCCTCAGCCCTGCACTGAAGAGTGCGTGGAGCACAGAAGCCTCAAACACGCTGCCTTCCTCTGGGCTTGGAATTCTTGTGGCATGATGAGGTTTTTCAGTGCGGTTTCTGCAAATGACCTGCATCAGAATCACTTGCATGTTCCTGGGTGCACCTTGGACACACTGCCTCAGAATCCCTAGGGAACGGGTCCCTGGAATCTGGATTAAGAACCTCTCAAGTGATTCCTATGTATGCGGAAAGCATGAGAACCACTGTCATAGTTACATGAAATCTCCAGAGAAAAGAGGACTGCGAAGTGAGAGGCCATGCTAAGAGGGGTTCTGTGGACCATCAGGTGGGTGTCACAGAGCCCTGCAGTGGCTATACACCGTTTCAGCCCTGAAAGGATAACAAAGACCTGCATGTTTGCTGGAGCCCTTTCTGAATTGATTCTTTAACTGAATAAAAACAAAGTCCAGAAAGCAAAAGAGTATGTGGAATGCTATAATTTGGTGACAAATAGGTGATGGATGGATGGACAGATGACAGTGAGGCACATATACAAGTTTGTAGGTGCATGGAGTATCTCTGGAAGGACACATAAGAAACTAGCAACAGAGTTTTCCTCTAGGGAAAAGAATTTATAGATTAGGGTAGTTTAAGAAAAACTTTTCCCCATATACTTTTTGGAATATATATATATAGATAGATATACAAATACAACCTTTAAATAAAAACAATAATTGTGAAAAACAGTATTTCTCCCCTACTGTCATAGCAAACCATTATATCATGAGTACTATGGACCAGGCACAAATCTATGTAGCTTTTCCCTTCAGGAAAAAGTTCTTATAGACTTCGAAATAGCTATTATAAGTCTTGCCATCTTATGAATAGGGAAACTGAGGTGGAACTAAGCAAATCGGCTTGCCCACATTCACACTGGTCATGACTGCATAGGCATCAAAATGCAGGCAGTCTGACTGCAGAGGCCCTGCTCTTGGCCACTGGGCTGCACTGCTCCTCCAGCCTCCAATCCCAGTGTGGACCTTGGGAGAAGGTCATCTGTGCCTTGGCCTTCACGGGATCCATGAGCTTTCTGACCCAAGTACTGTCCTCTCTCTCCCCAGCCGATGAGCCAATCACAGTTCCAGGCACAACTCTCCAACCCATCATATCAAACATATTTAAAAACACCCACATTCCACATCAGATGTAATTCTTTTTTTGTAAAAATGGAAAGGATTTGTATGATTTTGCTTTTGAAATTATTTGGCTCTGAGTAGCTTATTTAATTTATGATTGACTACAATTTCTCAGCAATCATTATGCATCCTCAGGAATTCTCACAAAGTGAGACAGTCTAACCTGCAAATAGTTTGTAAGTGTAATGGAATTTTCATGAATATCAAATTTAACAATGCATGTGACCTAATGCAGCATATCACAGACATTTGAATAAACACTTATAAATTTCAATTTTACTGCTTTCTCTTTTTATATTGAGGCCAACTGTTGTCTTTCTCAGACTTTGTATTTTTCTTAAGGCTTTGAGAAGCTTACATCCTCAGGAAAATGACCAGAGTTCCCAGGGGGAAAACAGCCCTGTCCCAGTTTCCCGCCTTCCCCGCCCAGGTCCCTGTCACTGCCTAGGCTCACTACTGAGGTGAGTGGGTGGGGAAGTTGGGGTGTGCCTGGGCAGGAAGCTCACTAGGGTCCCCTTAGTGAGTATTTCCCAAGGTGGTCTAATGCAGCAAAGCAGTGTTTGGAACTGGAATGGATCATAAAGTGGGACCAGGGTCCCAGCTAATGAGACCAGGCACATAGCCCAGGGCTGGTATCTTAGAATGGGAACAAGACTGGTCAGCACTTGAGTGTCTCCAAATTCCTCATCCACATATTCTAAGACTGTATCTCAGAGGCTTGACTTTATTTATTGTTATAAGGAGAGTCTCCCCATTTCCCTCCCAAAGTGTGGTCATCCTTCAAGGCCTGGAGGTCTCTAACTCTGCCCCTATGCTCTGCCTGGTGTAAAACCAGAGCAGGCAATGGATGCTTAGGCAGAGCTGACGAATGGGCAAATGAGGGGTCTCCATCAGGAGGTAAATTTCCCCATCTGCCCTTCTACATGTGAAGATGTCACACTGATCAGAGCAGTAAGTGCTCAGGAGGAAAGGCAACATAATGACTGAGACAGCTTGGCATCTCATTTGATTTCCTCACACACAAAAAATTAACATTTTTGAAAAGATTGACTTTCTCTATGGAAATTCCTCTCCAATGTAAGCACTTGCTCGATGATGGGCTATTATAAATGCTTATGATCATGAGGATGAGATTTCTATAGCATCAGATGCTGTTATTACTTTGAATGAAATCACTGTGAGGACAATTTCAGGTCCACAAGAAGCTCTTAGCTTTAAGTCCCTGCGGATCTGAACACAATTTCCAGAGTTCAGTAACACAGGCAGCCAAGAAGCTGGGGGAGAGCTATGGCTAAGGGAGGCAGGCAAAGGGTGTGGGATGGTCGGCTGCCAAGGAAAGCAACTACCGGACAAGGCAAAGGCTTTGTCTCTTGGATTGTTCTACCTGGGATAGGGGGTAGTTCACAATTTTTAGTCGTACAGTATTTCCCTCTTTTGGTCTAACAGATTCTCTGAAAGTCTCCTACCAGGGTCCATGTATGCTATAGATATTATTTTTCTCAGCAAACATGGATGCCTATCATCTTCCTCCTGTCCACTCTAGGTCACTGTGGAAATGACTTCTGCCACCAGCAATAGCAAATGTGTCTGTTGTTATAGTGATGTTGAAGACACCAATACTGCAACTGCTACCAGAGCAACTGCCAATTCGGGGTCAAGGCTGATGATGCCCAGGATCAAGGGTGTCTACCCTGCTGTTTTTTCCTCGAGGAAGAGAATGCCTGTGGTCCCCAATAACTATTATATTCTCTTTCCTTAGTAAAAGAATTTCAACTTTTAGCTAGATATATTGCCATCCAGAGAAAAGACTATGTCTGCTAGTCTCCTTGTGGCTACATGAAACTGTGAAAGTAAGTTCTGACCAATAAAACTGAAACAGAAATGATGTGTGAGACTCCAGAGACATCTCCTCAAAATGATGAAGGTATGAAAGTACACCCTTTCTCTTTCTCTGTACTTTGCAGAGGGTGTAGCAGGTGTAAACGCTGGAGTTGTACCAACCATCCGAGACCACAAGATGGCCTTAAGAAAGGAAGCCACATGCTAAGCCCGATGGAGTCTTTCTCCCTAGTGACACTGTGGAGTCACCATACCAGCTTGTTAAGCCACTTTTATTTTGGCTTTTACTCATTTATTTATGTATTTATTTAAATAAAAGCCAAGCTAATTTCCTTATATTTATTAAAGAAGTTCTTAGAAAACACAAACAGGCATTATCTACTATAATTCATAAACATCACCTTCATTTTTTTAATTGAGATATAATTGACATGTAACATTGTGTTAGTTTTAGGTGTATAGAACAATTATTTGATATTGTATATATTGCAAAATGATCACCATAATAAGTGGATTCATCATCACATATCATTACAATGTTTTTTCTTCTGATGAGAACCTTTTAAGATCCACTCTCTTAGCAGCTTTCAAATATACAATATAGTATTGTTAACTTTAGTTACCATGCTGTACATTACATCCCCAGGACTTGTTTATTTTACAACTGGTGTTTGCACCTATTGACACCCTTCACCCATTTCCTCTACCCCTTGCCCCCCTCCTCTGGCAACCACCAGTCTGTTCTCTGTATCTATAAGTTCATGGTTGTTTTTTTTCTTTAAGAGTCCAAATAAAAATGAGGAATACAGTATCTGTCTTTCCCTGTCTGATTTACCCGGTCTTTACGTTATATGCAGTAAAACTTTATGCTGACACCACCAGGTGCTATAGAAAGTACAGATTCCAAAGCTTCTGGAAACCGTGCAGCAGCAGCAGATCTCTGAGGATTGTCTCACTGTCCATGGAAGTCCTTTCACCCTGAACCCAGATGGGAGTCTGCGGCAGCTGAGTGACACCGAGTAGCAGATGAAGGCTCTGCTGGGCTCTCCCTCCTCTGCTATCCCACCCCCACCCCTCGCCACATGACGCACCTCCACCTGCTCTTCCTGGGTCACTCACATCCCCACAGGCTCCTCTGTCTCCCATGGAAGCAGACCCCTGGTAGACCAGCCCCAGCAGTTTGGGGCCCTGCTTCAACGCCTGGGTGAATACCGTTCATGATGAGGCCACAAGTCCTACTGTACTCTGTCCCTGCGAAAACCATGTGATCCCTGCCTCATTCCTGACCCTCCTCCAAGCAGCCTTCCTGAAAAGACTGGGAGATGGTTAGGCAGTTGGACTCTCACAGCCCAGAAAAGAGCACGACTGTGGGCTGTGACCAGGCAAGTTTGCCCTTGGGTCAGTAGGTGCTCCTAGGCAGTAGCTATGACAGTTAGATATTCGTTCCACAGCAACTTCTCCCTGGCACCTCACATTCATGAGAGGAGTCTAACTCTGAGCCCCATCGATGTTAAGGTTGGCCATGTGACTTGCTTCGCCAGTGGAACGTGGGTAGAAGTACCAATATGAGAGGTCCAAGACTTAAGACAAGATGCCTTAGGAGTCATCCCATTCTTCTGCTCGGCCCCTGGGAACTTCCAGCTCACACTGGGAGAAGAACATTCTGGGCTCTAGAAAGAAACACCTGGAGAAGGGCTTTTCCAGCTAGCCCACAGGGTGAAGCAGGGACACCCCAGCTGCCCTACAGACCTGCAGGCTTGAAAATAAATGACTGCTGTTTTAAGTTCTTATATTTGGGGGTGGGTTTTATGTAGCCTTAGTTCAGTAAAAGTCTGTTCAATGTATAAGAAGTGCCTCTTGGGCCCTACAGCATCTCTCAAGGTCCTTCAGATCCACTGGGTCTGACTTTAGACCTGTGAATGTGCACAGACTGGGACCCAGCCTTCCTCTGGGATCCTCTAACTCTTGATATCACTCTTTCCTCAAAGATAGAAGGAGTGGGCCCCAGGGCCTGCCGGGAGAAAGGCTTCCTCCGTCTGATCTGTTGCCTGTTCCTTCCAAGACCCACCAATCCCATGTCCTCTCAGCAGCACTAGACTCTTTTCAAACCACCCTCCAAAACGTACCAGAGCTGTCATCCCAGCTGTTCTTTAAAACATCTTAATGGATCATGTCAGCCCCATGCTTACAACCCTTCAGTGGCTCTCTGTAAGTATTTAGTGAAAGTTCTCATTTTTTTTAGCTGAAAGAACAAGGCACTTCATGATTTGGCTGCTGCCAGCTCTGCCAGTTCCCCCCTGCCCAATCTAGGAAGTGTCAGTAGTCCCCAAAGGCATCCTGCTGCCTCACACCAATGCACATGCTTTCCAAGGCTTCCATGCCCTCCCTAAATCCCTGGGGAGTGACTGTCTCAAGGTGACAGTGATAGGATCGATGGAAAGCTGCCAACAGTCACTGGAAAAGGAAATGAGTTCCTTCAATATAAAGTAAAAGATACAACTAATTACACACAGCAGGGGATTCAGAAGCGGGATGAGTCTAAGAGGCATTAGTAGGGTCAAGTTTAACTACTATCACCGAGAGCCCCAAACTCCTGGTGCATCCTTGAAAACCCAGGCAGCCTCATCTGCTCAGGGCTCCCTTGGTCTTCCCCATCCTTTGCCTAAGGTCTGAGCTCCTACCTGCCACACTATCCCACCACTGCTCTGTCCAGGTCCAAGAGCAAATCTGGAAACTTGAGAAGGGCAGGTAATACAGTAATACAGGGTGTTTAAGGTCATATACCAAGGACCCACAATCTCATCCAAGGTGTGGTTTTTTATTCCACAGACAGCACCTGACACATTGCAGGTGTTCAATGCCTTCTTGATGAGCAACTGGGCTGCTTGGGTTGGGGTGGGAAAGGTAGCAGCTTAGCTGGCTGGTGGATGCCTCCTGGATGATGGGGATCACCCTAGGCTTGGAAGTGTGCCCTCAAAGCTGCCTCCTTACCTCTGGGCTTGTCTCCAAAATGCAGCCAGAGCACTTTTCTACAGCACACAGCTGGCAATGTCACTCCCCTTTCTTAAAACCTTCCAAGTACCCCCATTGCTCTGAGGTTAAAATCTGAACCCTTCTTCTATGTGCCATATTTAACAAAATAGGACACCCAGTTATACTTGAATTTCAGATAAATGACAAGTAATGTTCTTGGTGTAAGTATGTCCCATGCAATATTTGGGACCTACTTATGCTAAAAATTAACTTGTTATTTACCTGAAATTCAAATTGAGTATCTTGAATTTTATCTGGCAACCCGGTTTGCAAAGCCTTCTACCTCTGGACCTGCCTTAGCCTGCAGTTTCCATTCTTACTAACTATCTACCCTCAGACCTATTAAACCCTTTCGGTCCCTCCTTTCTTCTTCTGTACTTGCTCCTGTGAAGTTAAATGAAATAACAAACAGAAAGTGCTCAGAACAGTTATAAGGGACTGCCCTGGTCCGTGGTGGCAGATACTGAGGGTTCACTGTTATTCCCCACCCGGTTGGGCGTGCCCACCTCACCCTCACTGAGACCTACTTTGCCAGACTAACTTCCCAATATAGACAAGTAGTGATCTCAGACTGTCAGTCTCTTCTTTGAGAAGCTGTCTCCAACCACACTTTGGATGAGATTGTGGGTCCTTGGTGTATGACCTTAAGCATCCTGTACTTATTGTATTACCTTTCTTATCATCCTTTGTCATGATTACTTAGTGGTCTGTTTCCCTATGTGCTGTAACTTCCAGAGAGGAAGAGAGGGTGTCTCTATAGTTTCAAATCTCTGCCCTTGGTGCCTAGCATAGTACCTGGGGTAAGAGGTAGCACCCAGTAAATCCTGAATGAATGAATGGCACCCAGCAGACCCTATACTACTTAAGAGCGGTATCCTAGAGACTTTAGTCTCTTTGTAGTCAGGGTCAAGATAAGTTCTAATGTTGCCCGGTTGGGGTGTCCATTCCTCTTGGGATGCTCATTCCCATCCTGGTAGAAAGGAGGCAGAGCAGCAGAGTTTCCATTTTGGCTCTGAATTACCACCTGCAAACCATGTTTGGCATCAGGAAAGTTATTTCTCTGCCCTGTATCCAGTTTCCTCATCTAAGATATGAGACCATTAAATCTATCTGGACAGGAGTGGGCATAGAATTAACTCTAGCAATACTTGTAAGAGGGCCCAGCATATAGCAGGTACTCACAAATACTAGTTTTGTTCCTTTATCTCCCAGTAGGTTAACTAGGGCCTCTTCCTTCTGAAACATAAAAAGTCTAGAAGCATGTGATCGATGCCTGGTCAGTTGGCATAAATCAATGTATTCTGGTTTCAGATCAGAACCAGGAAACCTCACACTTTAAAGATGAGAGGGGAAAAATACGGAAGTGAGAGAGAGGCCACATCCAGAGGCTTGAGAGAGAGATGAAAGGGGCTGGCAGCAGCGGTCCAATCATCAAGGTGAAGACTTAAAAGATGATTGATTTTCTTCCTTGATGTCTACATTTCAAGGTCCTTGTTGGATTCCTCCTGGGAAATCAACTTTGAGGATTGTCTACTGCACAAACTCATTTCCTCTGAACTCTATTCCCAGTGGCCCAGGCTCTTGGCAGACTGCAAACACCAGTTCTTGGAGATCAGCATCCTGACCTTGAGCCATCCCTTGCCCTTTCCCCATAGCCCAGCTGGTGTCCAAGGCACTGAGTTGGCATAGCTGCACCTGGGTTCAACCCAGCTGCCCTGGCTGTGTGGCCTTGGGTAAGCTGATTCACCTGTCTGACTGACAGTTGCCAGATAACCTCCAGGCGGCAGCAGTGTGAGGTTTTGAAGATTAGAGGTAAGTAGACAGGGTAGGGATGAGCCGGATAATAGGAACATGTCACAACAGAAAAGCGAGCATGTCCCAGGATAGATTTCAAGGAGCAAGCAGGGTAGGAAGGGTGGAGGTGGGTACAGAGTGAGAAGGGAGTGGAACAAGATGAAAAGCTGGGAGAGGCATGTAGTACAGGATCTGGAATGCCAAGTGTATCTGTCCATGTTTGAAGTGGGCAAATCTGACTTAAAAGCCCAGGATCAGTGTTGACCTCTGTGACTCTAACCATGCAAGGATGGCATGAGAATGACATGGGATAATGGACTGAAAGTCCTGTCACATAGGGCTTGATAAATAGGCTGAGTCAGAAGAAGAATATGAAACAGGCAAATGACTAAATAATCAAATTGAAATCTCATTCCCCTGCCTCAGACACCTGGGTCCTCTGCTGGATTCCTGGCCGCCTGAAATCTATGACAAGTGTGGCCAAAGCTGACCTGTTCCGGGCTTGTCATCCACAGCTCCTTCAGCAGTGCTGGGCTCTTTCACTGATTTCCTAAGGTAACTGGGACCCATGGACCAAATATGGCCCAATGCCTATTTTTGCAAATAAAATCTTATTAGAACACAGCCATGCCCATTTGTTAGCATACTGTCTATGTCTGCTTTCATGATACAGAGTTGATTCATTGCAACAAAGACAATATGGTCAGCAAAGCTGGAAGTATTTACTATCTGGCATTTTATATAAACTGTTTGCCAGTCCCTGGGTTAGACACATAAATGTTTGTGGGTGAGGCCAAAATCTAGAGTTCCTATACTGCTCAGGTAATAACACTGTCTTTTCCAAGAAGCCATTGGGAGCCTGCAGCCTGGACTTTGTTTTTGAAATCGAAGGAATAAGGAAAGAAGGATAATTTCAGGGCTGGAAAGAAGGAATTGTAGGAGAAATAGGAGAATGTATGCTCGTCTGAAAAAGACTTTTACCTTGCTCCCAGTATGAGAGGCATCTGGAAAAGAGGCTGAGAAAATTCATTTTAGTTCTGCCCTTTCCTTGCTGTGTGACCCTAGTCAAGTTACTTAACCCCTCTGAACCTCATTTGATTTCCTATAAAATAAGATGCATAGTGAGAATAATAATTCTAACAAGGTAGAGACTGATGTCACCAAGATGGCAAGAATAGGTTGTTCCAAAATTTGCTTCCTCTCATAAGAAAAGCTAACAACTATTCTTGCTCTTGAATAAGAATAAGAATTCTAGAAAATAGGGGTGAGTCTAAAGCATCTCCCTGTACCACAGAGACCGAGAAAGATGGCATTGGATGATAAGAGAAGTAGCTACACATTGGCTCCATTGGTCCTTCCCTCAGGCTAGCACAGCAACAGCTGGAGAGATCTCTTCTGAACCCTCAGTTCCTCCAGTAGGAAAAGACAGCCTGGGGGGATAACCAGCCTCCACCGCCAGAATTGTGGTTAGCTTTGCAGGAGCCCCAACTCTGATCTTGCACCAGAGGGATTGCAAAAGAATCTGGAGGGCTCAGCTGCTGGGTATCTGACTGACAGAAATGTGGAGGGGCTTGCAGCAACCGGCACACAGATGTTGGCAGACTGAGTTCATACCTGCTGTGCCCAAGTAATTATCTTAACCAGTGGCTTTGCCCATTTGCAGAACCAAGACTGGGCAGAGTGCAGATCTGCCTGATTTGGCCCCTCAAACAAAGAGTTTTGCTGACCCTAGAGCACAGTTTGCCCACACCCAGGCAAGGAGCTGAACCACAGGTCCCCTGCTGTGGAGAGTGTCATCCAGCCCCATCCAACAAGAAGGGCTGGCAACAACTCCTGGAAGCTGGGTGGCTCAGCAGTGCTCAAGCTGAGAGATGGACAAGCAGAACTGATCACTCCCAGAGCAAAGCCAGTACCAGGCATGAAGCATTTCTGAGGCAAATGAAAATGGAAACACAGCATACCAGAACTTATGGGATGCAGCAAAAGTAGTTCTAAGAGGGAAGGCCATAGCAATAAATGCCTACATTAAGAAGCAAGATCCCAAATAAACAACCTAACTCTACATCTTAAGGAACTGGAAAAAGAAGAACAAACTAAGCCCAAAGTTAGCAGAAGAAGGAGATAATAAAGATTATAGCACATCAGTAAAATAGAGCACAGAAAAACAATAGAAAAAGAGTAACCAACCTAAGAGTTGGTTCTTTGTAAAGATAAAAAAAAATTGACAAACTCTTACCTAGATTAACCAACAAAAAAACCAAAAAAGGCCCTAATCAAAAAAATCATAAGTGAAAAAGCAGATTATAACAGAAATTGAAAGAATCATAAGGGGCTATTATGAACAACTATATACTAAAAACTGGACAACCTCAAAGAAATAGAAAATTTCTTAGATACATACAACTACCAAAATTGAGTCAGGAAGAAACAAAAATTCTAAATAGACCAGTTACTAGTAAAGGGATTAAACCAGTAATCAAAAATCTCCCAAAGAAAATCCCAGGACCAGATAGCTTGGCTGGTGAATTTTACCAAACAGTTAAAAGACAATTAACACCAATTCTTCTCAAACTCTTCCAAAAAGTTGAAGAGAAGGGAACACTCTCAAATTCATTTTACAAAGGCAGAATTTATCCTGATACCAAATCCAGAAAAGAACGCTGCTAGAAAAGAAAACTATAGGTCAATATCCCTGATGAATATAAATGCAAAATTTCTCAATAAATACTAGCAAACTGAATTCAGCAGTACATTAAAAGTACATGGAAAGGATCATTCACTGTTGATCAAGTGGGATTTACCCCCGGGATGCAAAGATGGTTCAACATATAAAAATCAATCATGTGATATATATCACATTAATAGAATGAAAGAAAAGAACCATACGATCATCTCAATGGTGGAGAAAAAACATTTAACAAGACTCAACATCCATTCATGATTAAAAACTCAACAAATAGACATAAAAGGAACACATCTCAATATAATGAAGGTCATATTAGACAAGTCCTCAGCTAGTATCTCACTCAATGGTGAAAGTTTGAAAGCTTTTCCTCTAAAATCAGGAACAATACCAGGGTGACCACTCTCATCACTTCTATTCAATATAGCTAGAGAAATTAGGCAGGAAAAAGAAATAAAAGGTATGAGAATTGAAAAGGAAGAAGTAAAATTGTCTCTATTTGCAAATATCATGATTTTATATACAAAGTCCTAAAGACTCAACCAAAACCTATTAGATCTAATCAATGAATTCAGTAAAGTTGCAGGATAGAAAATTAACATATAAAATCAGTAATATTTCTATATACTAACAATGAACTTTCATAAAAAGAAATAAAGAAAATTTATCATAGCATCAAAAACAATGCAAATATTTAGGAATAAATTTAAGGAAGTGAAAGATCTCTACACTGAAAACTGTAAGACATTGAAGAAGGAATCTAAAGACACAAATAAATGGAAAGTTACCCTGTGTTCATGGATTGGAAGTATTGATTTGTTAAAAACTCAATATTACTGAAAGCCATGTATAGATTCAGTGCAATCCCTATCAAGATTCCAATGACATCTTTTACAGTAGAAAAAGCACTCCTAAAATTTATATGGAACTATGAAGGACACTGGAATGCCAGAGAAATCCTGAGGAAGAAGAACAAAGCAGGAAGCCTCACACTTCCTATTTTAAGCTGCACTCATCAAAACAGTATGGTACTGGCATAAAAACAAACAAATAGACCGGTGGAACAGAATCAAGAGCCCGGAAATAAACCCAAGCACATATGATCAACTAATATTTGACAAGGGAGCCAAGACTACTCAGTGAAGAAAAGACAGTCTTTTCAATAAATGGTGCTGGAATAATTGGATATTCACATGTGAAAGAGTGTAACTGGACCCAGATCTTACACTCAAAAGAATTTACTCAAACTGCACTAAAGACTTAAATGTAAGACATGAATCCGTAAGACTCCTGGAAGGAAACGTAGAAATAAAGCCCCTTGATATGGGTCCTGGCAATGATTTTTTTGGATATGACACCTAAAACACAAGCAACAAAAAAAGTAAACAAGTGGGACTACATCAAACTAAAAAGCTTTTGCACAATAAAAGAAACTATCAACAAAGTGAAAAAAACCTATGGAATGGGAAAAACACTTGTAAAACATGTATCTGATAAGGGGTTAATGCCCACAATACATTTTAGAAGCTCATAGAATTCAATAGCAAAAACCTCCCCTAATAACCCAGTTTAAAATGGGCAAGAGACCTAAATAGACATTTCTCCAAAGAGATATACGAAAGGGCATAGGCACATCAAAATATGCTCAACATCACTAGTCACTAGGGAAATGCAAATTAAAACCACAATGAGATATTACCTTATGCCTATTAGAATGGTCATCATTAGAAAGACAAGGGATGATAAAAAATAGTAGTGTGGATGTAGAGAAAAGGGAATACCTACACACTCTTGGTGGGATTGTAAATTGGTGTAGTCACTATGGAAAAGAGTATGGAGAATCCTTAAAAAATTAAAAATGGAACTACCATATGATCCAGCAATTCCACTTCTGGGAATATAGTGAAAGGAAACAAAAATACTAACTCGAGAAGATATCTGCATCCCCATGTTCATAGCCACATTGTTTCCGGTAGCCTCAGGAGTGGAGACAGGCTCCAAGGCTTCCACGTGTGGGTAAAGGATACTGGGCCTCTGGGGGAACTAGTCTGGGGTCAGCTTCTCTCTTGTCACCCCCCAGTGGTATGCTGGTTAACCATTTCTCTGCAGAAAAAGAAAGAACTCTGACTGGTACCATGTCCCACTTTCTGTGGTGCAAATACTCCCACCATGGCCAATTTCAAGCAGCCAGTGGTTTGCAAAATTCCTGAGCCAGTATGAGCAGGCTTCAGCATACCAGTGTCTTCTCCTTACACACCACACCTAGTCCTACTTCTCAGCTCCAAGTCCCCTGATAGAGGCCATTTCTAAGCTTTACCTCTGGGCCCTAGGGTCCCCAGTGAGTTCTCCCAAAGAGTCTAGACTGCTCCTTACAGCAGAGCTAGCCTCCTCTGTGATCCATCAGGGGATCCACCAGCACAGAAGCCCATCCATCCCTTCCTCAAAGTCTCACCTGCCCCTCCCCATCTTTAACCCGCCCAGCCGTGACCTTCATTCAAGCCTTGCCATTTACCCCTAGACTTGGCCATAGGTTCCTCACTGGTCTCGCTAGCCCATGCTCTGCAGAGCCACCTGAAAAACCACTCTAAAACATAAATGAAAGTTTATCATACTACTGCTTTTTAAAAAAATCAAAAACAAAGAACAAACAACAAAGCTGTTTTGTTTTCTATCAAAAATTTTTGGTTTACCTATAGGATAAAGCAAGGAATAGTTATTATTGTTAGCGTGGGAGTTTTGTTTTGTTTTGTTTGGGGATCCTTTGTGTATCTCAGGTACAAAGGGTCAAGTCATCACACTCCTTGCTCTGTGGGATAGTAAAGTCATGATCCCTGCAAGAGCCCCTCTGATTTAATGTATTTATGTGTATGCTCCTTTCTCACTTTTTCTCTCATTATAAGCAACCACACAAATGTGTTTGCTGTGATTCTTGAATCCCCTTATATCATTGCAAAATAAGGATTGTTTTCATGTACAGAAATGGTCCTGTGCTAAAGATCTTGTCATATTTTTTATCTTTTCCCTCAGCACTGTGTTAACTTGTTGTACATGCATCTAGTTCTGTTGTTTCTGCTGCTTTGGGAGAACACTGGGTTACCTGTGACTCCCTCTCCCACAAACTGTGATATCATGTGTATTTCTGTGCATATTCCCCTGTGGACTGGTATGAGAATTGCTCTGGGAATTGTGGGGCCATGGGGCATATAATTCCTTGGCTGACTAAGTTCCACAGCATTGTGCTCCAGTATGGCTGCACTGTCCCTGTCCCAGCAGCCCAAACTACGTCATTGTTTGATCCATCTCCACCTCTCCAGCCCCATCTCTTGTCACCTCCATCCTAAGTTCTTGCCATTGGGTATACTCAGTAATTCACTGCAGGTGAGAGTTTTTAGAGACTGACTAGCCTATCTCCCTTGTTTTACAGATTAGGACACTAGGACCCAGAGAGGGACCCTTAATGGTCTAAGTTCACCTGGCATAGCATGGCTTAACTAGGACAGTCTGGGTCTCTTGACAGTTCAAGATTCTTTTCACTTTACTCCAAGGTAGAATTTTGTTTTTCCATTTTGCAGAAGTAGAAAAGGGAGTTCCAGAATTATGAAGTCACAATATTTGGGTTACATGGGAAATTAAAAGAAGAGGGGGACATCACGGATCCTTTATCTCTGACATTGTCTTTGTCCCTGATGTAGATCCTACCTACAGAATAAGCAAGAGCTGGATACTCATGGGAAAGAAGCTGGGGGGCTGTGCTGGGCTCACTCCAAATCACGCAAAACAGTAATAGCCAGGGCTCACCTGGCCTATCCCACTGAGTTCACCTGGCCCCCAGCAGCAGCCTGAGACCTGGATGGTTGAAGGTCTTTTATCAGCCAGGCTTCAGCTAGGCGCAATGCATTTAAAGTGAAGTTGGTTTCCCTATAATTGTCAGAAATTCCAATGGATCAAAATTGGTTTGGAAAACCCAAAGCTAAATTTAAAAGTCAGTTTAAACTTATGAAACTGTTTGAGGACAATAATAATGTAAACAAGCTGGCTCTTTAATACATTTTAAATGAACTCATTTTATTTTCATGGGCTCTCATCTCCTGTCCCCTCTCCACCTTCAGGGCATCATTCTTATGCCAAGAAAGGTTTGGGAGGGAGGGGATGGGCTGGAGAACAAAGCCATGTTGTGGCTGGCTTCCCTGGGGTGCTTCTTCAGTCAGACCAGCCCACAGGGTGCCCCTAGAGAGCGGTTCCCACACTGAGCGGAGAAGGGAACATCCCATCTGGACTGAGGGCCACCAGGTGTCCACAGTCCACACACCTAGGCTGTCACTTTCCAGCTTATGCAGTGAGAGCCTGAAAATGGTCTCCTTTGGTGCCTGTTCTTTATGCAAGAACAGCCACAACCCACCTCCACACCTCCGCCTCCCCTCAGGTCCCCAAATCCACCCACAAGTTACAGGCAATTTAACAGGCAGATCTAGCCTTACCAAGATTTTAAAGCCATCCAGTTGATGCATCCTTTCCTCTGCCTGTCTTCGGCCTCCTCTTCCTCCTCCTCCTCCCAGCTGCACCATAGCAGAGACCTGTCAGAGGGATCAGAGGTCCCCCACCATTCAGCTTTGGCACTTTCAATTGGAATTAACAAGAGAGGAATGTGAAATCTTCAGCATTTCTCATATAATGAGAGTGAAATGTCTGGGAGCGGGGCTCCGGAGCCAGGAGACCTGGATTTTGAACAAGCTATGTGAACTCAAGCACGCTCCTTAACTTCTCTGTGCCTAACCTCCCACTCGGCAAAATGGGAGTATTAATATGCACTTACCTAGTAGCAGGATCTCCCTCATAGGCTTGTGTGTGAGATTTAAGTGTGTGATACGCTAAGTACAAGGCCTAGCTTACTATGAGTGTAGTATAAGTATTTGCCATCGTGAGGATGATTGATAAAGGCAGTGGTGACAATGATGGCTTCAAAGGGGAGGAGAGATGGGAATTGGTGAAATTGATTATTCCTAGATCATCTTTCCCCATTGTCCTTGGAGCTCAGAGATTCTACATATGTGTAAAGAAACATCCAGGAAACTGGCACTGAGTTGACTGCAATGAGGTCAGTGATAGGAAGAGGTCCTGGACATATAAGGAGCTCATCTGATGCAAAACTGTTGCCAAGATGGCTAGGGTTTCCTCTTCTTAGGAAAGAGAATTGGCATCCTGCCACATGAGGTGTTATAGTTTCTTGCTACTCAAAGTGTGTCCAAGGATGAATAGCATAAGCTTCCCCTGGAAGTTTATCGGATATGTAGAATCTCAGGTCCATCCCAGATTACTCAGTCAGAATCTGCATTTTAATAAGATCCTCATGGGGTTTCTATGCATATCAAAGTTCAAAACTCACTCTTCTTGCCAAATGCTGGACAGTGCGTTCAGTGCCCCTCCAATGCAGTAGCTGTCAGTGTCCTGCTAGCAGGGATTGTGTCTATTTCACTCCACTCTTTCCTTAGCATTTGGCATTGTTCCGTCACGTAGTGAGCACTCATAAATATCTGGCAAAGAAATGTATGAACTAGTGAATGAGCAGGTGAATGAGTGAATGACAGGGTAAGAGCTGGGTTCAGAAGCTCTGTTGGTTGTTCGGGGTCCTCAGAGAACAGTGCTGGGATATCCCAGCAGAGGCATATTGATGAACCAGACAGACACCTCTGCAGCACCTAATTTATTGCTCAGATTGAGCAAGACTGGCTGCAGGGATTGAGACTTGCCATTTCATGGAGCTAGGCAGGGCCTAACCTTGTGTCTCCCACATGTCCCTGCGCCCCTCCTTGGACGTCCCTGCCAAAGAACGAAATTAGGTCAGTCTGACATGACTTGTTCTAAATGTGCCTGTGCAGCCTGACCGTGAGCCTTGAGTCTTACTCTGGGTATTCAGCCCCTCCAGACACTAGGTATGAGCTCCTGGGTGCAGACAATGGCTTAGACAGAGCTCGTTCTCTTCAAGGCCTTGAAAATATGAGTAACATCTGCCTGTTTCCAGACTTACAGCTACTATCAGACTTGCATGATTCCTCAAAAATCAACAAATCATGGTTGGGCAATAGCCTCTGCAAGTGTTTCTAAATACCCTAGCACATCATTTGTCTGGGCCAAGAGACAAGGGACAAATGTGGTAGCTCAGTGTTGGATTGCAGTGACCTCTTCCTTCTCTTTTGGATATCTTTTATCCCTACTAATATTTGCTCTAGCCTTTACAGTCTAAAGATTATGCTAAAGATCTGTCCAAAGGATTGGGGGTGGTGTATGATAGCCCCAAGGCTTTTGAAGATCTATGGGCAGCTCAGAGAGAGCCCTGCTGTGTAGGGCTCTCTTTATCTTGTTTCCCGACAGCCCTTTCTCCTGTGATTACTCAACTATAGGAGAATCTAAGAATGGAGGCGGCGGAGAACGTGCTCAAGATTTGATTTCAAATTGGCCAAGTCTTGGAGCCCAGCTGGTGAGGAGCAAACGAGCAGGGGGTGCTGCTCACTGGGGAACAAGGGCATCCAGGTGCCTGCACACCTGTGAAGAGAGAGGCTCCTCCTCTCCTCCCACCTTTCCATCCTTCCCTGCCCATCTCCCCTGCACTGCTTTGAAGCAAAACATTCTTGCTCCCCTGTGGCCATGTGAGCCGGTAAATGTGGCAGACATGGTGGTTGCCTACCCCCAATATCCATTCTGACCCCTGCCTTCGTCCTTCTCAATGGACTCTTTGTTTTGTTGGATATCCACCTTCTTCAGCTTGCCCCATACCTGGGGAGAGGTGGGCACACTGTGCTGGTGCTTCCTGATGAGTCTAAGCCAGTCTTAGTTATCCCCTTTCTCCCTGCCAGGAATCAGTTCTGGGCAGTAAAGTGTGAAGTGAGCTTCTGGGAGAGATTTACTTGCTCTTGGAAGTAGACCCTTTGGAAAGAAGAAACTGTCCTTCTCTCAATGTCAAGAGATCTAGATGTGATGCCTGGAAATGGCTGCAGTTAGGGGGAACACCAGACTTAAGACAAAGCCAAGCTATTTCAAGTGACAGAGAGAAGATATAAAAGGAGCCTGGGTCCTTTTGATGACATCTATGGGCCACTGAATTAATCAGCCCAGAAGCTGCCCTATCTCTGGACTGGTTATAATACGTGACAATCAATCTTAGTGTCTGGAGCTATTGAGTTGAGTTTGCTGCAGCTAAAAGTGAAAAAGCAAAGCGTGTGATTAGATATAGACATCTCAGAGGAACTGTGGGGTCTCCATCTCCTCTGTTGTGATTGATTGGAAGAGAAATGCAGCTCTCAGTATCAAGTTTATGCCTCCCGTAAACTCACACATATGCTTCACAGGCCCTCACACAGATGCACGTGCCAACATCAGCCAAGAAATGGAAACAATTACGTGAATAGTCTTACCAGAAAAGTCTAGTTATGTTTAAAGCCTAAAGTACAAGAGCTTTAGTGTTGTTCAGATCAGGGAAATGAAACACCATTAGGTGGGATTGGGTGAGAACAAGCCAATTAAATTGTGACACTTATTAGTATCTTGTCCTTGGGCTTAGGGCCTAATTGGCGCAAGTTTGTCTAGGAAAGGACTTTGGGGACCATATTTCTGTTGCTAAAACTTTTAATTTTGATGCTAAATGGTCCTTCTCCTGTTCAGAGCTCATTATGTAAGTAAAGAGGTAAACAGTGTCTGATGTATGTTCTCACAAGGAAGATGGAAAAGGTGGTGCCAAGCCTGCCGCGTTGAGCCTTGCCCATGCCAGCCTTGTATCCATTGATCATCTTCAGCCGGGCAGAAGCCAGGATCTTACACTTGTATCACGAGATAGAGATTTGCATACAGGAAGTTATTGTGTAGGAGCTGGGGCAAGGTGGGGGTGCTCTCAGGACCACCTGATGGAAATGAATGAGGCCCACAGGACAGGCAGAGGAGAGGGTGAGCTGGAATGTAGGTGTTGTGCCTGAACTCTCAGCAGATCTTACAGGAAGCTCTGGAACTGGGTTGGTCCTTCAGAGCTGTACGGAATTACCGCAAAGGGGTTAGGCCTTGGACGCTGCTTGTGGGGTATTGGCTGCTGCTGGGGAAGGCATATAGCCTTGGGCGAGGCAGCACCCTTTGAGGGAAGATTCAGCTCCCAAAGAGGGAATTGGGGAGCATCAGCAGCCAAGATTCCTGACCACTTGGGAAGTAAATGCCTTAGTTCTGCAGGGAGGGGCTCTGGGCGGCATGTCAACTAAACAGCTGATGTAGATATTGCAAAGTGCTAAAAGCAGAAATGCTCTCTTAGTCCCCCTGCATTCTCAGCACCTCCCAGAATGCATGTTGGAGGCACTTCCTAAATGTTGTTGGATAAATAATGAAGAACAAGCAGGACCCAAGTGAGGCAAAGAGGAAAACATCCCATTCACATCCTCTCTGCATTCTCCTACCCCATTCAGAGAAATCACTGTTATCTCTAGAGCCGTCAGATATTGTTTAAATTGCACAGATCTGCTTCAGAGAAGGGAAGAAAGGATAGCACAGTCTTGGAAGGGTTTGTTAATGACTTGGAGAAAAAAGTTAAAGTTACGGTATTATCGCATAGCATATAACAAAATAAAACTCAGGTGGTTAAAGAGTTAAATAGAAAAGTATTGAAACCATAAAAGAATTGGAGAAACATTCCAGAGGAATGTTTATATAAACGTGGGGTGATGAGGCCTTTGTAAGTAGTACCAAGCAGTGAAGCATCTCTAAGCAACAACAATAAAGGAAAAGATTGATGAATTTGATTACTTAAAAATAAAATCTTCACTGGGTCAAAAAAATACCATAAGCAAAATTAAAAGGCAAATGACACACTGGGGGAAATATAATAAACATATATAATAGACAAAAAGTTGATCTATATGAGGAGCTCTCAGAAGTCAAGAAGGAAAAGCTAAGTACTCTTATAAAATGGGCAATTGACATAAGGAGGCAATCACTAAAGAAAAATTACAAATAGACAATAAACATATGAGAAACTTTCAGCTTCACTGGAAACAAAAGATATGCAAATTAAATCCACACTGAGTGTGGGAAATGGGGCATTCTTGTATCCTGCTGGAAGGAGCACAAATTGGTGCAATCTTTTTAGAGGACAATTTAGCAATATCTATCAAAAGCCTTAAAAATGTGCATACAGATCTTTGACTCAGCAGTTTTTCTTCTAGGAACCTATCTCAATGACCAAAGGAAATATATGGGCAACTATTTATGTATGCATATATTCGATGAAGAATTATTTATGTTAATGAAGCCTGGAACTAATGTGCATATCCAACCACAGGCAGTTGGTTACACAAATTATGGAATATCCATACTATGGGGTACTGTGGAGCCATTAAAATGAAGTTAGAGAAGAATATTTACCGACATGTTTGTAACATATTGCTGACTGAAAAAAGCAGGCTACAAAACAATATGGCTAACATCATAAGCGTGTGTACCTAGAAACATGTATTTTCCAAATATTTACTTTTCATTTGGTGGTGGATTACTGATTTTTATTTCCTTTGTGTTTCCCCATGTGCTGTCCAGTTTTTATGTATTAGCCAAGAACAATTTTGGTATTTAGAAAATAAAATGGCATGAACAAAATAAATGAATTTGGTAGAATTAGCAAAAATAATGCCATTGTCAGTATTATCAGTATCAGGAATGCACCTCTAACTCCAAGGTGAGTCAGACTTGGACATGTCTCACTTTTGAAGTTGAGGGCTGACAGAGAGGAGCCCACCTGAGCTCTACAGAAGATGCCCGTATGACGCAATGGGTGGTATAAGGCCGCTTCTGTTTTGAGGGCAAAGATGAGTCCCAAGCATCTCTGTGAGCAGAACAGGCCCGACAATGAATTGAATGAAGGTGTGAATGAGTGGCATAGTTACTTACCCTGCCTTCTACCCCTCCCTTCTTGTTCGAAGTTTACTGCGTGTCAAAAGGAGAGCCCCACTCCTACAGGAGCCAGCAGGAGGCTCTTCTCACCACAACGACCTGATCTCGAGTAGTGGTTGTGGCCCTGCAGAGGCCACCTTCCACCTCAGTTCTCTTCCCTGTGCCTCTCCTTCCCTGCTCTTGCTTCATTCTCTCTCCAGGGATTTCTGTCAGTCTCACAGTAGAGAGTCGGCTGCTTGACACAAAGACATTTGTATTAACCTTGGACCCCAGGCACAGCTGCAGGAGGCTCCTAAGGGCTCCAGATACAGACTGTGCTGATTTCAGCTTTACTACTGGAACTGATGATGAAGCTGTAGCTAAGCTTGGGTGGATGGGTGGATGGATGGATATTAGGTCAGTCTTATCTAAAATCAGGGGGTATAAAAGGTACTAGAAATTGGAAAGCAGAGTAAGTCTGGAAGTGACTGGGAACATTGACTGGTGAGGACAGAGGTGTTCTCTGTCTGTTCTCACCTGCCCCAGTTTCCATGTGTCAGCCCGTCCCTCTCTTCAGGACTGAGTGACCCTCACCCACAAATAACTGGGAGCCCTCACAGCCCTTATTTATACCCATGGAGAAGCTACCACTGTCTGTCACAACTATCTATACTTCTCTGCCTCCCCTTCTAGACTGAATCCTTTGAAGGCAGTGATTTTCATTTCAGTTAGTTTTCAAGTTGTAGAAATCCCAAACAAATCAGCTTGAGTAAAATGGAATTTATGGCTCTTTTAATTGTTAAGATACAGGGAGTAGTACCAGTTTCAGGTAAAGTTTGATTCAGGGACTCAACTTACTTCATCACGATGACCTAGTTTCTTTCTCCACCTCTCTGCTTTTTTATTTCAGGTCGGCTCTATTCTCAGGCAGGTATTTCCTCACAGTAACAAGAGGGTTGCAGCAGCTTCGGCAATCACAGTCCTCTCTGCTTCAAGCCCAGCCAAGGAAACATCCCAGAATCCCCGAGAAAAGACTTATGGCATCTGCAGGTTCTGGCTGGACCTCATGCTCATCCCTGATCCAAACACTGTGGCCAGGTGATGGCAGAACTCTCTGATTGGTTTAAGCCTAGACTAGGAATAGGCTGATAGGCCAGAGAGAAGCTGAGTATCTTACCCAAAGTAAGGACACTGATTTGCACAAGGAAAACAGCTGCCCACCGGAGACCATGTCTTCTTCAGCACCAGATCCCACCACCTGGTACACAGCGTCCATATGGGCTAGTTCCCCAACCCTATCCCAACAGAGAACACAGCATGAACTTGTCATAGAAGCCCTCCAGGACTTCTCCAGGCCCAGCTCGGGCTCTGTATCCAGGAGCGTCACCCACCAGCATCCCCAGCCCATTTCTTCTGCTGCCTTCCTGGAAGCCCTCATCCCTTCATGCCTAAGCCATAGGCTATTGTCAGCAGGCTGTCCCACCTCTCCTCATTCCGGAGCTCTGGTATGGAGTGTTTGAAACCGATGGAAACTTAGATAACTGGGGGGTTTCTCCCTCCTCTTGCTAGCATGCATTTTGCTCAGCCAGCCAGAATGGGTGGCAACTGACATGCCTTCCCAGATCTGTGTAATAATAATTATCACACTAGTAACAACCAGAGTCCCTGTTATTACAACCCCCGTTTTAAGGGTCTATAATGTATCAAGCCCTTTAAACATATCATCATATGTCTGTACGAGAACTTCGCAAGGTTGCGTAACCGAGAGCACTGCAGGCTTTGCCTGCCTCTAGGTACAGATGGGATCACATTCTTAATAACTACTCAAATTTCACAGATGTGTTGCCCCCAAATGCTCAGGCATAATCTCTAGCCGCCTATAAATATTTTTCATCTAATATGGGCTCATAGGCTCTGCCAGGCTCTGTGGTCTCCACTGCTGCTGCTCAACAGCATCCAGGTCCCTGTGACTGAGCCACCAGGCCCTAGGTTCTTTGCCACTGTGCTGAAGCCTGCACTGTGCCACTCTGCATGGTGACAAATTGGGGAAGACGTGTTTGTCCTCCCCTCTACTCTATGCCTCATGCTGTTAGTGGGGCCCTAAAGCAATTCTGTTGGTTCCCTTATACAGTTACTGAAATGGCTCCATTGGCACCCTGCCCCCATCACACACACCTTAGCCCTGGACGCTGGCATGAGACCCGTGGGGACTGGGCTGGGAGACATGTACAAGTGACAGAAACCTTGCTGTGCTCAAGAACCACTCTGCTCTGCTTCCCCTTCCCCTTTTCCCTTTCTCCTTCTTCCCCCCTCCACCCCATGAATGCACCCCAAGACTGTTTACTGGGTCAGGTCCTCTCTGCCTTATTCCCCTTTCTCAGGAGAATTTTTCCTAACTGGCGGAGAGTAGGCATTCAATGGAGATATGCCGGATGGTTGGATGGATAGATAAAGTGCTGCATTAATTCTTATGCCAACTAGTTTCTGGTGAGCCCACTCCTCGTATATCTGAATTTCATTTAGACTCAAGCTGGGATCCTTGTTAGAACATGTATAATTGTACTCCATTTTACAGATTAAAAAACTGAGGCCCAGAGAAGTCATTTGTCCAAAGTCACACAGCTAGAAAGTGGCAGAGCTGGAATTCAAACCCAGGCCTAACTGATGATTAAGTCCTATTCTCTTCCCAATCTACTCCGCTATCTCCACAGAAAGATGGAATCTGTGGTTAATAAGGTGCATGACTCTACTTCATCCAGGAACTACATCACTGGGTGTCAATAGTGGGTCGGACCTCCCAGACTCCATTGGCATCACCTGCTTCTCCATGGTGCCCCTGGATATAACAAACCCAGTGTAAATCCCCCATGCGTGGCCCACCAGGGCAGCTGCTTTGCCTGCCTGTCATGGAGGAAGAGGATGACAGCTCTGTCCAGCTGAGCCTGATTTGTCCAGCTCATCAACCAGTTTCCAAGCTGCCTTTGATGGGCCAAGTACGTGCTGAGTCCTTCTGACCCATGGACTGCCACATCCTTTCCCACCTTTCTCTGGCTCAGAGGAGCAGCAACCCTAAGCAGCGACTCCAGGGCTTCTGGAGACAGTGGGTTCACCCTTTGGGTCAGTTGTGCTGTGGGCCTAGATCCCTTTGGAGTCATAGGCTCCAGGCCCACTAGTAAAAAAGGGGTCATGCCTGCCACACAGGCTGGTGAGAGGTCCTGTAAGTCTCAGGCCACAGTTTCCCTGTCCTGGGTGTGTGCTCTGCCCCTACTGCAAGCTTGTGACTCAGCCCCTGGTTTTCCCTTTTGCCCCCTAACTCTAGAATAGGATCATAGCAGCTTTGTTGACTGGGCTTTGCCTCCCACCCCTAAGGCCCCTCCTTGCCTTTCTCCAGGCTGTCCTTGATACCCATGCTTTTAGCCACTGTCTGGGTCACACAGGCCCATATAATACATTCTCAGCCTGAGATGACGAGGACTGTCTACAGCTGCCTTCTTCATGATGCTGGGGCAAACCCTTTCAGTGTCAACCTCAGCCCAGAGCAAAGTCCACTGGGCTCCTTGAACTTTGGAGTTGGGCCTGCTGGCTCCACTCCCGAGCCTGAGGAGAGTCCATGACCTAAATTGCTGCCTGTCAGAATCCTCATCTGGGCTTTCAGGTGGACAGAGCTGAAAGCTGTGGAATTGATTTCCAGTGGGAGAGTCTGGAGATGCCCTGTTACAGTGGGGCAGGTGGCACCTCCATAAACCTAAAGATCCGATTCTGTAGACTGGCAGACAGAAACACACAGTAGTAAATGCCAGGCTACAGTCTGGACTCTACCCTGCAAGAAGCACTGAGCAAGTATAGGGAATCAGTTTCACAAGATTGCATGAATATGCGTGTTTACTAGAGATGTTCGCATTGCTTTTGTTAACAAACATTTACTCAAACTTACTGTGTGCCAGACACTCTTCTAAGTACTACTGTTTTTACATATGTTAAGTGACTTAATCCTTTTCACACTTTACAAGGTAGGTACTATTGTTACGCTCATTCTATTCATGAAGAAACCAAGACACAGAGAGGTTGAGACATACCCCCAAGATCACACAGCCAGAAAAAATTAAAACTGGTTTTTTAATCCAGATCTCTGTGAATCCCAAATCCATGATTTTAACCTCTACATTTTATTATTAAAGTCTCAAAGATGCTGTGGCCCAACAAAGGCTAAGATCCTTCCCATAAAAAGACACTGAAAAAGTGGAAAACAACCTTGATTGGGTCAAAATGCAGGGCAAGGGAGCATTACAGAAATCAGCATCACTATGGGCCAGCAGCACTCTGCTATCAGAGCTCTGCATATGTTTTTCTTTACTCCTCAAGAGGACCATGTGGAGCAGCCCTCCCCATCTCCAATTCAAAGATGAGTAACACATGGCTCAGTGAGGCTTAGTGGCCTCTCCAGACACTACTTACTACTAGCACACCATGGTTCATGAGTCAAACCCAGGCCCATCTGAATCTCATACTGATGCTGTGTGAGGGACTAGACTTCTCATCGTGGACTTGCCCACCACGGACAGTGGCAGGGGGTGCCCAGAAGGAGTCCTGCCTGTCTTCTCCCCCCAGCCCTGCCCCATCCACCACACCCATCCCTCTTCCCTTGCTGGGGATTAAGTTAGGGAAACAAGAGCACTGCTCTGTCAGTCCCTCGAGACGCCGCCTTACATGGGTCTGAGGCTGCTGAAGTCCTATCGATTTCCCCTCTAATTGCTGCAGCTGGATCTATATTCATTTTCTGTCTCAAACTCTTCTTCTGTTGGTTCAATCATCTAAATGAAGGGCCCATTGCTCTCTGCTCTTGTTCTGAGTAGCCAAAGAAATTTCAAATGAAGAGGTTTCTTCAGAAGTCAGCTAGGTCAGCAGATTGGGGACAAAGAGGGTCAGAATGAGGTAACCCCTTTTGAAGACTTGGCAACATGCAAGCCTGGAAAAGAAAGGCCCAGGAGACAGACCCACCTGGCAATAAGCAGAAATAAATATTCCACCTTGAATACACACATCAGAAGTTCGTTCATTCATTCAACACCTTATTGAGCAACTACCATGGACCAAACCCCTTGGTACTATCTAGAAATATTCAGGAAAGAGGTCCTGCCCTTGTGAAGTTAACTGTGAAATGGGCAGACATATTAGTCAAATAATCTCATAGATAAATAATTGGTGCTATGGAAAATGTTTAGGTCAACCTCAAGAACCGTAGGAAGGAAATGCAGCGAGGAAATCAGAATTGGTTCAAGCAAGACTCAACTTCCCCTTTGTTAACTCAGCAAGCTTTTCATTTCCCTCAACTCAAGATGTACAAGGAAGAGAGAAAAGTACTGAAGGGCACCTCCAACCTGGACAAGACTTGGTGCCTTTCTCCCAGGAGCTCAGCACATTGTGGAGAAGCCAGATGCTGCAGCAATTGCACCTACTTATGTAGGACTCTGGTGGGAGGTTGGGTGCATGCAAAACCAACCTCTGGTTTAGCACTTTGGATAAACCTGGAGCTTGCTTTTGGTGTTCACCCCTGATTACTCATTCTTTGCTCAAGAGGCATTTAAGACTGCTTATTTCCCATTCTTGAAAACTGCCTACACCTAATCTTTCCTGCTCAGCCCATTTCCAATAACTGGCCTTCACTTGGTTATTCTTCCCTCAACTCTTTAATCATCAGGCCAGGTGAGTAAATGAGGTATACAGGGGCATTAGGAGAGACTAGGTTATGCTGCGATAACAAGTAATCCCACAATATCAGTAGCTTAATGTAACAAATTTGTTTCTCACTCATGCAAAGACACAGCAGTTTCAGTCACTCTCCAGCAGTTTCCTAAGCAGCAGCTTAGGGGTCTGATGGACTTCCACCTGTGACTCTGATATTTTAACACATTTGCCATGTCAGGGGATAGAGCTGGAGAGTCACTTAAGGGTTTTTCACTGCATTTTTCCCAAAGTGACACACGTTATTTCTGCTTATAATCTTAAACCAGAATTAGTCACGTGGCTCCACCTAACTTCAAAACTTCCTAGGAAGGAGAAAAGAACCAGACTTTTTTCTTTTTTGCTGCTTTTTTATTATTTTTTGTATATTTGTATTGAAGTATGTAGTTGATATACAATACATGTTGCTTTCAAGTATACAACATAGTGATTTAGCAGTTATATACATGATTGAATGCTTACCCCAACTAGTGTGGCTACCATCTGTCAACATAGAAAGATGTTATAGAACTATTAACTATATTCTCTATGTTGTACTTTTATCCCCATTGACTAATATATATAATTATAATATGACTGATATATATTATGATTGAGATTTTGTGCCCCTTTGTCTCCTTCACCTGTTCCTCCCCCACCCCAACCCCTCCCCCATGGCAGCCACCAGTCTCTTCTCAGACTTTTGCAGACTTCTGAGTCTTTTGCTGTTCTGTTCATTTTGTTTTGTTTTGTTTTTAAATTCCACATATAAATGAAATCATATGGCATTTGTCTTTCTCCACCTGGCTTATTTCACTGAGCATAATACCCTTTAAATCCAAACATGTTGCTGTCAATGGCGGGATTTCTTTTCTTTTCATGGCTGAATAATATTCCATTGTGTATATTCACCACATCATCTTTATCCATTCATCTACTGACAGACACTTTGGTTGTTTCCCAATCTTGGCTATTGTAAATAATGCGACAATAGACATAAGGGTGCATGTATCTTTTCTAATCAGACATTTTGTTTTCTTCTGGTAAATTCCCAGAAGTGGAGTTACTGAATCATATGGTATTTTTAGTTTTAGTTTTTGGAGGAAACTCCATACTGCTTTCCACAGTGGCTGCACCAATTTATATTCCTACCAACAGTGTAGGAGGGTTCCCTTTTCTCCACATCCTCACCAACACTTGTTATTTCTTATATTTTGGATAGTGGCCATTCTGACTGGTGTGAGGTGTTACCTTACTGTGGGTTTAATTTGCATTTCCCTGATGATTAATGATGTGGAGCATCTTTTCATGTGCCTGTTGGCCATCTATATGTCTTCTTCGGAAAATGTCTCTTCAGGTCCTCTGCCCATTTTTTAATTGGGTTATTTGTGGTATTTCTTTTTTTGGTGTTGAGTAGTATGAGTTCTTTACATATTTTGGATGTTAACTCCTTATGAGATGAGTCATTTATGAGTATATTTTCCCATACTGTAGGTTGCCTTTTTGTTCTGCTGATGGTGTCTTTTGCTGCACAGAAGCTTTTTAGTTTGATGTAGTCCCATTTGTTGATTTTTCCTTTTGTTTCCCTTGCCCAGGGAGATGTGACTAGAAGAAAATTACACATGCTTATGTTCAAGAGATTTTTGCCTATGTTTTCTTCTAAGAGTTTTATGGTTTCATGTTGTGCATTTAGGTCTTTAATCCATTTTGAATTTACTTTTGTGTATGAAGTTAGGCAGTGATCCAGTTTCATTCTCTTGGATGTAGCTGTCCAGTTTTCCCAACGCCATTTGTTGAAGAGACTGTCTTTTCCCCATTGTATATTTTTGCCTCTTTTGTCATGTATTAACTGACCATATATGTGCAGGTTTATTTCTGGGCTCTCTATTCTGAAGAATAAGACTTTTATAAATTCTAGTACTATCTACCACAATTGGTCCAGTCTCTGAACAGAGGGTTTATTTACATTCTTATCTGTGACCCTGAATTTTCAACCCATCATAGGCCAACTTCTTATATCTCATCCCTATTCCTATAATGCAACCTTAATTCACAATGCATAGCTCTGTCCTCACCAGACATACTTCTTAGCCACAGCCAGTAAACCATGACTCAAGTTCATGACTGTCTTCCAGAGGAAAACTCTCATCATTTCCTTTGCATTAGACAACTTCTGTAAGCAAAACCCATGTCCTTGAAGCATTTCTGCTCCTGTTGGCACAATACTGAGATATGCATTCAAGATAGAATGGTTCAAGTGCAGTAGCAAAGAGCTCAGTAAATAAAGTGAGACACACGTAGGCTCAACTGTCAACTGCCATTTATTACTTGGGTAATAACTTATTTCCTTAATTGAATAACAACCTCCAGTTTGCACATCTGTACAATGGGAATTACAACAGCACTAACTTAGAATGGTTGTGGTGCCAAATGAACTCAGGAAGTTAATAAGGGCTCAATAGACAGTAACTGCTATTACTATTATTACAGATTTCTGGATGTCAATATCTAATTAAGAGTTTGATAGTGTGTTTCAGACTCAGTGTTACAGATGCTAGGAGAGGAGGGAGGGGGAAGCAGAGGCACTTGGAGATCTGAGTTTTATGCAGTCTTCAAATAAGTTTCTGGGCAATTAAGCTGCCCAGAAAGCCAAAATGGTGAGAATATTTCAGGCATCCATCTCAAGAGTAATGGGGCCTGGAGGTAAGGGTCGATAAATGAGTATTAGGAGGAGGCTAGGGGTATGTGTTTGCAACTTCCTTTCTTTATTCTGCAACCTTGAACTTGGGCTGTCTCCAACATCACTTGAATTAAATATCATCATGCTTGCAAAATGCACAGCACAGTCCTGGGCCTGTAGTTGATACTCAATAAATAATAATTATGATGATGATGATAATTTATGATTATCATTCCAACCCGATAAGTTGGCACACATTGATGTAGGTGACCATAATGAGTTATCTCTAAAGTGACTTATTCTATGAATTGTTGACTGATTGCCATAGGTCACTAGGAGACCCTATTCAGGAGCAAAATCTCTCTTAAATAGTGTGAGTTTAAAATTAAGAAATGCATTGTTCCAGAGCTTGAGAAACTTATGTTCTAGAAAGGGAATTGGATATGGTGCTGTGACGGAGTGTGTGGAGTGCCTTGTCCTATACTATGCACATCATTTACATTATGTTAAAACCTCACAGCAGTCAACTTACAAATGAAGAGAATTAGCCTTCAATTTCTTTAGCCTTAAAATGGGTACAAGAAGATCTTTCATTGGCTTGCTATGAAGATTAGACACAGCACCTATGGAAGGCAGGGAGTAATTCCAGGCACAACAAGTTTATGGAATATGATAGAGTCTCCAGAGCATGATCAGAATGTGTCTGTTTAGTTGCTACTGGTACTAAGAAGGTATGTGGGAGAGGTGGGTGGTGACCCAGGAGTCTGATAGCTGGAGTATGGGATAGAAGAGGTGTGTCGAATGAACTTGCAGGCGCTGGGGGAGGATGGGGAAATGAGGGAAGGAATGAGTGAGTGAATGAGGAAGGTGCTGTGAAGCATTCCAGCTCATCCCCAGGGAGACGGGTCTCAGACTCTATAGGGCTTAAAGCTGTGGCAGGGCTGGGGCCTGCTATGTGTATGGGACAGCTTTCTCCTTCTCCCATAGCTCCACCATCCCCAACCAGGTCCAACATAATCCAAATTACATATCCAGTTCCTGGCCTGAGATTCAAGAACTACATGCAACTTTGGCTTGGAATTAAAAGATATTTAATTTTCGTATTCCCTCTAAGTCTCCTTTGTAACAACAACCAGACCTGGAATCAATGGGCCAGAGATAAGCCTTGGGCTGGGCAATTCCAAGTCTCCTCACAAGATACCACTCCCTCCCCCATATCATTTTGGGGGATAGAGCTAGGATCGTGCCTCTCATTCCCATTAGCAGCACTCTGGGCCCTGCTGCAGTGAGAGAAGTCCCTGGAGTGTGATCTGGTAACAGCAGCTTCTCTACACAGGTTCTGCTATATGTGCACATCCCCTTCCTCTCTGCTCTTGGGTATTTGATTCAAGGTGACATATTTATTAGACCATGAGGAAGACTTCGCAAGAATAACAGGGACATGCTTAGAGTTAGCTGGAGTTAGCCACCTGTTGCATGGACTTTTTGGAAGCTTCTTCAGTCCAAATACTCCCTTTTATATGTTAAAGATCTATAAATTCCACCATCAGAAATATTTTATTTTAATTTGTACTAAGAATCCTTTAAAGTGCACATATTTCTAATATGGGTAACACGGTATCAGAGCTCAGGCAAAGTCTTAAAAGGAGGAACTTCTTGATGAGGTTGCCCGTGGCAAAGCCAAAGTCAAAACGCTAAAGGGTAGAAAGAGCAGTGTGCTTAAGACTTCATAAAACCAGGACCATGGAGAGTTCCTTCCTGGCTGGCCTGTGGCAATTACAGGGAGCTTTCCGGATCTGTCCAACTCCTGGAGGCACCACTACCTTCAGGCCATCAGCCTCTCTGGAGAAGAGTTCTCTAGCAGAGACATTATACAATGAAGCTTTCATTTCTGAGGAAAGGTAATGTTCTTTCCTCTGGAGAGAGTTTGAGCTTGGCTTGGAGTTTGTCTTTAAGAGATTGATTGAGATCTAAGGACACAGACTCCCTTCTGGATTTATCTTCATGATGATGATAATGGCAATGGTGGCGAAGGAGAGGTAGGAACAATAGTGACAGTTAATATTTATCATATATATACAATATACCAGGCACAGTGTTATGAATTTCACATGGATTAAGTCACCAAACACCCAGAATAAGCCTAGAAGGTAGGTACCATTACTCTCATCATTTTACAGATGAGGAAGCTGGAGACAGAAAGACAGGGCTTCCCTGTGCCTCTGTATCACAGAAATCCAAGGGTGCTTGAATAAGTGGAGGTGTCCCCTGAACTGTGTAGGGCACAAACTGCAGTCTGCAGAGAGGTGAAGGAGCTTACCTGAGGTTGCAAAGCTTATAAAGGGTGGGCCTAGAACCCAGGAAATGTAGTTCTAGAGTCTCTGTTACTAGCCACTGCCCTTGATGGGACCCTCTTTACCAGGGCTTCAGGTATGTGTACTGAGGACATGATGGGACAAGTAGTGTTTTTAAAATTCATTTTTAACCTTTATTTGTTATTACAGAGATAATACCCACTCTAGTAGCAAATTCAAACATTTTAAAAGCAATCAATGCAAAGTCAAATTTCCTCCACCACCCCCAATCTCCATCTTCTCTGTGGGTGTCTGCCCCACATGCTTCCACCAGTGTCCTCAGAATAGATGACCTGCCTAAATTCTTCCTGTCTGGAGGAATGAGATGGGGAGTCCATCGTCTATGCAACTTTGAGGAGTGTGTTTAAAAGAGCTTCATGACTGGGGCTTTCTGAGCCACTGAATCTCACCACTACTTATTAGACCCCAGATAGGAGGTCAAAGCAAGCATCAGTATCTTGTATGAAGAGCTAGATGGTTTCTGGTCTCATTCCATGGATTTTAGACAGTGTGTGGTTCTTCTGAGCACTTCTTTGGCCATAACCATGGCAGCAACTTCAGGGACATTGCTTAGCAAGGGTCATTCTATTCTAGAATGGGTCTATTCTAGCAAGGGTCATTCTATTCTATTATTCTAGAATAATCCTCTTAATCTTATAGACATGTATATTTTAAATTTTTTCCTTTATCAAAATAAGATCATATTTATCTACAATCAGTTTTTCTGCTCCATGCACTGTTATATATCATGTATGTCTCCCCACATCAGCACAAAAAAAATCTACCACTTTTCTAGTAGGGGTGTGGTGCCCCACTGTGCAACTGCCCTACAATTTATATTTGTCAGCTTTTTGTTGATGGGTATTTAGATTATTTCAATTTTTCTTTTTACTGTTGCAAGCAATGCCATTCCAAATGTTCTTATATATATCCTTTCACCTTGCACTAATATTTTTGTAATGAAGGAAAATTGCTGTGTCAAAGGATATGCAACTGGTTGGTTTTAATGATATAGCCAGATGGCATGAGAAGCAAAAGTGATGCATTTTAATATGAGGGTGGAGGCGTAATGGCTTGGAAGTGATCACGAGGTGCAAGCAGAATGCTGACCTGAGCTTTTCTACCTCAGCAGAATGAGCAGCCTTGACTTGAGAAGACCGCAGAGGCGGCAGTATCCTCTGGGGAGTCTCATTCTCAGTTAAGATGGGAGGTGCAAGGAATATTCTGAAAAGCATGTAGGTAAGTCTGTTTGGCAAATGACTGGGAAGGACTGGGAGGGTGGGAACTGCGAGGTTGGATTAGGGATGAGGGAGGAAAAAGCAGTATAGGGACGAGAGCACAGGAGAAGATGGAGTCTGGAGGTGGGACAGGGTCTTTCATATATACGAGGTAAACAGCCATGAGGGCAAGGCCGAGAGGCTGGGGGATTGTCTGGCTACACGGTTCAAATGGATCTCAGGTGCCAGTCCCTGAATGGCATCCAAAGGGTAATGATACTTGCAAAACAGAGTTTGGCTTAGGTCTGATTCCCTAGAAACTGTGGATGCATATGATGTGTTGAGGGAGGGCTCTTTAGGGAAACCTGCAAAGGAAGAAGAGAAGCAGGATGGGGAGGCAGAAAGAGCCAAGACAGCCTGTGACCTCAGGTAAAGCCTAGCCTTGCCTGACCCAAAGGGAGCTGAGGAGCGCTGCACCACAGAGTGGTCATTCAGTGAGACGAGGGGCCAAGTGTTTGTGCCCTCGTGTCAGTCAGTCTCTGGATGCTCCTAGGGGAGGGGACGTGACCTGCCTTCTCCTTCAGGCCAGGCAGGTCTTATTGGCCAAGGGGAGGATCTCCAGAGAAGTCATCGTCAAAGCCATTAGCTACAGCACTCAAGCACTCTCAGGGGGAGGTGCGTGGACAGGTGACGGGATCCAGGAAATCTGAAAGTTCCACAAGCCAGGAAGCCATGGTCCTGGTCTTATGAGGTGCAGAGTGGCTGTGCCTTTAGGCACCTAATAAGGATGCCTCCAGAGACATGCAAGCCAGGCATATAGGCGGGGTCGGGGGGTGCAGGTTCACTCATTCCTAGGAACCTTGCCTCACAGAAGAACAGCAAGAATGCCAGTGGGTGGAAGGACTCAGACTTCTAGTAAACAGCTTGCCAAGGCCTAGCTTGTTTAAGGAATACTTGTTTTGTGGAGGAGTTGCTGTTCTGAGAACCAAGAGTAAAGACTGGTGCTAACGGGGGGCATCTGATCAGCCATCATCAACACTGGCCCTTCAGAGCTGTAGGAGGACCAGGGACTCAGTGGGGCCTAGGAGTGTGTGCAGTGGATTGCAGACAAGGTCAGGTACTGCCTTCCCTGTCCTCTGCCCATATTTTACCTCACTGGAGCATCTCACACCTCCTGATGCCCTCTGTGGAGATTAACTCCATGGGCACTGGAGTTAGACAGACTGGGCATGTCTTTAAGCTCTGCGTCTTTCTAATTGAGTGACCTTAGGTGAGTTCCATCACCTCTCTGAGTCTCAGAACTCTCGTCTGAAACATGGATGTGATAGTAATTACATCACTGAGTGGTTGTGCAAATGAGGGAATTTGTATGAAACTCAAAGCATACAGTGGCTGCTCAATAAATGGCAGTTGCACTTATGGTTTTATTTTTAAATCAATATTATCACCATAATTCAGGAATGTCTATACTGGTTCTCTCTTTGTCTGTGGGCTTAAAATCAAACACCCCATAAAAAGGTTTCTCTCTCTATATTCCTCTGGGAATCTTTCCAAGCTCTGCTTCCTAACTCCACTGGTCCACCTTGTCTGTTCCTCGTTTATGACTCATCACAAGAGATTTGCATTTTTATGATCCACCCAGAATAAGAAGGAGACAGAATCATATGAGACCAGGATTGAGCAGGTGGCTGTGCTCTGGGGTTGGCCTCACAGAAAGAAGACCATCCATCCTTTATGTAGTACTTAGAGAGGCATGGAGAGGTTGGGCTGGGCTCCCACAGACTCCTGTATTGCTCCTGAATTCAGCCACAAGTAACAGAAAAGTGGTTTAAACAAATAGGAGTTTGCTTTTGTCACACAGTTTACAGGTTTTCCTAAAGAGCCCTCCCTCAACAAGAAAAGAAGCCCAGAAGAAAGAGGCTTCTGGAAATGGCTCAGCAGCTGAATGATGTCAGAGGTGCTCTTGGACTTAGAGATGCTCTTGGTATTCATGAAGGAAATTTTTGCTTCATGGTTGTGAGATGGTTGCTATAGCTTTGGACAGGGAGGAAGAAGGAGAAAGGGGGAACAGGACAGATTGCTCTAACCCAGCCTTTTATCAGGAAAGTAGAAGTATTACCAGAACTACTCAGAAGACTTCCATGCAGGTACAATTGGCCAATGTGTAGGAAAAACTCATTCCTGTGTTTCTCCTTTACTCTCACATTATTACCATACTTCACTTCACACACACCACACCAAATGTGCAGGGGGTCTTTCCACACACAAGCAAATCTCCAACACTAGCTCGGTGTCCTGTAATTTAACTTAATTTTGACACCGCGTGGAGACAGCATGATCCCATGGGTAAGGGACTCGGTCCCACGAGACTACACTCCCCTCACTTCAGATGCTTATTGCATGTCCCAGGTTGTTATCTGAACTTCTGACCAACCTGCTGTATCAGGGCACCCATGACTCCCTCCTTAGGCTCAATAATATGCTATAATGGCTCACAGAACTCAGGGAAACATTTACTGCTTTATATAATAAAGGTTATGACAAAGGATGCAGAAGAACAACCAGATGAAGGGACACACTGGGTAAGGTCCAGGAGGGTCCTGAGAACAGGAACTTTTATCTCCATGGAGTTGGAGTGCACCATCCTTCCAATGCCTGGGGGTGTTCACCTACCTGAAACCTCTCCATATCCCACACTTTCGAAGGTTTATGGAGGCTTCATCACAAGGGATTATCAATGATTAATTTAATTTGCAGCCCGTCTGCCCTCCCCTTCCCAGAGGATAGAGGTGGGGTCCAAATCCCCAGCTTCTAAGCATGACTTGGTCTTTCTGGTGACCAGCCCTTATCCTGAAGACAGCCAGGAGTACACCAAGAGTTGCCTCATTAGAACAAAAGACACTCTTGACACCCAGAAAATTCTGAGGGATTTAGGAGCTGTGTGTCAGGAAGCAGGGATACTGACTGGTATACATGTTTTTTCTATAATTTCACAGCCCCAAATGTCCCAGACCAGTCCTGATTGCCAGGAATGTCGGGACTCATATTGTCATGTTTGGATTAGAGATTAATGGTGGCCCACCTCCCAGGACTCAGCATGTTGCTGTTCTGACCAAAATCAGGGCTCAGTGGGGAAGGAAGAAAAAGAATGGATATTGAGTAGACAAAAAACCCTGCTTTCACACCCAAGACCCACCTTCACACCCCAAAACGTCAACCACTGGGAGTGTGGACTGTCACCAAGGAGCCCTGCCCCGAGTCCAGTGCGTGAGGCACACCTACCTGTGCAGCTGTGCCCACCTCCCCACGCCCCTGAGCCGTCTGTGAGCCCCCTGCTCCTGGTGCGCTTTCACACCCACCCCAGCACCTGCATCTCATTGTTGGAGGTCGGTGGGGTCCGGGAGCTCACTTTGCCTGTGCCTAGAGGTCGCCAGAGGGGAACAGACTCTACAGCTCCTTCGCCCCTGATTAGGGCAGAGCTGAGGTGTGACATGGGTTGTCTTCAGAGCCCCCACTATGGAATTAAGCCCAAGTTAGCCTCTGTAGGATTTTGCTTGAGAACACACCTTGCCTGGCTTCTTCCTTCACTGGTCCCACTTCCCCACTCCCATGGTGGATTTTCCTGGAAACAGTTCATAGCTAAGTCACTTTTACATGAATCTTCAAGGTCTGCTTCTTGGGGAACCCAACTTTGCACCCTGTGACACTGTGGTATGATTCAGGTAGGCTGCTCAGAAGGGTAGATGAGAGAAGTTGGGAGTGGGTCCCGGAAAGTCCTGAGCAGTGTGATGGGGCTCAGCCAAGGAGGCTGGGACTTACTCTAAAGCTCCCAGCTCAGTGATAGCTGCGGGACAAAGAAGGAATGGAGGAAGAAGCGACAGGGACAGCACCGCAGGTCCTGGAGTGCCTCTGCAAATAACTGAGAGAACCTGGATTCACATGGTGTTGGCAGCTCTCCAGAAAGAAGATGAATTCCAGGCCATACCTCCCAGGGACTGAGATGCCCAGGGACCTTGTAACTTGGGTCTGGGTGTGCAGGGCTGGGGAACACTAAGTGTCTGTGGTACCAGATACCAGCCCAGTGTGTGCGAGGCGAATGCTGACACACAACCACCCCAGCTGACCTCACCTCATCAAGCATCACAGCCAGAAGGGCAATGGTCTTTCAGACAAGTGTTTTGCACACTGTGATCCACAGAGCCCCCTCTTCAGCCAGAGCCCCTGTACTTTAAGCACTGAGCTTCCGTATAAGATTGCGTTTGGACAAAGGGCTCTGCTGGTTAAGAATAAAGGTAGAAAAATCCTTACTGTTGTTCACCCTCCTTGGTTAACTCTCCAGACAAGGATAGTTTCTCTAGAACTCTCAGATTGTATCTGTGCCTGCATCTGCCAACCCAGTAAGTCAAAATCAAGATAAAAATGTTACTTAAAGAAAGCTCAAAGAGCCATAAATTCAGTGTGAGGACTGTTTTGCAGAAATAAATAATCTTGGGCAATGGAGCAGTGAAGAGTGTGTGTTCTGGATTCAAATCCTAAATCCACCACTCACTAGTTGTACTAGTTGAACTCCTAAGGGATAGGGTGGCAGCCTCTCTGGACCCCCATTTCCCTGTCTATGAAGTAGGGATAAAGAGACCCATACCTAATAAATACGTGTTTAATGGAGTCTGTAAAGACTCGAAGAGATGATGTTTGTGAAGTACTCAGCAGAGTGCCTTGTGCATAGTAAATACAGATGAGACCCAAACAATTTACCAGGTGATATGGCATTAATGCCAACCAATGAGGAGCATGTTGCATGGACCAATCAGAGTGGTCCTGTAAGATCCATTATCCAATAAGAATGGATGCCTGCCTGAACCAACCTACAAAGCGATACCCTGGGTTCTCACTATAACACTTAGAGTAGTTTTATGAATGGTGGCCGGCTAGCATGAACCCCTAGACAATTGTGCTTTTCTCTTTACTACAGAAACTCCAAAATGCTCTAATTAATTTCTTTAGACTAGTCAATAAGGACAGAGAATTGCTTTGCTGAGTGAGGGTGATTTTCTGCCTCCCCTTTTCCCTGACATAGGTAGCCAGTGAAGATGCAGAGGGAGGCACTCTTTAAATTTCAATCACCGAGTCTCAGTCTCAGAATGCCCTTGGCTGAGCCAGGGCAGGGAGAGGAAGACTGGCCATAGGAGCATCTCCCAGTGAGTCCAGCTTCTGTGATGGGAAGCCGGCATCTAGAGTCAACATCTCACTACAAACAATGTGTTCCATCTTGTGCCCCTGCTCACTATTCAGAGTGCAGGGAGACAGAGTCTGAGGTGATAGTTTTATTCATGGGTTTGACTGTACCAGGGCACTGAACAGGAAGATCCCCCAGAAGGTGATAATTCTCCAAAAGGAAACTGAGAAGGTGTTAGGAAAGGGAAATGAATGCTGGGCAGCAAAGAAAGAATTGTGTCAACGACATAAGGAGACATAAGATTCACACTTTAATGTTCATCCTCTTAGTTATGACAAGACCTCATTTCATCAACTCACTGGAAACCTTATTCCATGTACTCTACACTGTTCAACTCCATTCATTCTAGCAGTGGTGACCAGAGGAGGTGAAGAGTGTCTGCACCTGCAGATTTCCTGGAGGTGTCCAGGTCTTGCCAATTCCGAGTGTGATATTTTTTCACCATCCTTTCAATTTGTGATTCCCATGCCCCACACAGGTTTCTAAAAATGCCCTTTTTTTTGTTTGTTAGGCAACAAACTTAAATAACAGGTTCCTTCATGCATACCAACCATGACACAATTAATGAATATTCAGTGTACATGTAATGTCACAGCGATTGCCAGAATCATTCATGCATCATTTGCCTCCTGGCCTCAATGAATTTGCCAGTGTTGTTCTCTCCAAGCAGATACCTCATCTCCTTGCCGTAGTCATTTCTTAAGGTGGACATCAAGCTCATGATGACCCCTCTTTCTTGAGAACTGTCCTGGATTCAGTAGTTGGGTCTGAACTCTCTAAGCTGGATCTTCAGGTACAGCTTAATAAACTATGAATGAACCTCTCTGACTTAAGATGAGTCAATCAGGTTCTTCTAATAATCTGGAACTTTGAGCAGAGACACTCAGATGAGTTGCTGGGGGGTAGTTAGGTCCATGTATGCTCTCTAGAAAGGAATACCATAGGTTCCTGTTAGCAAGGTATCCCAGACTTCTTGGGGCTTGCCATTCCTGAGATATTCTTGTTCATCTTTTCCTTGGGCTCCTTGAAAAAACCAGGACCCTTACAATGACCCTTACAAACCAGGATCCTTTTTATTTAAACTAACTAGTCTGTTTTCATTACTTGCAACCAAAATAACTTCATTAACACACTCTCGATTCTCTGTTTCTTCAAAACGGCTGCATCCCTTTTTCTGTGAAGCCCTCTCTGATTTACCATCCCCTGGTAGGCAAAATTTGCCCCCTTGATGTTCTGTGTTCCCATAATACTTAACGCTCACTTCTGCCGCAGCATTCTGTACACTGTTATGTAATCTGTTGTGTATTTAGACCATGGGTTCCCCAAGGAAAGAAGCAGCTGTACTTATACTGGTGTGTCTAATGTTGATTTTAGTACTTGCAACATAATAAGTGTTTATTAAATTCCTCTAGATTGAGTGATTAAATGAATGAATAATTAGGGCTAAATTGAAGACAGGCTCTGCAAAGGGTTAAACCTTATTTCTTTTTTGTGTGTGGTGAATGCTGTGGAGGGATGTCAGCAGAAAACCAGCTCTGTTCAGCTCGTATCTCTGCAGTGATGAACTCCACAAGCTGTCAGAATCCCTTTGTCCTATTAGAATGTCTGTTCGATGCATGTTTCCTGGAATGAAAGGCCATCAGATAGGGCACTAGAGAGTCATTTGGTTGTAGAGATTTCCTGTTTCTAGAGGGCCTGACCTGGCAGGCCTTCTGGCCATCTTACTGACCTCTGGCTGTCTGGAGTAAGTCCCTGAGGGGCAGAGACAGATGCCTCTCTGCCCGGGGGAGGAAGGCCATCAGGGAGCATCAGAGTGCCTGGCCAAGCTCTTCTCTTTATTCACAAGGGTTTGATTCTGACAGATTTCAGAGAGACTCTGACGCTGACTCTGAGCTGAAATTTAAAGACAAATGCAGGATGGGTGAACAGGAAACTCCTGGCAAAGTAAGGATTTCCAGAATGCCCAAACCAGCAAATGTAACTGAGGCTTTACAAAGGAAGTGCAATTATGGAATACCAAGGCAAGAGTGGACAGATGAATCTGATGCTAATCAAAGTTCAAAGGCTCAAAAGAAATGCCATCTGAAACACTGGGTTTCAAGGCCAAAGCTTGGGTTTCAATTGAGCTGCAGCATCTATAAGAAAAAGGCCATCTGCCCAGGGGGCAGTCATTGTGCCATTTGGGCACTGGATTGGAAAGGTGGAGACTGCCTGGAAGGAAAAGCTCTCTGAACTACGGACCTAGGCAAAGGATGGCTGATAATTATAATAAAATAGTGGTGATGTAACAACAAGAGTACCAGCTAATGTGCCTGACACAGTTTTAAGGGCTCTAGATGTGTTATCTCATTCAGTCCTCATAATACACTTATGAGATCAATGCCTCTCTTATCCTAGTTTACAGCAATGCAAACAGTCTTGGCCATCACTTAACCTGTCTAAGCACACACAAGCCACAAGTGGGGAACTCCAGAGGCTGATCAAAGAGCCTGATACCAGAGCCTTCCTGTGGAGTCTCCAGGCTGTAGATACTCTTCAGCCACCCTGGGCTCTTTCCTGCCTGAAGGCCTTTGCATATTTTGGGTCCTCTGCCTGGGACACTCTCAATAACTAATAATAGTAGTGTAACAAGGTAGACATTTCCTCCAAGCCTCTATGCAGCAAAACTCAAATATCAGCATGGGTTGTGAAATAGGACAGTCAGTAGAACCTTAAAAAGTGAAAACCAGCCAAGTAGTAGGCAAATAAATCTTAAACTCTTCACCCTTATGGATGCTATAACGTGATTGGGAGAAAAGGGAATTGGGGAAGAGGAGACAAAATTGAGTGATAGTGATTTAAATTTATCCAAGGCTACCCAAGAAACATAATTTATCATCATTTAGCCTAGAGCAGGCTAAAGTTGACCTTTAATTTCTCTTTTGTGGCAGCAACTAAACAATTTTTCATCAAGACCATTTTATTTTCCTCCAGGGCACATGGCTAGATGGTTTCTCCCAGCTTTCTTTGCAGCTAGGTGTGATCATGTGATCAAATTCTGACCACTGGAATGAGAGGGGCCTGTTTACAACCTCCAAGCCTGGCTCATACAATACTCCAATCTGTGATACTTGCTCTCTTTCCCTGTCTGCCAGCAGGGTATCTAACAGAGGACTCCAAGACCCTAAGCAGGCCCTTAAGATGAACGGATCTGGGTCACAAAATTCTTTCATGCAAGGGCCACCTTCCAAACACCTGACTGGACTTCTTCATGAAAACTAAGCTTTTATGTTGTTAAGTGCTGACATTTGGAGGTTATAGCTGGCACTGACACATCTCTGCTGGGACAGGAACTCAGGTAATTCACCATATTGCAAAGGGCAATAAATCAGTCAAAGTGCTGCTCATAGAGTCAGGTGGCAACCCCATTGCAGTATGTCCCCCAGCCCTTCATGGTTCTTACATTTTGAAGCTATCAATTTATCAATAAGCCTTTACTATGTGCCCAACTTATCTTACAACCACAGGGTTCAGGGGAGAGAAGGAAAAAAGTGAAAGATCCCTCCCTGCCCACAGGAGGCTTTAAATAAGATGTCCATGGAGTGAGATTCCATAGTGGTCTTCTATCTGGAGACCTACGGCACAAGGTTGACCATAAATGGATCCCCTCCTGCCTCAGCAGTGGTAGCTCCCAGAGTTGTGTAAGTTAAGACAGAAATGTCAGAATTGCAGAACCTTAGAGGACTTGATTGTCTTCATGCCTCAGGCCAAACTACTTTGTGGGAGAGGTTTTCATAAATAATTTATAAGCTACAAAATTGTATCCATCTCCCAGATCCTTCACACTGACCCCATCACACTGCCAGCCCAGTACTGTAACCTCTGCACACCCATGACAAGGGGTCTGGAAGTAGGTTCATTTATCCATTCATTAAGCAAAGGTTCATTGAGAACTACCAAGTGTGGTAGGTCCTGGAGCTCTAACAATGAACAAAACAGATGAGAAGACCTCCTACTGGGGAAGTAATGTGCAGAGCAGTGAAGCAGAGTAAGGGAGTTACACAGCAACAGTTGTGAAATGGTCAGAGTAGTATCCTCACAGGAGAGAGACAACATTTGCACAAAGACTTGAATGAGGTAAATTATGTGGACATCTCAAGGAAGAGTTTTCTAGGGAGAGAACAGTAAGTGATTGCAAAGGTTCAGAGGTGGGTGCTTGTTTGACACAATCAAGGGACAACAAGGAAGCTGATATGGCTAGAACAGATCAATGCTGGCAAGAATAATAGAAACTGATGTCCTGAAGGCAGTAGGGGCCTTTGGCCTTTATATAAAAGGCCATTGTAAGGTTGGGGCTTTTTATCAAGGGGCTTTTTTTGAGTTTTCTTCTTGTAATTGACTTCTAGTTTCCTATCATTGCGGTTGGAAAAGATGCTTGATATAAGATTAAGATTATTATTAAATTATTGAGGACTTGTTGTTTTGCCTAACATATGATCTCTCCTGGAGAATGTTCCATGTGCCCTCGAGAAGATGTATGTATATTCTGCTGTTTTTGGATGGAATGTTCTCTATACATCTATGAAGTCCATCTGGCCTTATGTGTGACTTTTCTTACTGATTTTCTGTCTGGATGATCTACCCATTGATGTAGGTGGGTTATTAAAGTCCCCTACTACTATTACATCGCTATCAATTTCTCCCTTTAGGTCTGTTAATATTTGCTTTATATATTTAGGTCCTCCTACATTGGATGCATGAATATTTACGAATGTTGTATCTTCTTCCTTGATTGACTTCTTTATCATTATGTAATGCACATCTTGTCTATTATTACAGTCTTTGTTTTAAAGTTTATCTTGTCTGATATATGTATAGCTACTCCAGCTTTCTTTTAGTTTCCATTTGTATGAAATATCTTTTTTCCATCCCTTTCCTTTCAGGCCGTGTGTGTCCTTACATTTGAAGTGAATCCCTTGTAGGCAATTTATAGATGGGTCTTGTTTTTAATTCATTCAGCTGCTCTATACCTTTCATTTGGAGAATTTAGTCTCTTTGCATTTAAAATAATCATTGATCAGTATGAATTGCCATCTTGTTTTCTGGCTGTTTTGTAGTTCCTCTATTCCTTTCTTCTTTTACTTTCATTCTTTTTGGCTTGATGACTTTCTGTAGTATTATGCTTAGATTCCTTTCTCATTATCTTTTGTGTTTCTACTATAGGTTTTTGATTTGTGATTACCATGGGGCTCACATTTATCAGTCTGTATATATACATATGACAACCTATTTTAAAAGCTTAAATTTGAATGCATTCTAAAACTCTAAATTTTTACTCTCCCTGCCCCACATTTTATATTTTTGATGTCACATTTTATGTTTTTAATTTTGTGTATTCCTTAATCTTTTAGTAAGTTATTTTTACCACTTTTGTCTCTTAACTTTTGTACTAGGCATATAAGTGATTAATCCACTATCTTTACTGTATATTTACTATAATTTATTTATTTTATAAGTTACCAGTGAGATTTTTTATTCTCATATGTCTCCTTCTTACTAATTAGTGCCTTTTATTTTCAGCTTTAAGATGTCCCCTTAATATTTCTTGTAGGATGGTTTAATGGTAATGAATTCCTTTAGCTCTTGATTGTCTGGCAAGATCTTTATCTTTTCTGAAATCCTGAATGACAACCTTGCCAGGTAGAGTACTCTTGGTTGGAAGTTTCCCTCCAGCACTCTGACTATATTATGCCACTCTCTTCTGGTCCGCAAAGTTTCTGCTGAGAAATCTGCTGAGTATCTCATGGGGGTTACCTTGTATGTAATAAGTTGTTTTTCTCTTGTTGCTTTTAAGATTCTCTCCTTATCATTAATGCTGCATATTTACGTGGGTTCATCCTGTTTGGAACTCTCTTGGCTTCCTGGGTCTGGATGTCTGTTTCCTTCTCCAGGTTAAGGAATTTTTAAGCCACTATTTCTTCAAATAAGCTTCTGTCCCTTTCTCTCTCTCTTATCCTGTGGGACCCCCTATAATGTAAATATTACTCTGGTGTTGTTTCATGGATCCCCTAAGCCATCTTCACTTTTCTAAATTGATTTTTCTTTTTGCTGCTCTGTTTTGGTAGGTTCTGCTGAGATGAAAGATCACTGATTCTTTCTTTTGCTTCATCTAGTCTACTATTGAATCCATCTAGTATTGAACACCTTGGTTATTGTATTATTCACCTTTGTGCCTTCTGTTTACTATTTTCTTATATTTTCTGTCTCTTTGTTGAAGTTCTTGCTGTGCTCATCCACTCTTCTCCTGAGTTTGGTGAGCATCTTTATGACCATTACTTTGAACTCTATTAGGTAAATTACTTATCTCTGTTTCCTTGAGGTTCTTTGATTTCTGGGGCTTTATCTTGTTCTCTCATTTGGTACACATTCCTCTGTCTCCTCAGTTTTTGCTTGACTCTCTGTTTGTTTCTATGAATTTGGTAAAACACCTATCTCAGTCTTGAAGGAGTGACCTAGTGGAGAAGATGAACTTTATTGCTTATCCTACCTCTAGCTCTCGGTTGTCTCTTGAACCTTTGTGATTTTCTAAGCAGTCTTACTTATTCTTGATTGGCTTCAGTTGTTGAGGGAGTTCCAATTACTGTGTGTTCCAGAGGAAGGGATCTCAGCCCCTGGTTTCAGGCTGATTGGAAGTTTGGAAGTGAGATCTTCAGGCAGCAGCCTTTAAGGTATGCAAATACATTTTTTAAAGTCCTGTGGGATTGCAGTTGTAAGCCCTGCTTTCCTCCAGACCAAGCAATCTATGGGTGTCCCCTTGGCATCAGCTGCAAAAATTGGGTCTCTAGGCCAGTGTATGAGCTCCTGTCTGGGAGGTACTGGTGATCTGTAGTGAGGCTAAGAAAGAGTGCAAAGATGGCATCCTCCAGCTCTTATTCCCTCAGAGTATTTCTATACCCTCTTAATGTGTGGTAATCCTAAAGTGTGCCCCTCAGGCTAAAGCTCCAAGACAAGCAAAAAGGCCCTTTTTCTTGGGAAGGCTGGGGTCTGCTGTCTGTGCAGTGTTGTGGAGGTGGTAGCCTGCCAAGAACTGTCTTTCCAATTGTTTCAGACCCATGGGGCCCAGAAACACACTCATCCTTGGCCACCAGAGCCAGGTGCCCAGGGGTTTCCTATGTGTGGGCTGTGTTCACTGCCAGCTTTGGCAGGAGTGCAGGACAACATGGTGATGGGTTGCTCACTCACCCAGTTCTGGTAGGGCCATGGAGGTGACAGGTGGAGTGAGAAGAGTGCAAAAACAGTGTCCACCAGCACCTCTGTCCCCAGATAAAGTCCTAACAGGCCCCTGCCCCTCAAGTAGACACTTACAGATTAGCAAATAAATCTCCTTCACGTCTGAGGTTTTTTTCAAACTGCTGTTTTTGTGCAGGATTCCAGAGTGATGAGTCTGCACACATGCCCTTTAGCACCAGAATGTCTGTTCCCTACAGCTGTATGATTCTCCCAAATGTAGCCCCATTGGTTTTCAAAGCCAGACATTCTGGAGGCTTCTGTCTCTGTGCAGGTTCCAAGGGTTGAGCTGCCTGATGTGGGGCACAAACCCCTTGTTCCTCAGGGAGAGATTCTGTATTTGTGATAACCTTCCCGACTGTGGGTCACCATGCCCCAGGTGGGGTTTTGGCAAGATTGCATCTCTACCTGTCTGGATGTAATGTTTTTATCATTTGTTGTGGAGGAGCTGCACGGCTAACTTTCAGTTCTTCCACAGGGAATTATTTCATATGTAGCCATGGATTTGTTATGTCCATAGGATGTGAGTTCAGGACCTTCCTATGCCACCGTCTTGGGCCGTCTCCTTCCTAAGAAGAAATGGAAAGCTAAGAGAGATTTTGTAGCAGAAAATGATATGCTTTGATGTTTATTTTTAAAGGATCAAAATCTATCTTGTGTTAAAAAGTGGTGTAGAAGTGCTATGGTGGAAGTTAGAGGACCAATTAAAAGGCTTTCTTAATCAGTTTGGACTGCTATAACAAAAACACTATAAACTGGATGGCTTATAAACTGCAAAAATTTATTTCTTGCAGTTTTGGAGGTTGGAAAGTTCAAGGTCACCAGCAGATCTGTTGACTGATGAGGGCCCACTCCTGGTTCATAGACAGCTGTCTTCTCATTATGTCCTCACATGATGGAAGGGGTAAAGGAGTTCTGTGGGGCCTCTTTGGTAAGAGTACTAATCCCATTCATGAGGACTCTGCCCTCTTGATCCTAATCACCCTCATGCCCTAATCACCTCCCAAAAGCCCCACTTCCTGCAGCCACTATGAAAAACAATATGGAGTTTCCTCAAAAAACTAAGAATAGAAATACTATACGACCTAGTAACTTCACTCCTGAGCATCTACTCAAAGAAACAAAATCACTAATAAAAAAAGAAACATGCAATATGTGTTTACTGCAGCATTATTAGCAATAACCAAAAATTCGAAGCAATCTAAGTGTTCATCAATTGTTGAATGGATAAGTAAAAGGTGGTACATATATACAATGGAATGTTACTCAGCCATAGAAAAGAATGAAATCTTAACATTTGCAACAACATGAATGGACTTAGAGGTTATTACACAAAGTTGAAATAAGCCAAACAGAAAGACAAATACCATATGATTTTACTTACATGTAGAATCTAAAAAATAAAAGAAATGAACAAATAAACAACAAAATAGAAATAGACTCATCAACACAGAGGACAAACTGGTGGTTTCCGTAGGGGAGTAAGATGGAAGGATGGGTGAAATAGGTGAAGAGAATAAAGAGGGACAGACTTCCCATTATAAAATAAACAAGTCATATGGATGGAAAGTACAGCATAAGGAATATAGTCATTAATATTTGTAACACCTTTGCATGGTGACCATTGGTAACTATAGTTACCATGGCGACCCTCTTGTAATCAAATTACTATGTTGTATACCTGAAACCAATATAATATCATATATTAATTATACTTTATATTTTCAAAAAGCCAGAAAAACAGAAGGCCCCACCTCTTTCTATCATCACATTGAAGATTAGTTTTCAATATAAGTATTTTGTAGGGACACAATGTTCAGTCTATAGCAAAGGCTACTGAAATAACCCAGGTGAGAAATGATGTCTTTGGCCAGGGTGGTAGCATCAGTGGTGCTGATAAGCAGTCTTGTTCTGGCTCAATTTTGAAAGAAGAGCCAACAAGATTTGCTGACAAATTGGAGGGCAGAAAGAGAAGAGTTAATTCTAAGACTTGGAGCCTGAGCAACTGGAAGAATAAAGTTGCCATTTCCTGAGATAGGAAAGACTTCAGGAGGAGCTAGTGTGAGGATAGCTATGAGGATTCAAGTCTGGATACTTTCGGTGGGAGATGTCCATTTGGTATGCAAGTGGAGATTTTCAGTAAGTAATGTCTGGGTGAAACACACAATTGGAGGTCATCAGCCTAGACATGGTATTTAAATTTACAAGACCAGATAAGACAACCCAGTTCAGACAGAGAAGAGAGAAAGTCTGAGACTGAGCACAACTGCCCTCCAATGTTGAAAGGCAAGGGAGACAGGAAGGAGCCAGCAAAGGAGGCTGAGAAGACTTCTTGCCCAATGACTCAAGAGGAGGATCAGAAACTGAGAGAGGAAAGTGTTTCAGGAGGAAGGGAATGATCAGTTGTGCTGACTGCTGCTGAAAGGCTGGGAAGAGTGAGGCCGGAGAACACACCTAGGATCAAGCAGCAGGACATTTCTGGCAACCATGACAAGAGCTATTTGGTGGGGCGGTAGGATTGGGAGCTGGTCGAGTGGGTTCAAGAGGAAAGGGTGGGACGATATAGATAGGGCAAGTACAGACAATGCTTCCGAAAGGCTTTCCCATTAAGGGGCATCATCTTGGGGGAGAGGGGTGTAGTCAGAGGTTTTTTCTTTTAATGTTTGGATATTTATGAGAAAGATCTAAAAAAAGAAAGAAAATCAATGTGAGGAAAATAGAGGAGATATTTTCAGGTTGACAGACATCTCTTTGAGTCAAGAAGGGATGGGACCAAGGACACACAAGTGGTGGGAGGTGGCCTAGGACAGAAGCCAGCACAGGCCAACAGGAGGTAACACTTATGGGCAAGGATGCAGGCAGGTATCCATCAGGATATTGGTTGAGGTGCTAGAAACCCGTGAAAGCGATTCTCTGAGCATTTCCATTTCCTCAAGGAACTAGAAAGGAAGGTTACAGCTGAGAGTGAGGAGGAGGAGGAGGAAGGAAATGTGAAATCGTTTTCTAGGCCAAGGGGAGAGACATGAGCCAGAGGCACGTGGGATAATTACCAGGTTGCACTCAGGGCCTGTTTGAAGTTGGTGGGCATAAACGGAGAAGGAGAGCAATCAGCATGATTATATGTTTTCTTCCAGCCCCATCCAGCTTGAAGCGTGCAGGCCTGAAGCTGGACAGGGTATTGGGTTTACCCTGAGCTGGGTTAAGGCAGACAACTATGACCAGGGAGGCCACCTTGGCTGAGACAGAGCTCACCGATGCCACATTTGCCTAGTGTTGTTCAGAAGGTCTTTTGTATGGGGATGCCTTTGTGCTCATGGAATTTTATGAGCTTTAATTGTAGGAGTAGGTGTTAAAATTTACTGAGTTCCTCTCTGCCAGATGGCATTCTAAACACTTGCCATGGATTATCTTACTAAACTTCATGACAGCCTTGTAAGGCAGGTGCTCTTATCATTCCCATTTTGGTGATGAAAACACTGAGACACACGGACAGATTATGATACTTGTCCAAGGCTGTACAGCTAATAAATGGCAGAGTTGGAAGTGGCATCTTGCCAGTTACTACAAAGCCCAGAGGTTCTACCATTACCATATGCCTTCCAAGCACCCATAAATACCACATTATCCTGGGCTTTGCTGTATATCTTGGTGCCTTGTGTAAAATCGCAGATTTCCTAAATTTGGATACCAGATGGGGGAAACATATTCCAATTTATCGCCTAATTTATAAAGGGTTCTAACTTAGCTCAAGTTCTGGAGGCATGCTTGTTTAACAGTGGCATTCTAACCCAATTATGAGAGTTGGTATGGGTAATTCACAGCCAGTCTGCCTTTAATTGTCAGCAAATGGGGGTGGGAGAAAATTTGCCTCAGTTCCTAAACTTCCTCATAATTAACAATATTGTGACTCAACATCACAGCCATATACACACACAAACGCTTGCATTTTGGTATTCCAAGGGCAGATGCTGTACCTACCACGCTTCTTTGTAAGTTACAAGGGAAATGGCCTTTTTGATCTACCCGGAAATATAAAGGAAATGCCTCCTCTTGAATAATAAAAAAATCAGTATATAGTTCCTCTAAACTCTATTTTCTTCAATTATCATTAAGTCCCTGGTTCCCATATCCCTTGAGCCCCCAATCAGTTTTCCATTTCAGCAGCTTCTCCTGGTCTTTCCGGGCTTTCCAGATGCAGCCATCACGCTTCATGGAGGTGACCCACCTTTACCTGTGTGTGTTTGCTCCTGATGTGACAAATATCTTTTTGGTAAAAAGCATCAAATCTTGATTTGCTTTCTGAAAACTCTTAAGAGGATCAACTGACCCACAAGGCTCCTACAGGAGGAACGAAGTCAGTTTGGAAAGGAGGGACCTCATGGAAATGTTTCAGGGCCTATGGCAGTCCTCGGAACCCTGGAGCGAAGTCAGCTGGGGATTTAGGTGAGATGGGGAGAGACAGGCTGCCTGGAGTAGACCATTCATTTCCTTGAAGGCCTAACGGATGTCCTGGATTAAAATCTGGCTAATGTACATTCTCGATTTTTAAATAGCTCAGCCCTTCAAAATAAGGTGTGCAGGGCTGTCTCCTTTCCTTTTAGGTCTCTGTCCCTCTAGTGGTACTGTCATTGACTCACACTCCCCCTTAGCACCATCAGTGTAGGCAGGACGGGAGGCTGGGGTCTAACACCCACATGTTCGAGACCCTCCAGCCCCCATTCACCAGCCTCCATCCACCACCATGGCCTGGGCTGCAAGCAGGGGCACCAGAGGCCCGTCCTCCCTCCATTTCCCAGGCTGCTTGGATGGGGACTGGGGCAGCCCCTGAAGACACATGCCCCATTTCTCTCCCAACACCAATGTCATGGGGGCTACTGGAGTGACATGGGATGGAGAGGAGGGAGCAGGGGGAGGTGACTTCCGAGAAAATAAGCAGCAGTGTGGGGGTCAGGAGGGAAATGCTGTAGCCTCTGAGAACTCCTGGTGGGCACCCCCAGAGCCTCGGTGGACGAGCCAGTCTCATCAAACCAGGCAGCCTGGGCAGGGCCTGATATCAACACACTCAAAAACTCTTAATGCCGAGGTCAAGGCCTAGCACATGGCAGTGATCCTGAAGCCTGCCTGCCTTCATAGTGACCCAGAGCAGCAATCCGATTACAGTTTTTAAAAATTTAGTTAAGTAATACATTTTGTTATAAAGAAATTAGAAAAGCTAGGATAAAAGGGAAAAAAATCCTATAATCTCAACACATGAAGACAGACATGTTAACATTTTTATATCTTTACAGCAAGACTTCTATCTGGTATCTACACATAGATATATGTTACACAGATGACTTTGTACTGTATGTATTATTTTGTGATCTTCTTTTCCACATTATAATATATCGTGTTCAGCCTTTAATGTCAGCACACATAGCTCTATACTGCAGTCCTTTGGGTAAATATACTAAAGTTCATTTAAACAACCCTCTATTGTTAGATATTGATGTTTTCCAATTTTTTTCCTATACTAAACAGAGCTGTGGTGAATATTTTCATACATACAGTTTGTGTCCTGGAGGAACTTGCAGTATAAGAATTTAGGAATGGGATTTCATTGCCTTAGTTTATGGCACATGAAATAGGAAGTGTTGTTTTTAATAATGATAAACAAATAATGGTAATGATATAAATAAATAATGATGATGATAATGAAAGCCACTTTCATTAAGCATTTACTTCGTGCCAGGCACTGTACTCATGGCTTTACACCCATATGTCATTTAATCCTTACAACCTCATGAGACTGGAATGAATCATGTCCCTATTTTGCAGAAGAAGAAATGGAAGCTCATAAAGGAGGAAGGTTCCTACAAAGAGGACGTCACAGAAACGGAAGTCAAACCGAGGTCTGAAGGGTTTTAAGGACAAGCTCAGGGTCAAACACTAGACTCCCTCTTGACAGTTACTCGGAGTCCGTGTTCCTGAGTTCAACCTCAGACTCACTCTCTGTCAGGTTCCAGCTGATGAAGTGAAACAGCCATCACAGACCCTGTGTGGGAGGTTTACACCTGCCCTCCATGCACCCCTCTTTGCAATGGAGTTAGCAGCTTCTCCCTGCAGCCCTGGCCCTGCCTCCCTGACTGCGGTCAGCCGTGCCTTTGCGGTCTGCTTTCATTAGGAGAATGGGGCAGACCGGATGTTGTGCCAGCTCCAGGCGGAGGCCTCAAGAGGCCCCACAGCTTCTGCCCTCGTCTGGAAACCTGCCTCTGCCATGGAACCAGCTCAGGCTAACCTGCTAAAGGGTGGGAGATACGTGGTTTGGGGACCCCACTTCCCAGGGGACAAACCCAGCTGACTGGCAGGTGACTGAAGGCACAGGAGGAAAGCCAAAAGCACACCCAGCACAACTACCTCCCCAGCCGTGAGCGCATAATGCTGTTTTAAGCCCACAAGTTGTGGTTGTCGTGCAGCAAAAGCTAATGGGGACCTGCTTCAGTTGTGTGTGGGTGATGCAGTCTTGGAGAGGGGGGCCTCCAGTGGGGCGGGTGCGGTGAGCCACGTGACTGGGAAGGCTTCACAGAAGAGGTGACAGCTCGTGTGTTGTGGGGGCAAACAATAAATAGCCAAGCCTCCTGAAGCAGAACAGGGAGGTGGGCCTGAATGTATAATCAGATAAACCTCGCCACTGGGGCTGCAAGTTTGCAGAGATCTCTCCAGGGCCTGAATTAAGCAGAAACCTCCCCTTGGTCAGAAAGGCAGCTAGATGTCATTTAACACCAATGCAAAAAATAAAACACCTAGTGATTCCCAGCAGCCTTTGGAAGGCCTACCCTGAGGGCTGGAGTGGAGGCAGGCTGGATGATGGTCTCCCTTTCAAGTGGAGAATTGAAATTCCAGTCTCAGCCACAGGCAAATGTTTCTTTCTCCTGCTTCTCCTAGCACTGACTGGAACTCAGCCCCAAGGCATCCTGTATCCTGAGAAGTCCCGAAGGAACAAGTTTCCCGAAACCCCTGAGCAAGCTGGCAGTGCCAAGGGTTTCCCAGTGACCTTTATACATGTGACCCAGCAGTGCTTCTCTTAGCAAGGTCCTCATGAAAGAATTGAGCCAAATAATCTGCAAGTGTGAGCGACTCAACAAGTCATTCATTCATTCGTTTATTCCACAAACACTCCCAATGGCCTAAGATGCCCTGGAGAAGCTCACAGCCTAGCATGGAAAGCAGACACAAGCAGAAACCTGGGGTCCATAAAATTCACTTTCACACACCACCTCTTTCTTCTTTGCTTTCCCTGGTTGCCCAATAAACACATCTATTGAAAAGTCTGTGCCTTGTCTTACTTAACTAAGCCTTCGTGAGAAAGCAGGAGGTCCAAGAGGTGGACCAGGAGTGGACCCCACCTGGTCTGGGTTGGTGATAGAAGCAGAGAGCTCTCTTTGTGTCTGAGGGAGCCTGGGGGCCGGGATAGTGAGAAGAGAAAGATGAAGAGAGAGTATATCTAGATGCTGAAACCCACGCACTGCTGGGTTTTGGTATCACCCTGGGGACCAGAGGACATGGGCAGAGTCGCTGAGGCTGCATTCCTGTAGGAATCCAAGGTGATAGTTGGAAGTCCTGAGGGCACCCATACCTGTATGTGTCATCATAATAACAGTAACAATTCCTCACACCCAAAAGTATTTTTTACATTTGTTTGTTAACCCTCTGTTGTGCTGGCCTTGAAGGAGGTGTTGGGCGCTGGGGAGGACCCTGCCTCCAGGAACTCATGGCCTGTTGGGACAGATATGTCTGCAGAAAAATTGCTGAATTCCAAGGTGATGAGCACTGTAATGGAAACAAGTCCAGGCTGCTCAGGGAGCAGAAGTGAAGGGCCTGGGCCGGCCAGGGTGGGCTTCATATTTGAACTAGATGAGTAGGAGTTTTTGGGTGATGAAGAGGCACTTCAGGAGGAATAAGGTCTTGAACACACCAAGATGCAGCAGAATGCAAAAGCATAGAACCCTGCAGTGTCCCTGAGTGTAAGAGGGACAGGGTTTAGTGGGAAACAGGCTGGAGAGAGGCAGGCAGGAGCCAGACTGTGCAGGGAATTATGGGTCAGTTGGAGGAGCCTGGGCATCATCATCCAGAAAATCGGAGAGCCCTTGAAAGGCTTTGACTAGAGAATGAAGTGATCAGAGCTGTCTTTTGGTGATTGTGTAGGGGTCAGTTTACAGACCAGGGGCAGTTAGGATAGCTAGGAGGATAGCTTGCTGCAGAAATCTCAGCAAGAGATGATGGTGGCAGGTACAGTGGGAGAGTATGGGTGCCCTGCTTCTGTGCAAAAGCTCTGGAGACAACCTCCAGAATTCAAAGCCTGCCTGCGTCCCCGACCAGCTGTGTGATCTTGGGCATGTAAACTTCTCTGCACCTGACTTTTATCATCTGTGAACTAAAGCTAATAAAAGCAGTTACCTCATGCCAGTTATTCAATGAATGAAATGAAATGATCCTTGTAAAGCACTTGAACCATCCCTGGTACATTGCAAATGCTCTATAATTACTGATTATTCTCATTTAATCCCTTAGATCTGGTAATGATTGGATATAGACATTATCTAGAGGGCGAGTGTAGACGTGCTTCTCCAGAGCTCACTAGGATGCTGTCATTCACAGGGCAAGAACTATGAGACTATTGCGAAAAGTTTACTCCCCACCAGGAGAATGGAAATGGTACCGAGTGCACAGAACTAAGCTCTGCCCTCCCCTTCTTTCTGGAGCCTGCTCCTAATGCTGTCTTAGTGTTTTGTAAGTAGACTAGATTCCTGCCCCAGATTAGCTGCAATGATGGGCATCAGCAGAGACTGTCATACTGACTTATCCTCTCCAAGCCTCACAATAAGCTTATAATACTAGTAAGACAGGTATGCCATTGTCCCCGTTTTTATAGATGAAGACACTGGCACTCAGTGCCTTTGTCAAGGAGAGATGGATAAAAAGGAAAAGATAAGACCTATGAGTCTAATACTCAGGTCTTCTGATTCTCAGATCCAGTACTCTTCCCATGACCCCAAGCTGCTACCAGCCTTTTGCTTCCTCATGGGTTTGCCAAAGTCCTTACGACAGCACAGAGCCCTGTTGAAACTCCAAACTCCGATCTTCCTGTCTTCTGTGGGCCAGAGGGGCACTTCTGAATATCCGAGAGAGGCTGGAGCAGGAGGGTGGCCCCCGCTTTGCTTGAGTTTCTGTAATTCAACCCCTCGAGAGCCCTTGCTACAAGCCTAGACATCTCTGGCAAAGATAAGAGGAGGTCCCTTGGAGAGTGGCCCAGAGAAGAGCAGAGAGGGAGAAAGAACTGCTATTCTTCTCTAAGTTTTGTCTTCCAGGTGCCAGACATTCATGCTCTCATCAACTGCTCACATTCATCGTGATCAATATCATTTCCATTTTTCATATGAGAAGACTGAAAGACAGCAAAGTTAGGTACCCAAATTCTTAATCACTCTGCTATGGCAATCCTGTCTTCAGATGGAGCAATAAGGAGATGGACCCTGTGTTAGGACAGCTTCCTCTCACTCTGGGTGTGTTTTCTTACCAACCCAGGAAGGTGTTCTACCTTTAATCACTGTTTTCATGATTTCATGTGAGCACAACCTGGTGAATTAAGTCCTGGCTCCACAGAGTAGTAGGAGTGGTCAAAGGCTTGTTTTCACCAGACTCACTGCACCAAAGGGACAGTTAAACGGAACCTATTACCTGCCAGGAAATGTGACAAGTACTTCATATACTTTATTTCATTTACTATCCCAAACAACCTTATGAATTAGTTTCTATTATTACCGTCTCATTTTCTAGCTGAGAAACCTGAGGCTCAGAGAGGTGGAGTCTTCTCTTGCTCCAAAGTCATACGTCCACTAAGTGGCAGAGCCCCATCCATGTTCCTAACTGGCAGTTTATGCTGCCTTCTGAAGGAGAAGGTAATGCCCCTGCTAACTAGGAGAGGATGGGCATGGTGCGCAGACTGTCCATGGCATGTGGATCTGTCTTGGAAGTCAGAGAGCTGTCCTTGAAGTTAGTCCCCGATATGAACCTAGGACAGGAGCTCTTGTCCTTGGTTCTCTTCCTGAATGGGGGGTCTGCAAGCTGAGACCCTTGCATCATTCCCTAGCTGCTTGCACAGAATATTGCCTAAGAGATGGACAGTGACAGCATACAGGCTAACAGCATACAGGCTAACAGCACAGGCCTGTGATGTGAAAGACCTAAGATCCCAGTCCTACTACGTATTACCTCTTTGACCCTGAGCAAGGGGTTTACTCAGTTTGGGCCTCAGATTCCTCATCTGTAAAACAGGGCCAATAACAATACCTATTGTTCTGGTTACTCTTGCTTTATAACAAACTATCCCAAAATGTGTCAGTTTAGAACAACTGCTCATGACTTCGTGGGTCAGGAAGTGGAGAAAGGCAAGGCTAGGCGGATCTGCATGGGGACCCTTATATGACTGCAGTCAGATGCCATCCAGGGCTGCTGCCGTCTGAAGGTTCAGCTGTGCTAAAGGATACGGACTTGGTTCGCTCTGTGGCCGCAAAGCAAGGGTAGGTTAGAAGGTACTGGAGTGTCGGGAGTGGTGGGGGCCATGACCCCTCAGCTAAGAACCTGGGGGACTGGGGGCTGAAGGGTTTTGTTCCTGAGGTGGAGACCCCACAAAAGTGGCTGTGTATGAAGCAGATCTCCCATTACTAGTGTGTTTCTTTTGAGATGGTTTTTCAGGAAATGTTTTTTTCTGTGCAGATGAATTTGATTGTTTTCTGATATCAGAAAATGAGAACTGTCAGCCCAGGTCCTATTGCTAGCAGGGACAGGGTCTAATTTAGAGTCTTGAGATGGGCTCAGGTCGGGGCCTGACATCAACTACACATTGGGGTTAGGCTGCTCTCCTTGGTCCAGAAATGTCTTGTCTTTACTATGTGTCCTTTACTATGAGAAGCCTGAATTTCAGAATACATAAGAGAACACAAATTCACAAGTGCAGGCATGCATACACACACCTTTGAGACACGCAATTATAAATGCATCCACACGTACTCTCATGATTAGCAAGATGACAAAACTCACTTGCTATGTATGCATTAACTGCTGTATTTATGCCATAAACTAGAATGGTTTAGGCCCTTTTTTTCCATTTTACAGCTTTATTAAGGTATAATTGATATACAAAAAAAACTGCACATATTAAATGCATACAATTTGATGAATTTGGACATGTGCATGAGCCATGTTACCTTAACCACAATCAAGATGATAAATGCATCCATCGCCTCCAGATGCTTCCTATGTCTTTCTGCTGGTTTAGGCCCTTTTAAAACAAGAGGCCAATTGTTTGCAAATCCACAATTACTTCCCTTTTTCTGTTCATGCCTCTTGCCATGTGACTTTGCGCCTTTCTGACCTACAAGTAGAATCTATTTCCTCACCCTTTGAATCTGATCTGACCTTATGCACTACTTTAGTCAACAGAGAGTGACAGGAGTGAGGCTTCACCAGTTCCTTGCCTACATCTCACAGGTTTTGAACACTGCCATTCTCTCTTGTGGAACCTGCCAGCTGCCATGTGCCTCCTCTCAGGCACTATGAGCCTGGGATGTTCTGCCCCCACACACTCCAGCCTTGGTTGGTCCTGCCCTTGTTCTTTGCCAGACACTTTCCTGATGGATGATGTAAGACCACCCAGGGTGGAGATGAGCCATCCTAGCTGAGCCCCTTCTCGACAAGTCAGTCCCATCAGATAGCAGACACATGAGTGCAGCTGCTGCTCTAAGCGTCCTGGCCCAGCCCAGACCACATATGTTGTCTAGCCAATCAATAGACTTGTAAGTAGTAAGAATGGTTGTTATTTAAAGTCATAAAGTTTGGGGGTAGTTTGTTACCTTAAAATAGCTAATAGATATATTTTCTTACATGAAGAATGAAAACTGAACATTTCCAGAAAGTAATATGTCCATGTAAGACCTTGAAGCAATTCTACTGCTGATTATAAGGTCCCAGAGGGTTATGGTCAAAGAGCACTACTTGGGAAGCAAGGTAACTGAAATCTTCATCCTGACTCTGTAAACAACTGACTGTGTGACTTTGGGCAAGTAACTTGACATCTCCGGATCTTGATTCCTCTATAAATTGAAAGAAGCAAGTTTAGCTAATTTTAGACTTTTCAGGCTTTGACACACATTCTGAGGTCCCATGATTCTCAGTCTCTGCCACTTTCATCTGTACAGCAAGAAAAGATAATTCACAATTCTTTCTGTCTTGCAGGATAATCCAAACGGATGAAGTGCTATTTCCTTGGCACCTCTGCTTCCAGACACTTTTAGGAATTTGAGTGCCTGTGCAGCAGGAACAGACACCCTGAAATGCTGGCTTTGTGATAATTCACTGGGTTTTATCAACATATGTGAACACACAGATTTTTGGCTAATATTAGAAGTTGGGATAGAACTGATGAATGTGATTTCTCAGACGGTCTCCATCACTTCCTCTAAAAGAATTGCAAGCATCCTATTGGAATATACACCCTGGTCCTCTATTTCTTTTCTCCTTGTTCCAACTGGGGGTTAATAAAACTTTATTTGTGAAGTGAGATTGGTTTCCCAGGTCCATTGAAAGGTTCTGGACAAGCAAAAACATTTGTCCACCATGCTTAAAAGAGAAGGTTATTTGGAGCTCTTTTCCTCGTTCTGACAACACAGAAATACATATAAATAGCAAGTGGGGTAAAGTTATTCCTGTGGACAGTTCTGAATGAGTTCTAATAATTTGATTAAAATTTGTGCCAGAAATGGAACCTAGGGAGGTTAGAAACCAAAATCTTGAGCCTAGCTTAAGACAAATGGTGGTGACTCAGGAGACACCACTGCTGATATGACTGTGGGGTTTTAGCATCAGGATCAGGCATTTCCATAAGAAAACACTAAAATCATGCCCAGCAGAGAGCCATAAATCAGTCTAAGACTATGTACCCATGGTCTGCCACACACCAATGCCAGCACACAGCAGTGGATAAAATAAGTAGGGAACCCTTTGCTGGAAACGTTTAAAGACAAGATGAATAGTGTACTGTTCAGAATTTTTCTGGTTGCAAATCACAGAAAATCCAACCCAAATGACTTAATCTGAAAGGGAATTTAGTGTATCAAAAAGCTGAGAGGTTCCGGGGTGGAACTGTTTTCAGGCATGGCTTCATGCAGTGATCAAAACAATGTCACCCAGACCCAGTTTCGTCTATCTCTTGATTTGGCCCTGTTCTCCCTGATGTGCTGTTTTTGACAGGTTCCTCCTTTATGGGCATCAGAGAGCTAAAGCTGTACCAGATCTTTCACCCTTTACAATGTTTACTTGTGGCAAGGGAGAGTCTCTCTCCCTCTCAGCGGTGTTCACAACGTCCTGGGTCTGACTCTTATTGGTCCAATTAGGCATGTGATCATACTTGCACCAATCCCAATCCCTAAATTATGTCAATTGCTGATTGGCTTAGGCTGGTTAGCACCTACCCTGGTAGCTGGCAGGGATCAACCCCACCCAAACCACAGGAAACTAACTCCCCAAAGGAAATTCAAGATTCTTTTTTTTAAACTAGAAAATGGGTCCATGGAAGGTATGGGGAAACAAACAAACCCATGGGTGTTCATGACAGGCAGCTATGGATAGAAATATGAAATATGGGACAAAAATTAGAAACCCTCCAGCCCGAAAGTCCAAGATTTTCTGAAAACAGAGAGTTAAAGTTGTTGCAAGCAGCAAAGGTTGGGACCATGTGTCCCGACCTGCAGGACTATCAACGGGGGTCGATGATCTGGAGGAGAGAATTGAAAAAAAAAAAGAGAGGCAAGGGACACAAAGAAAGACCAGCAAGACAGAATGTCTGATCAAACTGGCATAGTTTATTGTTTGTAGGCTCAATTTATACAGGTTAGCAAGTAAGGGGTGGGTCAGGAGATAATTGGACCTTAGGTGGCGCCGGCGGCGGGGAGGTGTAGAGGGGTGATTGGGTCTTGGTTGGCGCCGGCGGGAAGGGAGGACCGGGAAGAGAAGCCGGGAGTTCGCCATTTTGGGGGTGGGGGCCCTTGGGAGGGAGGTTTTAAGGGAGGGGCTTTCCCCTGGGGCAGAGGGTGTTTCTTGATTAACAAAGGACAGAAAAAGCACATGTTGCGAGGTAGCCTAACCACTAGCTCTAACCTAGGAGTTCACTAAATGCGTTTCTTGGTAATAGGGGAAAACTTGTTTCTAACGCGTGGATGGATTCATTGTTGCTGACTTTACAGGAAAGACTTTACTCAAACGTTGCTGTTGTCTTAAGGCTTTTGTGACCGAATCTGCCTAAAGGCCCACAGGTTTGCTCCCAACACCATAAATATTAGTAAGAAAAGCCAAATCATGGCTAGAGATGAAGGAAACAGGCTTCTTGGAGAACTCTTTCTGGACTGAAGGATATGGAGTCATAGGAGTTCAGATCTGGACGTGGTATCCAGAAGAGGGATAAGCTTTGGTTGGATACTATTAGACAAAACATCCAAAACTACAAAACTATTCAAATGGAATTGGTGTTTCCAGGGACTATGTCTCAGAGTAAAGATAAGCTGCACTGAAATCAGAAACAGGTTGGATTTTTTAAAAATCTAGACATATTTTATAAGGCATGTCAAGCAGAGCTCTAATTTCTTTTGTACATTGCATATACCTCAAATGCAACCTGCAGATACAAAGGTCACATTCAATGCTCAAATTACCATAGCTCCAAGCTCCCCACTACTGGATTACAACATTTATAAAACAGGATCACAGTTTTCTCTACAACTCTCTCACACTCTGTCACCTAGGCTCAAAGCAGTTCTGCTTATTCCCTGAGTCCATGACGGCAACAAAAACAACTCAATCAACTATTGGCTTTAGCCCTGGAACCACTGAGATTTAAACCTGGCAGCTGGAATTAGGGAGGAACAGATATCATGGCATATCTCTCCTCTCAGTTTCTTCCATCTCTGTCATGTACCTGGATTCCCATTGAATTGCTATCCTCCTCTCACAGCATCTAAATAGATACAAATAAATATAAGCGGGTCATAGTTCATTCATTCAACTAATATTTGTCAAGTTCATAACATATAATGAAAAATTGTGTGTATATACATAATTAGTGATAAGCACTATTAAAAACTATCTGGATGAAAATACATTAATATAATTCATTGTATCAACTGGCTAAAGAAGCAAATCATATGATCATATCAATAGATGCAGAAAAAGTATTTGACAAAATCCAGCAAACATTCATGATAAATACTCTGATAAACATTCGTGATAAATACTCTGATTAGAAAGGAACTTCCTCAACTTGACAATGAACACCTACAAAAAAAAAACAAACGGGTAATATCATTCTTAATGATAAGAAACTAGATGCTTTCCTGCTATAAGATCGGGAACAAGGCAGAGATGTCCCCTCTCACCACTGATCTTCAACTTTATGCTGGAAGTTCTATCTAATGCAATAAAACAGAAGGAGAAAATAAAATATATACAGATTAAGAAGTAAGATATAAAAATATCGTTATTCGGAGCTGACATGATTGTCTATATAGAAAGTCAGTGAATCAATAATAAAAAACTCCTGGAGCTAGTAAGTGCTTACAGAAAAGCTTCAGGCTACAAGGTTAATATATACAAGTCAATTGCTTTTATATGGACAAGCAATGAACAATTGAAATTTGAATTCTAAAACACTATCATTTATATTAGCACTAAAACAATTAAATACTTTGGTAAAAATCTAACAAAATGTGTATAAGATATATGGGAAAAATTACAAAACTCTAGTAAAAGACATGCAAGATCTAAGTAAATGTAGAGACATTCCATGTATGTGGATAGGAAGACTCAATATTGTCAAGATGTCAGTTCCTCACAACCTGATATATAGATTCAATTCAGTGCCATTCAAAACCCCTGCAAGTTACTTTGTGTATATATACAAACTGATTCTAAAGCTTGCATGGAGAAGCAAAAGACTGAGAAAAGCTAACACAATATTGAGGGAAAGGAACAAAGTCAGAGGACTGACACTACCTGACTTCAAGACTAACTGTAAAGCTACAAAAAAAAGTGTAAAACTGGTGGAAGAATGAACAGATAGAATGAAAACCAGAAATGGACCTATACAAATGCTGTCAACTGATCTTTGATACGGAAGCAAAGGTAACATAATAGAGACAGGATAGTCTTTTCAACAAAATGGTGCTGGAACAAATGAACATCCACACTAAAAAAAAAAAAATGAATCTAGACAAAGACAGACCTTATACCTTTCACAAAAACTAACTCAAAATAGATCATAGACCTTAATATAAAACCCAAATCTATAAAACTCTTAGACTATAACATAAGAGATTATAACAAGTAAAAGATTTTTATTATAATCTCCATGGCAACCTCTAAAAAACACTACAAGGAGACAAAGATATAAAGTCAAGAGAGTAATCAAAATGGAACATTGAAAATAATTAACCCAAAAGAAGACAGAAAGAGTAACAGAGGAACAACAAAAGGTTAGACTAATAAAACAATTGTCAGGACTTCTAATTCACGTAGATACCACAGACCCATTTTGTTACTGCTCCTCCCCTCTAAGTACAACTATAAACGCTGGAAATGGAGCAAGAGATAACCAAAAGAGGTCTATAGTAAAAGGAATAAGAAGGAGAAAGCAAACTAGAGTGCTGCACCAGGGCTGGAGGAACATCACAGTGGCAGGGCATCTTGTGTCCCCTCACCCAACAAAAGAAGATGGTCTATCAAGCATTTCCTGACCACCCTTCACCCCTCACAATATAATAAAAGAAGGCATTCCAAGTAGGCTCATTCCTCCCCTGGATTGAAAGAAGTTCCTTGAGCAAAGTCAGATGAATCCAACATTTCTAACAAGGGAGATGGATTGTCCAGGGGAGGAAGTCTCCTTCCACGATGGGTATGAGACTCCCCTTTTCCACCAAGAGATACTAGTGCTGGTGGATGGAACCTGGAGGAGAGACCAAAATACACCAGGGTGGAAGCCTGTTTACCCAGTGGGTTGGAGACTCTCCTTTTCCAGGGTGGGTAGGCAACACTAGAGAACGGGACTTGGTCATGGTGAGTGTCATGGTCCAGGAAGTCTTGTCCACACAGGCCCAAAACTCTTTTCACCTTCCCAGAGAAGCCAGAAAGTTGGAGGACACCTGTAGAAGGACCCTACCACATCCTTTCTCCACCAAAAAACACCCAGCCTTGTGACCTGGGGAAATACCTTCCTTCCCATCAAACAGCATGAGTAGGCAGCAGCAGGAGGCCCAGTGGTACCAAACAAGCCAAGCAGAACAAAGCACCACCACAAAAGCTCTGTCTATTAAATTGCCAGTGGAAACATGGTCTACAAAATAGGCCACGGCTCACATGCTAAACCTTAACAAGATGATCACCTGGTAAAAATAAGAGATTTAGAAAGGATTGAACAGAGGGAAAAAAATAGAACAAAATCCTAATAAATGGAAAAATGTCCAGGATAAAAAAGAAAAACACCCATTAAAACAAAGACCAAGAAAACCACAACTTGAATAAGAAAAGAGAAATGATGCCAACAGTGAGATGAATCAGGTATTGGAATTATATGTCAAAGATGTTTAAGTAGCCATCATAAAATGTTTAATAATTAATTACAATTTTCCTGAATCAAATGAAAAAATATAAATCTCAGCAAAGCAATGGAAATTATAAAAGTAACCAAATGAAAATTAAAACACTAAAAGATACAATAAAAAAAGAAAAACTTGCTGTGTAGACTCAATAGTATAGTGATGGCAGAGGCCAGAATTGTGAACTTGAGAGGAGACCAATAGAATTCATCCCATCTGTACAACAGAGGGAAAGTAGACTAGAGGAATAAATAAGCAGAAGCTTAGGCATCTGTCAGACAACAAGAAAAAGTTTAACATCTGTGTCATCAGAGCCACAGAAGGAGAGAAGATTGGGGTGTTAAGAGTATTTGAAGAAATATTGACTGAAAACTTCCCAAATTTGATTAAATACACAAACCTACATACCCAAGAAGCTGTGCAAACCCCAAATGGGATAAACCCAAAGAAATCCATGCCAAGGCACATTATAATTACACTTTTGAAAACTTGAACAAGCCTTGAAAGCAGCCAGAGAAAAAGGACACATTAACTATTAACAAAACACCTTCAAATGACAGCAGGGTCCTCCTCAGAAACCAGGGAGTCCAAAAGGCAGCAGCACAATATTTTTCAAGTGATAAAAGAAAAAGAACCATCAATTGTGAATTCCATATCCAAAAAAACTATCCTTTAGGAATGAATAAAGGGAGAAATGAAAACATTTTCAGATGGAAAATTAAAATAATTTTGTACTGATAGATCTACTCTTACAGATTGGTAAACAAAGTTCACCAAGCAAAAATGAAATATTAAAAGAAGGAATCTCGTAGCACCAGGAAGGAAGAAGGAACAAGAGAGAGAGCAGAATAATGGGCACATACAATAGATTATTCTTTTCCTTATATGTTGTATAAGATACTCTGATTATTGAAACAAGAAGTACAACATCACCTTATACTGAAGATAAAAATATGTAAAAAAGAGGAAGATAAGCAACATAAATGGAAGCAAGATTTACACCCTTTATTCCAAGTGCTAAATGTTCACACCACTAGACTAAGTCACATTCATATATTATAATATACAGAGGAACCACTAAGACAACTATGTAAAGAGAAACACTTACAAGCACTATAAATAATCAAAAGGGAATCAACACACAAAAAGCATTTGTATTTCTACACAGTAGCATATACAGCTATGGACATGCACAAAAAAATTTTTTTAAATCTTTGCCCCAAATGAAATAAAATAATTAGGTATCAAATTAACAAGATGTGTATAGAACCTGTATGCTGAAAAATATGAAATGCTGCTGAAAGAAATGAAAAACCTAAACAAATGGAGAGACATACCATACTCATGGATTGGAAGACTCAACATAAGAAAACTGAATTCTCCCCAGACTCATCTATAGGTTTAATGCAATTCTTATAAAAACTCCTGCAAGGAGTTTTGTGAACATAATTAAGCTTATTCTGAAATTTATATAGAAAGACACAAGTCCTAGAATAGCTAAAACAAATTTGACAAAGAAGAGAAAGGTGGGAGAAATTACCCAATATTATGCTACAGTATAGCTTAATATAATATAGTATAAGCTGCAGTATAAAATAATAGCTACAGTAACCAAAACAGTGTGGTATTGGTGAAAGCATGGACAACTAGATCAATAGAAAAAGAATAGAGGATCCAGAAATGCAGCCACACAAATATGCTTAGCTGATTTTTGACAAAGGTGTAAAAGCAATCCAATGAAGGAAAATAGCATTTTCAACAAATGATGCTGGAGCCATTGGACATGCCTAGGCAGGAAAATGAACTTCAACCTAAGTCTCACACTTTAAACAAAAATTAATTCAGGATGGATTATAACAAATGGAATATACCACTTTAAGCAAAAAGAAAAAAATGAAGTTATAATGCAAACCATCATGCTGTATTGCTAAGACTTATACAGTGTCTATGTCAATTGCTTCTCAATAAAACTGGTGGGAAAATTCTTGTTTAACCTATCAATTCTATATCTAGGAATTTGTTCAAAGGAAACAGAAAAGGTTGTCTGCACTCATATTTATTTATGACAGGAAATTATTTTAAAACAATCTAAATACACAGGAGATAATTAGCCAAATAAAATTTATTGGATCCATGCATGGAAAAAAAATGAGGAAATATTCAGGAGCTAAGGAAAGCAAAGAGTTCTTATGATTGATACCAAAAGCATGTTTCTAAAGGAAAAATTTGATGAATTGAATCTCATCAAAATTTAAAAATTTTGCTGTGTGAGAGGCCATGTAAAAAGATGAAATTACAAGACTGGAATATTTTACAAAAAAAATATGCAAAACACATTTCCAGCAAAGGACTAATATCTGGAATATATAAAGAATTCTCAAAACTCAAATAGCTAAAAAAAATTCAATTAGAAAATGAACAAAACACAAAAACAGGTATTTCACCATGGAATGTTGCCAACAGGCAAAAACATGTTGAACATCATTGGCCATCAGGTAAATGCAAATTAAAACACATGAGCTATCATTATACACCTATCAGCATGGTTAAAATAAAAAAAATATTGGCAACACCAAATGCTGGCAAGGAAGCAGAGATATGATCACTTATACACTGGTAGAGAGAATGTAAAATGGTGCAGCCACTCTGGAAAATAGTCTGGCAGTTTCTTTAAAAATTAAACAGGCAATTACCATAAAACCCAGCTACTTCAGTCTTGGGCATTTATCACAGAGAAATGAAATATTATGTTCACACAAACCTATACATAAATGTTGATAACACCTTTATATGTAATAGACAAATACTGGAATCATCCCATATGTTCTTCAACAGGTGAATGGTTAAATAAATTGTGCTACATACACCATGCAATACTACTTGGTATTGAAAAGTAACAAACTATTAAGACATGCAACAACTTGGATGAATCTCCAGAGAATCATACTGAGTTAAGTAAGCCCATCACAAAAGGTTCAATACTATATGATACCATTTATGTAACATTTTTGAAATGACTAAGTTTTAAAATTGGAAGACAACTTTGTGGTGGCCAGGGCCTAGGAAGAGGGTGAGAGGGAGGTGGCTGTAGTTACAAAAGGGCAACGTGACAGATTTTGTGGTATTGGAATTGTTTGGTATCTTGACTGTAGTGTTAGATGCAGGAATCTATAAGATGATAAAGTACATGGAAGTTAATACCCACATGCAAAAGAACAAGAACAACTAGGGAAATCTGAATAATATTGATGGATTGTATCAATGTCACTATCCTGGTTGTGATATTATACTATAATTTTGCAAAATACTACCATCAGGGAAAACTGGGCAAAAAATGCAAAGTGTTATCTCCGTATTATTTCTTACAACTGCATGTGAATCGATAATGAACTCAAAAAAACTTGTATTACAAAATTAATTAGCAAATCATAGTCCCAAACCCAAATTTATCAATAATTATATTAAATATACATGGATCAATCCTTTCAGTTAAAAGGCAGATGTTTTCAGAAGGAATTAAATAAAATTATGGCCTAATCTTATGCTGTCTACAAGATATACACTTTAAATAGAAAGACAAAAATTGTTTTAAAGTTTTTTTAAAGGAAATTTAAATTTCCCATGCATAAACATATTTTTAAATATGTTTTCATTAAATTATATTTTAATTTTCCACACATAAACATATTTTTAAAAGTAAAGTGACATCATAAATATCAGACAAAATAGACTTTAAGACAAGGAGTACTACCAGAGATAAAGAAAAACATTTCATGTGGTTAATTTAAAGTGTCACTATTTTAGGAAAATATAACATGCATAAATATATATATAGTCACTTAATAATAGAGTTTCACTATACAGGAAACAAAAACTGATAAAATTAATGGGAGAAATAAGAAATCACGTATCATGTTTCTTCCTCAGGAATTGATATATATAAATGATATATATTGTATATAACATAAAATGTATAACATATAATACCATATAACATAATATATACGGTTCTATAACATATATATAGTTATTATATATGTAATCTGTAAGATTTTAAAGGAACTACATGATACTGACAATATGATTTTTAGGGCACATACATTGTATTTTATAAAATAAGTCTCTATAAAGTTTTGAAATCTTACCAAGAATATTCTCTAACCAAAATTAGAAATAACAAATAATATTTACAAAAGCCAAAAATATTTCCAAATTAAATAATACACATTAAAATTGCCTATGTATCCAAGAAGAAATCATAAGGAAAATTAGAAACTAGTTTACAATGAATGATAATGAAAGCATAACATATCAAAATTTGTAGCATGCACCAAAACAGTGCTTAGAGGGAAATCTATAGTTTTAAGTGCTTATATGAGAAGGGTAAAAAAATCAACTACTTAAACTTAACATCCTAAGAAGCTACATAAAAGATACCAGTCTGGGGTAAGACGGAGTTAGCCTGCACCTCCACCTTGCCTCTCCCACTGACTGAAGCTATAAAATCTGAACAGAATATATGGAGCAGCTGTTGGAGGACGCCGAAAGGAAAATAGTAGCAAGCAGACTGGAGAGTAAAACAAGAATGTGAAGCACCACTGAAGTGGTGGTGAGTTGACCAGACTTTTTTTCTCTTAAAGAATCCCCTGCCCTAATCTCAATGCAGTCCCCAAACCCCTAAGTGAGCAATGGGATGTGGAAAAAGAGCTTCAACAGAATCGTATAGTTATGGCTCAAAGAATAGGAGAGGAACTTTTAGTACTCAGAGTGAGCACAGAAAGTCCTCAGGAGGGTGGGGTAAAATCCCACTGCTTTCTCTCTATCATCTATCTATCTATCTATCTATCTATCTATCTATCTATCTATCTATCTATCACCTATCTATCTATCATCTATCTATATCTATCCATCTATCATCTATCTATCTATCTATCTATCTACCTACTACCTACCTATTATCTATCTATCTATCTATCTATCTATCTATCTATCTATCTATCTGTCTATCTATCTATCATCTATCTATCTATCTATCTATCTATCTATCTATCTATCTATATCTATCTATCTATCTATCATCTATCTATATCTATCATCTATCTATCATCTATCTATATCTATCTATCTATCATCTATCTATCCCTATCTATCTGTCTATCTATCTATCTATCTATCTATATCTATCTATCTATCATCTATCTATATCTATCTATCTATCATCTATCTATCATCTATCTGTATCTATCTATCATCTATCATCTATATCTATCTATCTATCTATCTATCATCTATCTATCATCTATCTATCTATCTATCTATCTATCTATCTATCTATCTATCATCTATCTATCATCTATCTATCTATCATCTATCTATCATCTATCTATCTATGTATCTATCTATCTATCTATCTATCTATCTATCTATCTATCTATCCATCTATCTATCTATCATCTACCTACTACCTACCTATTATCTATCTATCTTTGTCTTCATGTAGCCTGGCCTTGGATGCTGGTACAGTTACAGAACCATGTGGCAGAGTGGGGTGACTAAAGCTCCACCTTGCCAGCCAGAGAATCAAAAAAGAGTGATCCAAATCATAAAGAGGGAGGAGCTCAAGAAAGCAATGCCATAAAGTTGTTTTGAACTCCTGTGCTCACCCTCAAGCTGCACATGTATGAATCCAATACAAATCAGGAAAAAAAATAAATGCCAAAGAGCCAAGGAATTTTAGAATTCAACTAACAGATAGACCAACATCCAGGTTCCAGACAAACCTCTAAGTGGCATACATGGGGAGAAGATTTTCAAAAGCACTGCAAAAAAAATTACCAAGGAGGAAAAAAAAAAGCACTGCAAATGCTTTGAAAGGAATTACATTGAAACAACAGTCCACAGAGAGGCTGGAGTTGAAGACTGATGCTAACCAAGCTGATTGCCTGCTAAAAAAATAATACAAACATAGTCATAGGATTTAAATAAGACTCAAAATCTCATAACATGATATTCAAAATGTTCAGAATACTCTCCAAGAATTACTCACCATATAAAGAAGCAGGAAAATTTTAGTTCTCATGGTAAAAGTCAATCAACAGATGCCAAAATCAAGATGGTACAGATGTTGAAATGATCTGACAAAGACTGAATGTAGCTCTTATAAAAGTACCCCAACAAGCAATGTAAACACTCTTGAAACAATGGAAAAATATAAAGTTTCAGCAAAGAAATTTTAAACTTAAAAACATAATAAGAAAAACTCAAGGCATGGGCTCAATGGTAGAACAGAGATGACAGAGGAAAGAGGGGATTTGAGGATAAATCAATAAAATTATCTAATCCAAACAATCTGAAAAATTTAGAGAAAGTTTTTAAAAAAATGAACAGAGCCTCAGGGACCTGTGGGACAATAGCAGAATGTCTAACACCCGATACATGCTACAACATACTCTTTAGTCAAAAGTCAAAGGATTAACAACAAAATATTACAAAGACATAGAGCAACCAGAACTCTCCTATATTGCTAGTGGGCATATAAAACAGTACCCTACTTTGGAAGAAATTCTGGCAGTTTCTTATACGATTTGGCATAGAAATACCCCCATGACCCACTAGTTCCAGTTCCAGGTGTTTACCCAAGAGAAATAAAAGCAGGTGTCCTCTCAAAAAGCTGTTAGTACAAGTTTACTCCTAATAACCAAAACCCAAAACCAACCCAAATGTACATCAGTATGAGGATGGGCTTTAAAATGTGTGATATATTCATGCCGTGGTATACTAATCCTCTGTAAAAATGTATGCCATTGGTACATGCAACATGGATAAACAGTATAGATATTATACTGAGCAAAAGAAGCCAGACACAAAAGTTTTCATGTTATATTAGCTCATGTATATAAAGCTGTAAAAACAGAAAAAACAAAGGTGAAAAAAATCAGAATAGGGATTTGCCTCTGGGCTGGTGGTGGGAATTCACTGAAAGAAGACACGAGGGAACTTTTTTGGTAGGGGTGTGGATAACTCAGATATATACATTTGTCACAACTATACAGATTATATTTATTCATGCCAATATATATAATTATATTTTAAATATAATAACTATTTTTTAAGATATAAATAACACATAAAAGAATAAGGAGCCAGCCATGCATAATAAGGGAGGGAGGCCCAAAAGTAGATAGAACAGCAACTGTACAGCCTTGTTATAACAAAATGCTTGTTCTGCTTGAGAAGGTAAAACATCAGTGAGAGTGGAATAGAGCTGATGAGGAAAGAATGGAATGAGAAAATCATTGAGTTAGGTATGGTCCAGATCATATAGGCCCAGTGAAGCCAAGATAAGGAGTGCTCATTTAATCTAAAGTGTAATTGGAAATTAGGGGAGGTTTTAAGCAGGGAAATGTCATACTTCCATTTGTGTTGTTTTAAAAGCTTACTCTCACAGCTGTGTAAGGAATAAATTGGAGAAGCGAAGAGTCAAAGCAGGGAAACAAGAAGAGGCCAGTTCACTTGTCTTGGTAAGAAGGGTAAATTACTTGGAAAGCTACTGGGGTAGCCGCAGCAGAGCGGGGAAAGTCTGTTGTTTTAAGGCATCTTTAGACCGATGGAAATAATTGAACTTGATAGTGGATTGGATATGGGGGAATGGATTGGAAGAGAAGGAGAAGCAGCAAGGACTTGGGAAATTGAGTAGAAGGTAGAGCCATTTGTGAAGGTGGGAAAGACCAAGAGGTTTGGATGTGGGGAGGGAGAGGAGCCTATGCATATTTGGACATGTTATATCTGAGAATAAGTGGAGAGGGGAATGAGGTAGTTGGATACACATGTGTAGAAGTCAGAGGAGAATTTGGTCTGGGGATATAAATTAGGGAATCACCAGTAGACGATGTGATTGCAAGCTCTGGAAATGGGTGAGAGTGAAGAGAGAGCAAAGGTCCCTGGTGAGTCCTGGTGGATGCAGGGAAGACCACACAGAAGTCTGACACACAACAGGGCTGAGGAGGGAAACCTGAGAAGCAGCCAGAGGAGTAAGAGAAAAACAGAAGACACTGATGTCATGGAGAGTGTTTTGAGAAGGAAAGAATAGGTGAAATTCTGAGTGTACTGAGTGAAGGTAACTGGATAATGAGCAAGTATAAGAGTATATGTTGTGATCTCTTTCTAGAACCTCTGCTATGAAGGGAGCCAAAAGCACTGGGGCACGGGAGGTTTCCAAGAGGGAAAGCTTGAAGTAGGCTTCTCAGGGAGTGGGAACTGAGGTGGCAGCACTGTGGGGTTCTTGGCCACCAATGAGGGTTTTCCTAAAAACAGGCTGGTTTTCATGTGGAATCAGTGTGCTACTTTTTGATGTAAATCTCAGTGAAATTAAAAAATGAAACAAAGAGAAGCTGGTCAGTGTGGATGGGTATTGTATTTAACCTGCTTGGATGCCGACATGGAGAAGACAAATGGTTGAGTTCATCCATAGTTGGAGTTTTTCAGAAGAGTATGGTAAATGAAGAGATGAGCCTGAGCCAGGGAGTGGAGGATCTTTGCAAAGAAGTGATTATGCAACACACCACAGATGTCAGGGGTGAAAGGGAAGTGGTGACAAAGGGGAACCATGGAGGGTGGGAAAGCATATGTGTGTTGGAGGAGGGAGGGATCAATAATTGGGTTCCAGAATGATTAGCACCTAAGAAAGTGAATATGATGGCAGGTTGCAGTCAGAGGAGAGGGTGCTGGAATCATAGTTTTGGACATAGCAGTACCAGTTGGGGTGATATTTTGAGTCTAGTGGGAGGCCTCAGGCATCAGGTTTAGAGTGGAAGAAAGTGTCATTGGAGAAGAGGTACAAAACCCCAAAATACGGGTCTATTCATTTCCTAGGGCTGCCATAACAAAATACCAGACTGCAAGACTTAAAGAGCAGAATTCATTTTCTCAGCATTCTGGAGGCTTGGAGTCCAAGGCAAAGGTGTTGGCAAGTTTGGTTTCCTCTAAGGCCTCTCTGCAGATAGCTGTCCTTACGGTGTCTTCACAGCAGCGTCCCTCAGTCTCTGTGTTTATGTGGGTCCTAATCTCTTCTTATAAGGACACCAGTCACATTGGGTCAGGGCCCAACCATATGACTTCATTTCACCTTAATTATCTCTTGAGAGGCCCTATGTTGACAAAGATTCTCTCTTTGACCAAACGCTATTCTTCTGAACTCTCTTTTCAAATAAGTCCTGATGTGGGGCTTGCATATGCATCTCTGCATTGTCCAGTGTTAGCAGGAATCCTGCTAGTCACTTTAAGCAGAATCTTCCACCTTCACTATTTGATCACCACGGATATATGATCAGGTTCCTCACCCTCCACCATCCACCAGGTGAAGTCTGAGTACCCTGCCTGCTTCAGAGAGAATCTTGTTAGGCTGGTTTAGCCAGTATTCCACCTTACCCCTGATTCTTTATCTCAGGAAGTTTCCATCCACTGACTCCCCCTACCTGCCTCCTTGGGTCTAAAATTTCTACTCTTCCTTGATGTATTCAGAGTTGAGTCCAGTCTCTCTCGGTACAAAACCCCCAACTACACCTATCATGATAGTTCCCCTGAATTAAAGTCTACCTTAGCACTCTTTAACAAGTGTCGTGAATAATGCTTCTCTTTAACAATCTCTCAAATACAGCCGCCATCTGAAGCACTGGGGATTAGGACTTCAACACGTCAATCTGGGGGCAGGGACACCATTCAACCCATAGCAACAGTGATTAGATGAGTCATTTCCATGGACCTTAGGGAACTTAGCAACAGGACATGGAGGGAGACAAGAGCCAGGAGCTAAGCCTTCAGTGAATGAGGGGAAATGACCAAGCCAGTGGTGGCAGCAACGGTAGTGGGTGGGTAAGGGGAGCCCCGTATATTCTGCATGAATCTCAGAGAAGAGGCAGCTTTTTTCCCAAAAAGGAAAAGAGGCCGTCTGGAAGCAGCCATGAGGAGCACGGAGAACAACCAGGCCTCCCTCCCTGGTCCCAAGGCATTTGGAAATACAAACCTGAAGAGTGGGCCGCCTGAGCCGTGATGTCCTTGGGCAACAGCCATGTTTTTACAAGGCAGGAGGTGGCCGGGATGTTGGGAGAAGAGGCTGAGGATACAGGAGCATTTGCCAATCAGAGCAGCAGTTACATCAGTAGTGTCTGAACCTCAGCCCTGCAGTGTCCGTGTGTGTTCACATGTGTGTGTGTGCTCACGTTCCATCTGTTTCAAGGCCACCATTCATTCATCTCCAGAGCAATCACCCTCGTTGTCTGGTACCCATGTGGGGCATTCTCACCACTTTAAATTGTTGGCTAAAAGAACCACAGTTACTCAATGGTGAAATTGGGCCCCCTGTGAAATGACAGCTGACTCTCCAGTTGTACTTTCAAATCCATTTGTCAATTTGTTCCTAGCGAGTAGTGCCCCAAGAGCTCACACAGTCAGCTTTCTCTCCATTATTCCAAGGACAGCCTGAAGTTAGAGAATCCCCCTCTGGGATTTGGTGTCTCCGCTGGCCTCTCCCATCAAAAGGATCCAATTAAAGTGCGAAGGGCTGAAATGCCTCTTTATTTCATTCGTGGAAGGCCAGGTGATTCCTCCCTTCAGATTTGTACATGAATGTTCAGAATAAGAAGTCAGCAATGTGCAGTGGCTTAAGCTAATCCTACAAGATACATTTAGCCAAATAAGCATGTGCAAATGCAGAAATTTGAGTTTTGAGCCGGAACATCTGAAGAACGGGATGTGCTTGCACGTTCGGTACATTTTGCTCCATGGAATGAGCCCAGCACTTTTCTAAGATGATGCATTACTGAAGACTGTCTAGAAACAGGAAAATGAACCTGAGCCAGGGCAGCCTCCCTCAGCTTAAATAGACAGGAATCCAAAATGAGGACCTTAAGGAAATGGGTTGAATTTGAATTACCAAAATCCCTAGGAGGAAAGAAGTCAGGACTTTTTTTTTTTTTAATTGAATATGTAAGACTACCTAGGCATCTCACTTGAAATAATGATAAAATCATCATGTACATAAATCTATTTTCATTCATTCAACCAGAATTTTTTAAAACCTGTTTTGTCTTGTGTCCTGTCCTGGATGCTGGGGATATAAAAAAAGGGATAAACTCCTCTCCCTAAGGATCTCCCAGTCTGAAGGAAGACAGACAGCCACAGATGGTATCAATTCCCATTAGAAGATGGTCTAGACTAGATCCAGAGTCCCAGCCCATAGACTCAGGAGCCTTGGACAGAGGATATCCAGATTCATAGTTTTATTGCAACAGACATTTTCTAGGGAAAAAAACCTATTTCACATGTATATGTGCTTTTTTAAAGGAAAGTGAGTAAGGTTGTGATTAACAAAAAGAAAATTCATTTAAAAGCTTTTCTGAACTCATGGAGCTTTTTGCCAATATGTATTTTCTCAATCAATGGATATTAAAAGTATAGCTACATCCAGAAGTTCAGGAAGTATTTTGAAGCTAAAAAAGGGGCTTCAAACTAGGAAAAGCTGGTAAACACAGGTCTGGCCATTGGCACAGGACCACCGTTTCCCAGTGTAATCCCAGCCCAGTAGGGGTGCAGAACAAAGTGTTTCTTCTGGTCCAAGGCTGACCCTCCACTGAGTTCTGGATTCCATGTCCCCTCCTCCTTGGAAACCTCACCCCACTGATTAGCTCGTCAATTTGATGTCTTCACTCTCTCCCTGCCTATCAGATCTTTTCTCTTAGTTCATATACATGCTGAAGTCTCTTTCATCTTCACAAGAATATTCTGTCATGTCAGTTCTGCAGACATCGGGCTTCTGTATAGCCTCATCTGGAATGTCAGGGAAAGACTCACCGAGAAGGTGGAAGTTGACCTCAGAATAATGCATAGGCATTGCCCAGAAAATAGAGGAGCAAGGAGTAGCCTTTCATTTTTTCTCCTAAAATCTCTCTCAAAGCCATTTGCTTTTCTGTATCCCCAATACCAGCTACTCTGATCTGCCATCAACTCCTGTCTCAATATCATAATGTCCTCACAACGGGTCTGTGATCTCTCTTACCTCCCCTGTTTGGTCTCTGCACTGCAGCCAGAGGAGTCTTTTCCAAATATGACTCTGCCCGAATTCTCACCACCACCATCTGCCAGACCCCACTGGTCCAGCCTCTGCCTGGCTCCCTGCCTCAGGGAACACCCCTCATTCCCGCACACCTCCCTCTGCAGCCCACGCTGGCCTTGCAGTGCTCCATATTTGCTCTGCTCCTTCCTGTCCCAAGAACTTTAACATGATTCCTTGGCCTGAATTCAATGGTAAGGAATTTGATTTCATTTTAATAGCAATGGGAAGTCTCTGAAGGATTTTTAAGCAGAGAAGTAACTGCATATGGTCTGGCCTATATTCCTAAAAGAGCACCCTGGCTACCATGTGAAGCAAATTTGAGGGGGCAAAGCTTGAAGCAAAGAGACCAGTGGTGGGGGCTGGGGTCAATTCTGAGATGCAGGTAAGAAATAATGGTGATTTGGACCCATTTAATAGCAATGCAGATACAGAGAAATAAATAGACCAGATATATTAGAAACCAGAACCAACAGAACTTGGCCATGGATTTGCTAAGAGAGTGAGGGAAATAGGGGTATTGAGGATGACTCCCAAGATTCTGACTTGGGCAACTGAATGGGTGCTGGGTTGATTTACTAGAAGCCTATAAAAGGGACAGATATGGAGGCTCACAATCCTACCTCTACTGATCGCCTGCCCTTTCCAGCTGTGAGTTGTTAGGGAAATTGGGGCATGGAGTTCTTGATTGATTAGGAGAAAACTGAAAGATGCCCAAGTATGGAGCAGGTTGAACAGCATGGCCAGTGTAAAGCGTTGTGAAATCCATTCCTTAGAGATGAACCTGATATGTTGCCTTGCTGGCCCAGGACACCACTACTCATTCTATCAGCCCCTCTTGCCTTTCCTTCTTTCCCTATCCAGCTTAGATCCTATTCCTTATCACTTCAACCTCCTTCTTACCAATACCCTTGCCCCAGTGTTCCCCCAATTCAACTGCTGGCAAAACACCAAACTCAGATGAATCCAATTATCACTCATCTTCTCTGGTTGCTAAGCACTGCTGGAAATCCACACAGATTGGTGTCACTATAAATCACTGGTGTCACTCTAAATTCACGGTCTCCGACATCAAATGGACCCTCAGTGCTGCCTGGCAATCCTTCTCTATTTCCCTTGGTCAGCTCTCTCTCATTCTCCACAGTGGCTATTGCAGGCTTAACCCTTTCTTAATCCCTACTTCCCTTTCCCTTCGAGCAGATGAATTCATTCCTGCCTCACAGAGAACATACATGCTGTCAGAAAGGAGAACCACTTCAATCTTCTCCATCAGCCTCTATCCTTACTCAAGGTCTAAAACGATCGTTTCTTATCTCTCTCCAGTTACATGTCTCTTCTGTCTAAAATACTTGAGGTTGGATCTCATTCCCTTCCACCTCCCAGGAATCTTCTTTATGTATCCCCTCTTCCCTGTATGGTTTAATCACTCCTTTACCTGCTCCTTCTCAACTGCACTGAAACTTGCTCAGGGTTCCCTCCATCTTAAATAAATATTTTTAAAGAACATATTCTTCTCTCTACCCCTAACTAGTTACTTACCAAATCTCTCTTCTTTCTTCTCATTAAAATTTTGAAAATACTGTCAACACTGTTTTTGTCTCTGGTTCTTACTTCCCTCTCTCCCCACATGCCCCTCTAGACTTGCCTTTCACCATGAACCTGCCCTCCTAGTGTCACCAACGACCTCCATTTGGAATCCGCAGGCCACCTTTCAGTCACGATGCCCCTTGGATTCTCAGCAGCCTTGATGCTGTTAGCCCTTCTCCCCTCTAGAAACTCTCCCTTCCCCTTGGTGTCTATGGACCATGCTCTCCTGGTTTTCCCATGAACTCTTAGGCTAATATTCAGTCTTCCTCTCTTGACCTTGAATGACAGTTAGGTGCTGGACTTTTTTCTTCTCCTTCCATACCTTAACCTTAGATGCATTCTGTGATAGATTTCTTGCAAAAATGGTCCAAATTTTTTGCTCCTCTTTGTAGCTATGCTCCTTGTAATGTAACTGCAATTCCTTCTACCAAGAAGTAGAGTCTATTTATCCAAGTCTAGAATGGACTTGACTTACTTCGAGCAGTAGACTACGGCAAAGCAATGTTGTGCCATTTCCAAGCCGGGACCTCACTACCGTTTGAGCAGACTGGGCTAGCCTCCTAGAAGACGAGGGTCCTGTGGCCCAGATGCCTCAGCCAGTGACCAGCCAAGCAGCTGGTGAGTAAGACCAGCAGAGGCCAATCACCCTCAGCCAGCCTTCCAGCTGGCCATAGACACCTGAGCATGCCCATCTGAGATTAGCTGAGCCTGGCCCAGACCACAAACCTTACAAACTCATGAACAGTAATATATGGTTGTTTTAAGCTACAAAGTTTTGAGATGCAACAAAAACTAACTGATGCCTTTCCTGTCCTCATGTTCATCTTCATGTTGCTAGTTTCCTAGCCCACATCTCTAGTCCACATCTACCTTCCTAAGGCCAGACTAACGTTTATCCTTGCCTACTAGCCAATAACATTATCCGGGTTTTTACATGGTCCTGATGCAATACTATACACACACATTTCTCCTCATCCTCTCAACCATCCTAGGTGGTGGATTTTCCCATTGCCCCATCTTACAGATGAAATAACTGAGACAAAGAGAAGATAATGAAAAAATAAGTCAGAAGTTAATGCCATGCCCATAGTCACATAGCAGAAATTTGGTGAATCTAGGATTTGAATATAGGTCAGACTCTACTACACTGCCTTCCCCGACTACTGGCAGTTCCAAGTACTTAACCACATTCTCATGTCTTTAACTTTACTCACATTGACTTTTCTTTCTGACATGTTCTATTCTTCTGCTCTTCCTGGCAACTCCTACTCATCCATTGCAACTCCGCTTGGATGTTACTTCCTTAAGAAGCTTCTCTGACTCCCCCTCCATCCGCCTCTGGATTACATGGCCCTCCTCTCTGCACCACAGCGTTCCCTGCTTGCTTCTATCTAATCTCACTGCATGGTGTCATAGTGAAGTGGTCTCTCTCCCTAGACTGCGAACCCCTTGAGGACAGGGACTGTGAACCCCAGGAAGTGGGCCAGTGGGTGCTAGATTCATTTCACCCAGCCAGGCACTATGATCCAATATTCACCAAAGGAATGGTTGCTCATTCATCACCATGGCACAGCCCAGAGTCAGGTCAGTAGAGCCGAAATACCTAAAACTGATCAAAATGCCAGCTATTCACATAGTAATGGAAATTTCAGTCCATTTGGCAATTTCTAAGTCAATGGGTTTTAAAATGAATGTTTCACAGGCAGAATTTGTAAAGCCATTCACCCCAAACTCTAATAGGTGGCAAGAGAAACTTCAGGATATTACAGGGTTCTTGCTATTCTGTACTCATCAGTAGGTACTTTCTCATGAAAACACACTCTGAAAGTTGCTGGAAATGAAAGATTTAAGGAATGGAACAGGTCATCCTTTGGGGCCATATCTCAGGCAGTACAAGATTAAATGCCCCCCAAAGGGCACTTTGCTTTTGACAATGAAAGCAAAGCCTCTCTAGGTTGGGAGGGGCTTCCCCAGAGCCTCCTATCCCAGGAGCTATTGTCATCCAGCCAGGGATGGGAAGGTGTCATATGGTACGGGGCCATCAATTCCGCTTCAGCCATCTTTGATGTGATGAGACAGTGATGAAAAATCCGTTTTCAAGAAAGGAAAGTATTTAGGGAACAGAATCTTGGGTCTAGCAAGTGTCCCAAGCAATTACACACCATTACAAGTATGTAGGGAGTGAACACTGATATGGCAATATAACATCTAAAATACATTTTGCAAAGTTTCTCCAAGAAACACCAAAGAATCTTTAACCATCTACCTTTATAGAGCTTTGTCTTAAAAGTGGAGCCAGCCTAATTATGGCACCTGGGATTAGTTTGTCCCTCAGTTAGTGGTGTTTGCACTGTATTTTGAAATGTAGATACTGTTGTACATAAATGTGAGAAAGACTAAAGCTTCTCACCAAACATCCAGGTTTCCTTCTTGGAAACACAGCTAGACCACATTTCCAAGTCTCCCTTGCAGGTGTGACCATAAGGCTAAGTTATAGCCATGGAAATAGGACAGGAAGTGACATGTTCCACTTCTTGGCTGGGCTCTTAAGAATTCCTCTACACAGTTCTGCAAGATTAAGCAGCTCTAGAGATGGAGGATAGTGATGGTTGCACGACTGGAATGTACTTAATACTGCTGAACTGTACACTTAAAATGGTAAATTTTTATGTTATGTGTATTTTAGCACAATTTAAATTTTTCTAATAAAGTTTTTAAAGTTTCCACACATGCTCCATCATGCTCTTATTCCTTTCCAAGTAGCTGAAAATGGAGACAAGTTTAGGGCAATCCTGGAAGCCACTGAAAATGTTGAAAATGATAGAGTCTCTATAAGCATGGTTACAAGTACTAGAAAAAATTTCCATTGTATTTGAGCCATTATACATATCTAGGTCTGCATTAATTACCTATTGCTGTGTAACAAATTGTCCCAAATTGTAGTGACTCCAAACAACATTTATTATCTCACAGTTTCTGTGGGTCAGGAATCTAGATGAAGCTCATCTGGATACGCTACCTCAGAGTCCCTCACTGGCTGAAATCAGGGTGTCAACCAGGGTTACAGTCATCTCAAGCCTCAACTGGGGAAGGAAGTATCTGTTCCCAAGCTCACTCATGTGATTGTTGACAGGATTTAGTCTTTATGGGCTGTCTGACAACAGCCATCTTTTTACCAAATTTATTCATTGAGATGGAAGTCACCAGGTCCAGCCCACACTCCAAGGGAGGGAATTACACAAGAGTGTGAAAAGCAGGAGACAGGGATCATTGAAATCCATTTCAGAGGCCTCTTACTACCGGGTCTGTTTGTTACAGCAGCTAGCCTAACCTAATGATTATACTAAGCCTAACGGAGCAATTTAAAGCTTTGGTGTTAGTGGGAGTTTTGACAGTTGTTTGGACATTTTTACCCTATGCATCCTGCCTAGCCCTGGAGCAGAAGCAGAGCACCCAATTTTGGGTTATTCATAACTGAAGAGATGAGTGCTGGCATTTCAAAGAGGACTTCATTTTCTCAGTATGATTCATGTCAGCATCGTGACCACATCTGCCCAAATCCAAGATCATGTGGAGAATTAGTTTCTTCTTGCTGCCAGATGTTCCCTCTTTCTTTCCTCCAGCACCTAAAAATCACAACAGTGGGAACTTCCCCACAATGGTGGTTCTGCCACCATGTTCTCTGAAGGGTGGGACCAGTTCCTGATACTTTAGAAGGTGGAGAAGAGCACATTGGTCTGGCTTTCCCAAACCCTGGATTGCAGAGGGGCTGGCCAGGCAGCTGTCAGATGCAAAGATCCTCATTATATGTACAGTTCAACTTAATTGCTCATCTGGCTAAGCCCCATTCCTCTCCAGATGTTATATCACAGCACTGCTGGAATTGCTGCTTTCAGCCTCCTCTCATCACCCTAATTAAGCCAAAATAATAGGGCAACATGTTAGACACGATGATCAAGTTTAAATTAGACTTTGATAAACCCAGTGTGAATTTGGTCTCGTCAGGTGCAACATTTCTGACAAGCAGCAAGTCCAGTGAATCATGAGATGGTTTTGGTATAAATAGCAACTATGGTCTCAATCTCATCTTTGTGGACAGAGGCCAGGGACTAGGTATGTGTGTAACCATAATAATCCTTTACATCCGAGGAATACTTTACAGTTTGCAAAGCCCTTTCAGTCCCACTGCTACATTATCAGGTAGGCTGAGGCTCATTTGGCAACAAGGCATCTAGGTCCAGATGGGGAGAAGAAGGGAGAAGCTGACATTTGGTTAATTCCTAGACAAACCAGGGGCTGTGTTAGGAGTGTCATATATGGGATAGGAGTCAAATGTCTCACCCAAAGTCTCAGGACTTTACAAGTGTCAGACTGAGAATTCCCACCCAAGTCTGTTCATTTCCTTTATGGGTCTCTTCACTACTTTGTGCAAAATTCTTCCAAAGCCATTCTGAAAGGCAACTATCACAGAGAAACAGCCACAGAATTAGAGCTGAAGGGGTCCTTAAAGATACACCCAATCTCTTCATTTTACAGATGGGGAAACTGAGCCACAGAAAAGAGAAGGCAGGCACCCTGGTCACCCAATGATTTGACAAGTTAAGTCTGACACTGCCAATCTCTTTGATTCATGTAATTCAATTTGATTCAATAAATATTTGTCAAGCATCTACTATGTGCCAAGCACTGTGTTAGGGAAGTATCAGTGGATTAAAAGAAAGAAAAATCTATGCTTGGATGAATTTCCATGCTAGGGAGTGGGGGAAACACATATTGAGAGACAAATAAGTAAATTATATAGTATGTTAGGAAAGATGAAATGCTCTAGTAAAACCAAAGAAGAAGATAGAGCAGGGTAAAAGGGCTTGAGAGCAGTAGATGGTGAGCTTAACTTTAAAACAGGATGGTTAGGGTAGTTCTTAACTGTGACACAGACAACTTCTTAATGGGAAATATTTTCATTCATTCACTCACTCACATTCATCCTTTGAGAATTTACTGAACACTCACTTGTGTCCATCCTTTTGATAGGGGTGAGCAGTGACGTCAGTAGAACCCAGCCAGTACCTCCCTGAAGAATCTCTGCTGAAGTCCCAAGAATACCGTTGTGGTCTGAGCTATTTTTCCCCAACAAATGGCTCTCCCCAAGCTCATGACCAGCCAAGTGGCTCCAGTGCTACTGACTGTCTCTACAGGACACAGAGCATCTGGACACCGCATAAAATGTGTGACAGCCAAGCAGTGGTTGACATGGAAAGGACAAGGCATTCCTACCCACGCAGGCAGGCAGGCAGTTTGTCAGCCATCTTCCCCTCTCTAACTCACCACACACTGCGCTCCTACAAGTGTCCCTGCCTGGAAAATGCCCCATCTAACTTTTACCTGCCTTCTCCCTTCAGAATTTCCCCAGACTAGATCTAAACCCATGATCAAAGCCCTATTTGAAAGCCCCAGGTGTCAGGTGGATTCCTGTGTCTATTCCAGTCTGCTAATTGGAGTCTACTGACCCTAGACCATTCATTTTCTCCCCTCTTCTAATTTGTTGAAGTACCATTGTAGAGATAAGTGGTCTCTGTCAGGAGCCTTCATATTGCACTATGTGGGAGCAATGATCCTTTGTGTTTGGATAGAATGTTACAATTGACAAGGCACTTTCATATCCATCCTATCATTTGAGCCCCACAAAAGTGCTGGATCATTATTCATTTCTTTTTTCAGATTAGTAAGCCTATGTTCTTAGGGATGAAAGACTTTCCAATGCCACACAGCCATTGAAACACAACTAAATGTCCAGTGCTCTTTCTAGAACCCCAAGCTTGCTGGCCCTGGGGACCACACTTAATGACAGGCCAGATGAATAAAGTAGAGGTGACCAGCCTCAAGTTGAGTGGAAAAGTAACAGAGAGAACAGCATGAAATCCAAGAGCAGTACAGTGTATATATTCCAACTTCAATGTGTATAAAAATCCCCTGGTGGGTTTGTCAAAATGCATATTCTGAGTCCATAGGTCTGGGGCAGAGCCTGAAATTCTGCATTTCTTTAAAACTTCCAGGTGATGCCAATGTAGTGAATCTGTGGGCTACACTTTGAGTACTTAGAGAATGATGCACATCCACACACCAGGTCTCCTGATTAGAAAGAGCCCAGATCCTGGGTCTGCCCTTCCGCTACCACGTGACTTCGGGTAAGTCTCTGCCCCAAGCTGAAACTCAGGGTGGCCCTTTCCCCCACCTCCCACCCTTCCAAACTTCAGCCACAAAGACATGCCATGGTGGGCACTGAGATTTGCCCCTAACAAGATGTTGACTGACCAAGGTCTTGACAGTGTCAGGACTATGCAATAACCTAAGATGACCCTGTACAAAGTCAACCATCCATGGGTGTAGGGTATCAGCTGAAATAAAGCTGGGCTCCACTCACCACACAGCACCCCCTGCACCAGGCTATATCCACCTAGAGGGTGGGGCATCGTATCTCTCATTTACTCAAGGACTCCTTATAGACCAGCAGAAGCTTTATTTATTTATTATAAGCTTTTATTTATCCCAAACCTTGGGAATGCACATGGTATCTTCCCACCATCATTGATGGTCTAGGTGATGACATTGCTCATGGTCTAATTGATCTGCCACTACAGGGTTTGATCGAATTGCCAAGCTCTTCCTCTATAGTTTGCCTCCTCCTCATTCTGATAATGACCTCTTTGAGTCCTTTTTTTAGGCCTCTCCTCAGTCCACCCCCATCAATAGTTGTGTGGTAGGGTCCAGGTTCATTCATTACCATTCATTCATTCAACAGCAAATATTTATGCTGTGTGCTGTGTGCCAGGCATGGTTCCAGGCGTTGAGAACACAGCAATGAAGAAAAACAGACAAAGCCAGCCTTCTGCAGCTACCATCCTCAAGAGGAAGAGACAATCCACAAATAATGTTTAAGATAATGGTAGGCAATCTACGCATATTAAGGAAAATAAGGCAGGAGGTGACTTTTGAGGAGACACCTAAAAGAGGTGAAGGTGTGGGACTTGTGGGGCTGTGGTAGAAAAGTGCAATTTGGGCAGAGAAACAGCCTCTGCAACAGGTCCTGGAGCAGCAATGTACTTGGCATGATTGACAGAGCCACAAGATGGCCAGTCTGGCTGGAACAGCATGCCAGAACTTTGGGTTTTATTCTAAATGTGATGGGATAATGCTGGAGAGCCTTGTGCCACAGTCATTCCTGCTGCCACAGTTAAGCCCCACTTTGTTTCCAGGTTAAATGTTTTAAGGGGACCTAATGCTTTCAACAGTTTCAACAAGTATATCTTGAGTCCTTACCATGTTTCAGGCACAGTTCTAGTCCTCAACCTAGGACCTGGTAATATCAGCAAAAGAGGTAAACTCCCCATCCTTGTGGGGCTTACATTTCTATCAATGGGAAGATGGATCTCTGTACTGCTCTCTTGCTGAGACGTACATGGGGATGAGGGTGAGACGGCACTGTTTAACAGAGCCTACCTCTCTTTAGATTTGCAAGATGGGTTATAGGTGGGACTAGCAAGAAAGTACAGAGGAACCCACCACTGCACACACACAAATGCTTTGTATTGGTAAGTCTGTGGAAATTAAGAACAAGAAGTTAATACCACGTGGGGGGCAATGTGAAGAAGAGAGAAAGGGTAGCCCCAGGAAGGAAGACCTTGTGGGGCTGAGCTTCCTGAAGGAGATGGAATTGACCTTGGGAATGCACATAAATTCTGGGGAGAAAAAGAAATGGGTTGGAAAGCTTAACCTTGCTTGTATTTATATACATGCCCATAAACATTCTGCCCAAGTTGTGCTTGCCCTTTCAAGATCCTCTACTTTCAAGCTTAAAAAGCATCTCCTTTAGAGGACCATCCTTACACACTTTCATAACTTTTCCCTTTCAGCAGATGTCTCAGCCTGCACCAGGAATTCCACTGCCCATCACAGAAGCTGGTTCATAGCAGACACTCAATAAATACTGGCTGGGAGATAGGTGGGAGGATGGATGGATGGATGGATGGATGGATGGATGGATGGATGGATGGTAGGTATGATATGATATGATATGACACCCAGCTAGGTATAGTTTTATCTCAGACTAGCTTGTGGGTTCCCAGGTGTATACATGTAGGGGAAGGGAGCCTACAGGAAAGATCTGAGACTGATTAATCTTATAGCACCTAGACTGTGGTCTTGTACATAATAAGAGTCCAATAAATGTGTGCTGAATGAAAGAAGATAAGCTTGGAATAGAAATATGAGCTCAAGGGTTCAATTTTTTCCAATGAAACTTTAATGCCAAAAAGGGTTTCTGCATATGAAAGTCACCCTTCTTTGTTCACCTTTACAGAATTCAAGGGGCATGTGGCTCCTTGGGGACTTCATTTGACATTAAGTTCTCTCTCAGTCCATGACTGAGCAGCCTCACTTAAGCAATTACCATCGATTTGTCATTATGATGGGGGTATGGGAGCAGTGGGAGGAAGGGTATGGAGACAAGGGTCAGAGGTGCAGAAGAGCCGAGGGACAGAGACCCAGGGACCAAGAAGCACAGGGACTCCGTCTGTGCAAGCAGGAAGCTTGGAAAAGTCAGGGTCCCTAGAAGAACTCGACGAGACCATTAACACACTCCAGAGGCATGGGTGCCTTTAAATTGTCTCCTGATGTGTTTGTTTCCTTTCCCTTGAACAATATTTAGCTCATGCCTCTCAACACCGGCTTGACAAGCGCATCTCAACCAGACAAATCAGAAAAGAGAAGAGGTCAGAGGTTGTCTTTGTTTTGCAGCAAAAACCCAGGAGATGATAAGGAAAAGCATCAAGGCAGTCTTTGAAGATGGGCATCTCCTGGGAGCTGTCAGAGGAGTGGGAAATGGCTCAGTTAGGGTTTGCCAGCTCCCCGACCCTCAGCTCCCAGAAACATCTGGGATGATGCCTTGATAAGGATAGACCCAGGTTGGAGATGATGCCCACTGCAGAGGAGCAGCTGGCTAGGACCCTCTGGGAGGAAAGATAGTAAATGACTTCTGCTGGGGCACAGAACTCAGAAAGGAGAAGTTGTGAGAAAAAAAGGAAGAGCAATTTCCTCCTCCTGACTTCTCATAAAAAGAAAATTCTCTCTGATGGAAGTGGGGTGGGAGAAGAAACCCCTAGGCCCCTCCTGAGTTACTGTGAATTAGTCGTGCTGAACCTTCTTGAGGACAGAGACCACTGTAGGGGCAGAAGTGGGGAGAAAACTACCATTTAACACCCACCCCACTCCAAGGTAGATAGCTTCACACGCCTTGTCTCATCAAAGCCTTACAACAACCGCCTGAAACAAGTTCTACGATTCCCGTCCGCAGTGGGTTCAATTGTGCTCCCCCAAAACATCTGTCCTGGCACCTGCCATGGTGATGTTATTTGGGGACAGGGTCTTTGCAGATGTAATTAAGTTAAGGATCTTGAGATGAGATCATCCTGGATCATCATCAGGCGGGCCTGACATCCAGGGCCCAGTGTCCTTACAGGAAGCAGGGGAGAGGACACCGACATAGTGGAGAAGGTCTTGTGGCTACTCCCTGACACCTGCCTCACTGTGAAGGTGAAGGCGGGAGGGAGTGATGCTCCACAGGCCACGGAGCGCCCAGAGCCGTCAGAAGCTGGAAGGCCAGGCAGGAGCTCCTCCAGAGCCTTCAGAGGGGTACAGCCCTGCTGACGCCTTGAGTGCATACTTCTGGCTTCCAGAATCATGAGAACATAAATATTTACTATATGTTTGTGGTAATTTATACAGCAGCCCTATTACATCATTTCATAGATGAGAAAAATGAGCCTCAGAGAGGGTGAGCAACCTCTCTAAAAACACCTGGCAGCAATGAGACAGATCTGGGTTACAGACCCAGAGGTAGAGCGTAAGGTTAACATCTTCCAAAGAGCACCTGCAGAAATGAGTCCAGAAAGGCCACCTGAATAGCGCTCTATTACCAGAAAGTTGGGAAACACTCAAGGTTCTCTCTGCTAGCAGGCATGGTAAAAGCTCTAAGAAACCCACTTACATGTCACTTCCTCAGCAGGACCTGCCCTAGCGTTAGGGAAGGTCAGGTTCTTACCCCAGCCATCCTTCTCACAGTGGCTTCCCTGGGCTTCCCTCCCTGAGCATTTATAATCCCAGTCCTGGAGTTTGTTGTCTGAAGTCTTTCTCCTCAGCAAGACCATAAGCTCCATGAGAGGCAGGAGTGCGTCCAGTTTCTTCCCTATGGTATTCTTAGTCTGGGCCCAGAACTTGGTACATGGAAGGTGCCCATTAATACCTGCTAAATGGATGATCAAGAAAAAATGGTTTAACTTTATTTAACCCAAGATTTTCCAGACTTATTTGACCATTAAACCCTTCGCCCTATAGCACCTGAGAACATCAAATTTGGGAAAAGGTGGGGGGTCTCTGCCAACAAACTGGGCTGACGTTTCCCCCTAAGGCAGGTTTGAGTATAGACCTCTACATCCAAAGGGCTGGTTAGCCCAAAAAAATTTATCTTCCTGGGGAAAGAGAGATACTTATAAGGCAATATAATCCAATGATTATATTTGTTGGGGGGGAGGGCACTGTGGAGGAACCTATAGGATTTGGGGGTGTGGAGGAAGAGACAAGCTGATTTTTTTTTATTAGGGTATCATTAATATACACTCTTATGAAGGTTTCACAAGAAAAACAATGTGATTATTACATTCACCCTTATTATTGAGTCCCCCCCAATACCCCACTGAGGTCACTGTCCATCAGTGTAGTAAGATGCCATAGAGTCCCTATTTGTCTTCTCTAAGCTACACTCGGACAAGCTGATTTAAAGTCTACATGGAAAAACAAACACATGATACTAGCCAGAAACATTCTGAACCTTAAAAAATAAACAAGTAAACATGACAAGTCGTGCCAGATATTAAAACACAATAAACATCTGTAACACTTAAAACTGTCTGGTACTAAGTAAGACAAGAAAAATAGACTCCAGATAGAAATACAGGAACACACAGGAGTTAGTGTATGATGAATGCAGTATTTCAAATCAAGCAAAAAGGATTCTCCAACAAGGGGTGTTAAGACAAGCAGCTTGCCATCTGGAAAAAAGTGAAGCTGGATCTTGTCTTCACTTCTCACATCAAAGCAAATTCCAGATGGAACGAGGGTTTCAACATAAAAAATAAACCCATGAAAATACTAGAAAGGAACATGGAAGACTTTTATGATCATGGAGGGGAGACGGCCTTTCTAAGCAAGACACAAACTCTAAACTGAAAAAGGAAGGATCTGATTCATTTGAGTAGACAAATTAAAATTTCAGAACTTCAAAAAGTACTCTAAGTAAACTCAGAAGTCAGCCAACAAACTGAGAAAAATATATCTGCAACTCATATGACAAACAAAGGCCTGCTTTAGGTAATGTATCAAAAGATACATTGATACATTGGTAAGAAAATGACAAATAACCCAGCAGAAAAAAAATGGGCAAAAACCAAAAGAAAACAAAACAACAGATAACTCAGAAAAAGACCTGAAGGTGGATAATGTATTTTAAAGATATTTAATGCACTTCTTATAATTAATGGAATGAACATTTAAAATGAGAAATTATTTTTCATTTTTTAGTTGAGCAAAATTCAAACATTTTGTAAGACCCAGTGGTAGTATGCGGAAGGGAGATAGGCACTCTCATGCCTGTTGGTGGAAACATAAATTGGTGCAGGCTTTTTTGCTGGGGAATTTTGCGACTTCTCTATCAAAATGAAGAGTGGGCCAGCTGCTCAGCAGATGCACATTCCTGTTTCAGCAGTGCTGGGCTGAGCCCTGGACAGCCACTCTGGGGCCCCAAGGCCACTTCTACTCAGCCACCTGCCAGGACTCCTCACCCCTGCTGAGCAGTGCAGGAGACCTCCCTCAGACAGACCAACCTGCAGCTCTGTGCCTCCTACATCCACCATCCGTGTCTTTCCACTGTTTCGGGGATGAAACAGCTTTGGAGAACTCTGCCAACTGTTATCTTCTCAAATCCCATTAAGAGAAAGGGAACATGATGAGAAACTATGGCCCTGAATCATCTGAAGAGGTAGCCAAACTTCTTTCAAAACCCCAAGAAAGCAGCCCCTGGCAAATGGGAGGGGGAATGAATGCAGTAAAGTGTGCATTACACTTGGACAAGGGTGCGAATTTGTTGTTAACAGAAATTGCACGAACTGTCTGCTGACCCAAACAATCCCCACTTTGTGAATTCTCTGAGACCCATTAACTGATGAGTAAGTATAATCCTTCAGAGAATGGGGTGACCATGGAACTAACTTCCACACTATGTGGCTGGCTCACGAGTCTAGCACGCTGGAGTATCTTTTTGACAAGCACATCTTGGGACACAATGAGAATGAGAAGACCCAAGCTGGCTTCCTAGCAACCATGGGGCGGCTTCCCACTACAGTACATGCATCCTTGGGTCACTTTGAACTTGTCTATACCAACGTATCTACCATGTTTTCTTTGAATACTTGCACTATTCTTTCCACAAAGGAATCTTATACCCCTCTCTCCAAAGAAATATTAAAACAGTATGTACATTTTAGCCCAGCAATTTATATTTTAGGAATTTATCTTGCAGATATGCTCACACATGTGCTAAAGACTTGTGCAATTACAGGATCTGTAATAATAGCAAAAGACAGGAAGTAATTTACATGTCAAAAGAACATGTTGGGGAAATGATAGGACATCATGCAACAGAAAATTAGGCAGTCATGAAAAAGGATGAGCAACCTAGTATAGATGCTGCCAAGATCTATTAAGTTTTTAAGAAGCAAAGCCCTGACTGTTCCATCAATGATGCAAAAAAAGAATTACCTATATGCAGAATATTTCCAGAATAAAAATTGTCAGTACAAAAAGTATATAATAAAAAGGATCACTCTGTCACACTCCAGGCAGGCCAATAACACCTGAACTCTAAAGAAGGAAAGATATATTCCCTGAAAAGTAAGGATCTTCAGGTGTGGCCCTTCTCCTAACCCAGCAGTCCAGGGCATAGAATTGGGCTCTTGTTTAGGTTCATCATCCAAAATCTGCTTGATGGACCAGGCTCCCAGCAAAGATGTGTGGGGCCACTCTATTCTGGCCAGACCCCTAACTCACAGCCTGGAGGCAGAAACCATCCCAGAATACATGTCTCCATTACTAATTGCCCCCGATGTGTGGAGTACACTCTTCATGGACTACCCAGCATCCTCTCCTGCAGTCCTTAGTCATACCTCCTGCATGAACACTGCCTCCTGGAGCATTTACAGCTCCACCTGGAGTCTCAGGCACCACTTACTGGAGTGCTAGGCCCTGCTCTCAGAACACCAGGTACCACCCCAGAGCCGTCAGCCCAACAGATGCCTCGTCCTCAGTGCTGCCTTTTGGATCCTGAGTGCTCTGGCCCGACTGCTGATGGATGTCCATCTGGAGCACAGAGCATGGCTTGCCTGGAGTTCAGGACAGTTCGTCTTGAGAACTTGCTGCCAGGGACCTGAGCAGGGCCCTGTGTGCTGAGTACTAGATGCATGGGCTCTGGGGCCGAATGTGCCAAGAGTTTTGAGTTCTGTCTTTGAGATGGGAGCACTGTGTCTGGTGAACTGGGAATGGTCCCCAACCCACCCCTAACATCTCATCATGAGCTACTACTGTTTCAGACCACGTTTGTTTTCTTCCTGCCAAATGACTTCTGCTCAGCATCTACCCCAGGATAGCCCTATCTTACAACAGTAGTAACATATATATTAAACACTGTGCTGGGTACAGTGGTACCTTGACACCTAAAGTGAGCTAGGCACATGGTAACTTGGACACCTACTGTGTGCTGGGCATGATGGAAGTCTCGTAGAATTGGTAGTAATAGCAAAAGATGGACCTGCTTCCTTGTCCCAGGTCTTGCTTAGATGCATGCACAGTGGTCTGGAAGTTTACTGAGCTGCTCTGAGTAAGTTCAGCAGCCAGGATACAGCTCTTAGTTGGCCAAGTTCCCAGAAAGCTGAGGGCTGGAAAGATGGATTGACTTCATTTCAAGAGAGGCCAAAAGATCTGAGATTGGTTGTGAATGCTAATAGATTGGAGTTCAACATGTGCCAAGTTAGTCTCCAGGTGGATCAGGGAAATCCATGCGTGTCCTACAGGTCATAAGCTAGATCAAGGGAGCCCAGGCTATGCCACAGAACCCAAGACCTTGTCTTTCTCCTCTCTTGGTCCCTAAACTGCCCACCCCACCTCCAACAGTTAAGCCCGCAGTTGTAATTAAACCACTCCAAGTCACAAAAGCAGATTTTGCCAGGTGCTCCCTGGGAGATGGCATGAGCAGCTGATGTGCCCCTGGGCTCCTAGTCAATGGTTAGTACATGATAAATTAGTAGCAATCTCTGCCAGGAGTCACTTTCTCTCCCACTCCTTCCCCACACTGATCTGTATCCCCAGTGCTGACCCAGCCTATCTAGAGAGAGATGGTTCCAGGGGTCCCCCGCCCGCTTGAGATACATCACAAATTACATACCAATCAGAAAGCTCTGCAGTCATGGCTCTTGTGTGTGACAGCCCCATCGTGCCCACTGGTAACTAAGCGTGGGGCACCAAAGCCAGACACCTGGCTTCAGATTTCAGCCACAAGCAAGCTGCTTAGCCTTTTCATGCCTTGGTTGTCTTACTGGCAAAAGAAGATACAACTGGATCTATTTCATAGGCCTATTGTGAAGATTAAATGCATTAATATATCTAAAAGCACTTAAAATGATGCCTGACACACACCTCAGTGCTCAATAAATATTAGCTAATATCACTACTTACAATGATGTACTGAACATCAGATGTCGCCCTTCACATGTGCTTATTTAATTCTCACAGTGCTCAGAAGCAGGTATTATCATTTCCCTTTGTTGATAAAAATACTGAGTCAAAGAGAAGCAAGGTAACTTGTCCAGGTCTGTCTGGAAAGTGGTAGGCTGAAATGTGAACCCACACAGTTGGGCCCAGAGCCCATTTTGAGTCTGACTACTGCACACTGCATTGCCCAGTAAAGCAGCCTCCTCAGCTGGGTTTCTTAGAAGCATCACTGGACAACAGGTTTCTTTGACAATCCTGCAGAGCACCCCTTTAGGTATGCTGGGGTCCCTTCCTTGTGTCATAGATTACCTGGCTGAGGTCGCTGTCAGGACAGTCCTGGATGTAGGTGAGCAGGCTCCAGAGATTGCAGAGAAATCAGGATGGACGATGGTTAGTATTCACAGCAGCCGACACTTACCCAGCCCCGAGTCAAACACTTCATCCTCGTTGGCCCTCTGAGGTACTCTTGCACTAGGTACTATTGTGTCCCATGTCATAGATAATGAAGCTGAGGCACAGACAAGTCATTTTCCCAAGATCCCATAGATAGGAAGTGGCAGAACCAGGACGGAACCCCAGACAATTTGGCACCAGAAGCCATGTCTTAAGCACTATCCTAAACTGTGTCTGAAGTTGGAAACCCAGTGCACATCCACAGAGGGTTAAAGGTTGACCCCCAGGACCTCCTATGCTTCAGCAAAACAAGAAGGAGCCCAGACCCTGGGAGATCCAGGAAAATCCAACAATCTGACAGGAGCATACATTTGGAAACTGTCAGGAGGTTCAGGTCACCAGTCACCCCCATATGTTGCTCTGAGAGCTGCAGGAAAGAGGCCACAGAGCACAGAAGGAGGGGTACAGGGCTGGGGCCAAGGGGCTGGGTTCTGGTTCCAGATATGCCCCATGCGGAGCATCATTCCCTCTCTCTGGATATCAGTTTTCTTGTCCGTAAATTAAGGTGATCCCTTGATATGAGCTCCAAAGCTCTCTTTTTTTCTGACACTCTTTGTTGTGTCAAGAGAATTATGGTCCATTCTGGGAACCAACACTTATCATGGATTGATCCATCCCGGAACGGCATCTCCCAGAGGGTGGGGATTATCCCTCTTCTTGTCTTGGGAAGGGCCTGGCTGGGTACAGCAAATGTCATTGGCATGGCAGACACTGAGCAAGCGAGGCCTGCACCTCTGCTGGTCCCTCAAAGGACCGAAGAGGTGGGATGAATCCTGAGCAGCGTACCAGCCAAAGCGTGAACCAAGGGTAGAAGTTGAAGGAAGTATCTCGGCTCTGTACAGGAACTGCAGTGTAGTGAGTTTATCTTATGGCAGAAGGAGCTCCCCATGACTGAAAATATCTTTGCAGAGGTGCATGTACACCTTCAGGGGCCTTGGAGAGGAAGTTCCTTCTTTCCCCCGTGAGTTCAGAATGCATCATATCTTACTTAGTCCATTCATTCACTGATCATTTATTCCCCCAGTGAATATTTAAGGAGCATTTACTAGGTGTGAGACATGAGGTTAGGAACAATTGTACAAAACCGAGCAAGGCACAGTTCTACCTTTGACTACAAAGGTGTATTGAGGTATCAGGGAGATTAAGAAGGACTCTCATTCACGGTGCTGTAATTTTGGTAAGTTCTGATGCACCACTTGAAGAAAGCTCTGGGTATGAGCACCTACACAGTATTTCATACCCAAATTTGAAGTCCATAGGGGAATGAGAAATGGTGTCCAAAAGGCCATGCTGCTGGCATATTCATTTCCATACACAGCTGAGCAGGGACTGGCTGGCTGCCCTTCATGCTGGGAAGACGGCAGACACATCCAGGGGCAAGCACAGGGAGCTAACAGGGATGCAGGGTAACTGTGGGCTGAACTAATGTCAAGGGAAGCCTGCCGTGGTGACAGAGCCCAAGCTCTGAGAGGGATGGGAAGACTTACTCCATCATTGCAGGGTCCAGGAGAAATGACTGTTTCTGGCAGGATGAGCAAGGAAAGATGTTTCTGAAGTACAAGGTAGGGACTGAGGGACAGTAAGCCTCAGACCTAGGTCTTTCTTAGAATTCCAGAAGGAAAATTCAACTGAGCTCCTTTGGGATGGAGGGGTTTGAAGACCTAGGCAGAAAGCAGGGCCCCCTCAGTCCCCTGCCAGTCCCTTGAACGATTAGATGGAGGGGGTCTGGCCAGAGGAGAGCCAGGCAGCACCCCAATCTCCCACAGGGATTTCTCTGCCTTTGCTCTACAAAGAGCAGTCAAAACTATTTCTAACCCACTGCTGTTTCCAGGACAAAATCTCTTGCTGTGGGCTCTGTGGGAGGCTGGGGCGGGCCGCACGCTGGACATGCCCAGAGGCGGGGAACCTGAACAGGAGAGCATGGCCACGAACCCTCAGGGACTCCCCTCGAGTCCACACCCCAGGGTCAGTCGGGTCATGTGGGCAGCTGGGCTAGGGGCTCAAAGCAGCCCTCTCAGGGTCAGTCCTGGGGAACAAAGCGGCTGGGACCTCCCCTGAAGAGGCCTTGGAGATGGCAGAAAACTAGATGAAAAGTTGAGATTAGAAGACCTGCCTCTGAGATGAAGCTGGCCATTTATTCATTTTCCCTCAAGAAGGGGTTCAAAGAGCTTCTCCTAGGGTGACATTGTTCCCAACACGGGTCTTTCATCATGAAAGCCTGGGGGAGCTGTTTTCATTGGCAGAAAGGCCCATAGGACAGAGGCGGCCTGTCTCTATCCACATCTCCATTAACTTTAAAAAGACAGAGCCCACATCTCCCTCCTAAGATATGCCAGACACTTCTGGCCACTCGCACACACACCTCCTATAATCCTCAACAGCCATCATTGTCTTTATGAGCTAGGTGGTAAAAAAAAAATACTGAGATTCAGAGGGTTTCAGAATTGCCTAAGACCACAAGTTCATCATAGCACAGCTGCGATGCAGACCCAGTCGGTCTGGAAGCAGTGCCACTGGGCGACCCTGCCCCCTTGTCACCTGTCCCAACCCGGATTCCTCCAGACATGCCACAGGGGTGTCTTGTTTCATGGCGTTTCATACTTCAGCATTCTGATAACCACAACAGCCACACTCCTTTTTGGTGAGGAGCTGGACTCTGCTTCTGGTCGGTCATCTCTCTGGTTTTCTCCCCCAGATGGCAGCATTAGCTTCAGGCAGCTGGCACACCCCACTCTGGCTTCCTCCGCACGGCAACTGGCACCTCCACGCCACTGATCCTTAATGCCAGTGCTCCCCCTTTGGTGATATTTTTCCCAAACTTCACAGCAGCACTATTGCTTTGCCTAATCCTCACTTGAGTGGCAGCCCACCCACAGCTCTGCCAGCTGAAGCACTGGAGGCTGGCCGGCTGGACCTGATGCTGTCCACTTTGTCTCCCACTTGCTATGATCTCTCCCTAAATATCTTCTGATAATGTCACAGGCTTTAAGCCTAAGCCTCATCCACATTTAGTAGATCATCTTTTTCCAAAACTTGTTCTGCCAGCTGAGATGTTCTGTCCTCAAATGGTCTAGCCCAGGATGTCCAAAAATCTGTCTCTAAGTTAACTAAGGACTGTGCTATTGCATCTCAGCCCAGGATAGATCTGGAAGTTGAGCAGATTGGCCACTGTGATTGACAGAAGAAGCTGGACCTGCTGCTCCATCTGACACATCTCTGAACAAGCCCAGGCATTTGGCCCTTAAACAAACACCCTTGTGAGTTGTGACTTAACTGTTTCTTGTCTTCTTTCCTCAGTTAGATTGGAGTGTCTTAAGTTAGTCTCATACTATGCTTTCAAAATAACAAGTTGAATCAATAATTGAGGAGGGGTGGGGAGCTCTCATTTACTGGACGCCTACTTTGAAAAAGGCACTAAGGGACTGTCATGGACTGAAGTGTCCCCTCCTAAATTCATATGTTGAATTCCCTAAACCCCAGTGTGATAGTATTTGGAGATGGGGCTTATGGGAGGTGATTAGGGTTAGATGAGTTCATAAGGGTGGGGCCTTCATGATGGGATTAGTGCCCTTTAAAAAGAGAAACATATTGCTCTCTCTCTCTCCACATGCACACAAAGAGAAGTCATGAGATCACACAGTGAGATGGCAGTTGACTACCACCCAATAGGAGAGGCCACAAAATGATTTATCTTGCTGGCATTTTGACCTTGGACTTCCAGCCTCCAGAACCATGAGAAATAAATATGTGTTTAAGCCTCCCAGTCTGTGGTATTTTGTGATGGCAGCCTGAGCAGACTAGGACAGGGGCATTCCATCTTCTACCTCTCTAACAACTGTGTAAGGTACTAGGGCACACACCTCTGGCTTCCACCACAATCCAGTCTCCATTCTTCCTTAGTTTACAGAGCCCCAGGTTGGCCTCTGTCTTAGGCAAGTCTAACGCACTTAGGAAAGTAGCGCCCTTCTCCAGCCCCAGCATCTCAGCTTTCACCAGTACGAGTCTATAGCTGAACAAGTGAACATGACCTTCATTCAACTCCAGTGGCAGAACATGAGCTCTATAGACAAATTCTCTGGGTTTAAATCTCACCTCTGACAATTATCTGATGAGTAGTTTTGGAAAAGTTTCTTTTAACTTCTCCTGCACCTTGGAAATAGCACCTATTTCTTGGGATTGTTGTATTAAGTGAGTTAACCTATGTAAGTATTTAGAAGATGCCTGTCAGGTACTAAGTACTCCATAAAATGTTACTTTTGTTGCTGTGATTATTAATATTGTTATTGTTGCCATGAGCTATAACAGGTAAATCTTCTGGGTGCTTCTATGCAAGATTATGCTCCTTGATAAAAAGGGAGGTGAAAGAAGACTGCTCTCTTCTTTCTGCTTTGAATTTGACTGTGATATGATTGGATACAATACCTGGAGCCACCACTGTGAGATTTTGAAACAAGAAGCTGAAGACAGAAAGAAAATATTCTGGTATGTCAAGACAGAAACCTGGCACAACCTATTTCCAAATGTTTCCTTATGCAAGGTAATGTATAACCTTTCTATGCTATTATTAACCTATTGTACCAATAAGGAAACTGAGGCTGGGGAAGGGGTGGGAGTGGTTAAGTAATTTGCTCAGGATCACACAACCAGATGGCATATCTGTGATTCAAACCCAAAGCCCAGGCTCTTCCCTTGAAACCAACAGGCCTGGAGTCTTGGAGAGTTGGTGAGGGAGGGGTATGCTTTGCCTGACTCCACGCTTCCTCTGGAAGAGGTGTATGGGAGCAGGTGCCTGCCTGCCTCCAGTGCCTCGGCTGTCAATAAAACCCCCAGCCTGGCTGTGGCAAGCTGCAGATTCATGCAAATTCAGGACTTATATTTAGCAGTAATTTAGCTGTCATCAGTCAGAGGGAGAAGAAAAAGCCCTCCCCAATGTAATGGTTATTCATATCGACTACCTACTCCTCCAGTGCCTTATAAATCCAACAGAATCTGACTCAAAGCTGTGGTGGTGTACAGGGGGGCGGGGGGGCTCCTGGCTTAGATTAGTCAACCCCTCCCCCACTGCCCTGGGCAGACATAATGGGGCAATGGTCCAAGTACAAAGGAAAGGAAGGCTCATTTCTCACAGGAGGTGATGATAAGGGAGAGAGATGAGTCAGTGGTAGAAATCTAATAAAAAACCTGAAACAAGGATGCCAATGAGTCAGAGGATGTCAGAGCTGGGAGGGCCCTGGAAAATCAAGCAGTCCAACCCCAAGGAAACTGAGGCCAGGGAAGGGAGTAATGGTAATAACTGCTATTATAATTACCATTAGTTGGAAGGTTGCTCTCTGTGCCAGGAGCTGTACTGAGCACTTTACAGGTATAGAGTCATTTGGTCCTCCCAGTAACCCTACAAGATCAGAATTATTATCCCCACTGTATAGACAAAGGATATGGAGAGATTCAGTCACTTGCCCCAAGTCCAAAAAATGGCAGGGCCAGGGCTTGAACCCAGGTCTGCCTGATGTCATGGTCATTGCTCATAATCACTGACAACCCTGGGGATTTGCCAACCATTTCATGGTTAAGTGTCAGAGCTGGACCAGACCTTGACTTGACCAACTCCTGGTCCATTTTCCCCCTGTATCCTCCAAGTAGAAAGGAGCAATGACTACAGGACAGAGGGAGGAAGTAAACGTGGTAGGCGGAAGGGAGAGTGGGTTTGTGCCTGGGGCGGTTGGAAGCTTAAGTTAAACATCAATGTGCTGTTTTCTCCCTCTAGTGATGCGCCCATTGGATTCATCTGAGGGCATTAATGGGGTTCCTGGAGTGGGGAGGAGAGGTGAGGGAGGCAGGCCTGGGAAAGGATGATGACAGGGGCTTTGGGCACCATGAGGGCACCTACAGGGTGGAGAGGCCAGACCCACACGGGAAGGTAAAGACGTGCACTCTGCCTAACTCACGTCAAAGTTCTGTCCTCTTGCCTAGGGCAGGCTGGGCACCACTGTGCATGAGGAACCTCCCGGAAGAAAAACAGCCCTAGAGGGAGTGAGGTTCAGGTAGATCTAATAATGGCTGGGCCAGGAAGGAGCCACGTCCTTGCTCTCCGCTACAGAACCTGACTACAGATACCAGAAGAATTCGGAAAGCATGTCCTGAGCAGGCACCAGAATCCCTCACAAGCAGCCTCTGTGGGACTAGAGCGTGCATCTGGGACCAAGGTGCCTGGCTTCAAATCCTTATTAGCGGCCTGACCTTGAGCGACTCACCCAACCCTGCCGTGCCTCCGTGTCCTCATCTATGCAATGGGGATAGTAATAGTCCCTACTTTGAGGGCTGATGGGAGGGCGAAAGGAGTTACTACAGGTGAGGTGCTTACCCAGGGCCTGGCGCAGGGTCAGCACCATGGTGAGCTGCGACTCTTGCTTTCGTTGTTCCTTCTCAGATGCTTTTGTTCTCCAAAGCAGAAGGTCTACAGGACCTTCGCAAACTCTTCCCTCCATGAACTCTGGATGACTGAGTTATCTCCTGGCTCTGCCACAGAAGGTATACACCACTCATTCAGATAATATGCAGAAATACGATATTTCTATATCCTTTTGCCACCATTTTCCCCTCTTCCCCCTGCTCCCACTCCCCCACCTCCTCATAACTACATTTATCTGGATGATACTACAGAAATCCCTTGCTTTGTCCTCAAATTGCTCAGGTTTCGTAAGGCGAGTTCATCTGGGGATACTTGGCCCTGAGTGACTGGGGCCGGGCTCCTCCCCTGCATGCACCCCCACCCCCACCCCGGGCTGTTACCATGTCATGTTCCTCCGGCCCTGCCTCATGCCGCTCTGGTCTCCTGGGTCCAAGACCTTCACGTCCCTCCTTTCTGTCCTGGAAGTTTCCGCCATCCAGTGTGGCTCCGTAGTCAGCACTTTATATCCCAAGCAGCGAGGAAGAGGGATTGCCACAAATAACTGTGCTAATGGAGGTAATGGAAGGAGAGAGACTGATGTCTTCAGTTCACAGGAGGGCTGGTGGCACGAGCTCGCTGAGCAAGCCCTGCCAGAACGCCTCAGCCGGCTGCTCGCTCCTACAAGAAAAATGCTGTGGACCAGGCTGCCTGTAGTGGGAATCTCAGGAAAGACTCCCACTGTTCTCGGGTCTGGGGAAGATGTGGAGAGGACAGTCTATCCCTTCTTCTGCCTGCAGAAGGTCTGCCCCAGTTTCCCTTTTCAGAGCCCTTTCCAGGAGGGAGCCAATAGTATTGTCTGTCAGTGGCCCTCAGCATGTGACCCCGGATCAGCGGTACCAGGATCATCCGGGAAATTGTTAGAACAGCAAATTCCCAGGCTCCACCCCACACCTGCTAAACACTGAATCAGAAACTCTGGAGGTGGGTCTCTGCAATCTGGGTTTTAACAAGCCCTCCAGGGAATTCTGCAGTGCATTCAAGTTTGAGAACCGCTGATCTAGTCAACAGTCCTCAAACTTTGCTGAATATTAGAATCACCTGGGGAGCTTTTAAAAATCCCAGTGGCCAGGCCACACTCCAGTCTGATTTAATCACAATCTCTCAGGGTGGGATCCAGACATGTGTTTTTAAGTTCCTCCAGGTGATACTGATACATGGTGAAGGCTGTGAACCACTGATCTAAATATTTAACAGACAAATCCACAAACATCCTCTCTCTAATAGGACTGTGCTTAGTAAAAGCTGTGAAGACATTTTACCTCTGTGCGAGAGAAGGGAAATCAAGTTCATGCCGTATCTTTTTAATGCAATATGTTATTGTGTCTGTTTTGCCAAGGAATAAAGAAGGCACTTACTTGCTATGTAGCTAGTCCAAAGTCAGAACCAAAGAGTGCAAGCCAACTACACAAGTTGTAACCTGAGGCCCCTGGCTAGACCCTGGGTCTGGGGCCAAGCATGACACCACATGCTCTCTGAAATACACACGCCACTGCCGCCTCCACTAAAGCTTCTCCTTAAACTCTGCCTCCGCGCTTGTTAACGACATCACCAGCCGACAGACCTCAGGCACATTCAACCAATGGGAATCCAGCAAGGCCAAGATGGCACGCCCCTCGCACACAAAGTAGTCTGTCTACACTAGGAACACAAGGCGGAGGTGAAACTAGCTATGGAGGGTGTGGCCTATGATACAAAACAAAGAACATTCATCACCTCTGGCTAGTACCTAAGAAGATAAATTAGACAATTTTAATCATCGCAGGTGCAAAGTATTGTGTTAAAGGTAAGAAATCTAAATCAGATGTTGCCAGGAAACCCGGAGAGTGATTTGGTTCTCCTGGATTTTGTATTGCTTTCTACCCTCGATTCCTTAGCTAATAAGTTTCAGAGCCAGCATTTGAGTCCTCCTCTTCCTAATCTCAAAAATCAGCTACTTAATACTACTTTTGAGGATTAATCCTTAGGGAATAATTCAGCAGAAACAAACAACTTATGCATAAGGATGTTCATTGAAGCACTACCTATAATTACACACAGAAAGTTGAAAAAAGCTGTAATAACAAAAAATAATATCAATAATGACAGTGTCTATCCTTGCTGAATGCTCCCTATGTTCCTGAGACACTCTGCTAAGAACATTACGTGTATTATCCCGTTTTAATGATATGTTGTGGAAATAAGCATAATAACATGTAATTCCATAACAGTGTGTTGTGGAAATTAGCAAGTATTTCTAGCTCTCCCTTTCTAAGACACAAGGTAAGATTTTACTTCTGGTCCCCTGTGTGGGTGGAACCAAGTAATTCCATCAAGATAGTTGTAAACAAGCAACACATGGTTGCTCTGTCAGCCTGAGCCCCCTACATAACTGCAGTGAGCAGAGTCACAGCACAGCCAGCCCCTTCCCAGTACCAGTCCCAGTTAACCTAGGTAACATGCACATGGGAAAGAATAAGCTTTTGTTTTTTTAACTGAGTGTGCATAAAATGAAAGTACCTGTGGCCAGGATTCTCACCTGGCCCTGGTCGGCTAGCTCACTACACACATGTGGGCAATGCGTTGCTATTGACTCTATATATATAAAGAGCTCTACCCAGTGCTCTCTGCGACATGGTGGCAGGGCTGTAAGGCTGCAGGAGAGCAGAGCAGAGGCTGGAGTGGTGGCAGCACTGAGGACAGAGGCCCAGGGGCAGAGACCAGCTTGTTGCATGCAGACTCGTTCTGAGTAAACCAGATTTTAGTGATTGACCTGTCACCATAGAAATAAAGCTGTGTATAACCCTAACCCTTTCACCCCAACATTCTACTGTCATTCTTTTGGTCACACTGAATCCATAGTGAACATGCCTGGGGCTGAAGCCCATTGGCAATACACTGAGATTTGGGGGTTGTGTGTTGACACAACATGACAGGCTATGCTGCCTGATACATACACAATATTATCTCATTTTAACAACGTCCCTGAGTGATGAGTATTGATTTCATTTTATAGACGTAGAAACTAAAACTCAGGGAGATTAAATTACTCACTTGCCCAAGGTCACAGAAGTCATTCAAGGTTTTGAATGAGGCAGGGTATCCTGAAGACCAGGCTCTTAGTCATTACACTACGGAAATGGTACATCCACTCTAAGGGACTATTATGAAATCATTAAGATCAATAATTTTGAAGATAATGTAGAAACAGAGGGAGAATGGAGTATATATGATGAAATAATACATGTAAAAAAGCAGATTGCGACTGTATTTATATATGTGCGAGATGAGCCAAACCGGGAAGGAAATACGCCAAGGTGGGACTGCGTGATGTGTCAAGAGTTTCTCTGGTGTTACTTTATCATTTTCTCATTAATAAAACAAATCAATCTTTTTCGAATGTCTACATCTGCACGATGTCAAGCATGTGGGTGGAAGGTACAAAGTGCCAGCCATCAGCATCAGCAGCATGCATCTCTTACCCAACATCAGACATCTGGGAAGCCTGAATGAGCCAAGTGACTGGATTTTTCCTGCTTCACTGAAGATTTGGTGAGTAGGGAGGACAGATCTCTCTGAATAGCTTGGGAGCTTCATGGAGAAGCTGACTTAGGTAGAAATGCTGTGGACAGCAATGCCCTGCTGAGGAAAAGCATGGGAGGGAGCAGAGACCATTTCCCAAGCAAAGCAGAGGAATGATGTTTTCTGGTGCAGCCACCTCTACCTCAGGCCCTGGGGGGAACACAGTCACGGGGGAGTGGACATTTAGCTGGTGATGGGTGTTGGGGTTTGTGGGGCTGGATTGGTCTAGCCGGGTCCTACAGAGCTCCTACGCCTGAATGTGGGAAGCTCTGAAGACTGTCTTAGCCCACCTGAGGGAAGTGAGACCCAGGTCAATATTCATCAACATGCAGAGTCGATGAAGCCCTTCCACACAGGCATGTCCACCACTTCCTTGCAATGGAGTCCCTCTCATTTACAAAAGTTGTCATGCTAGTATTATGCGACTGCCCCCACGGAAACCCCAGCTAGTGATGCCACCAGGGAGCACCTGAGCCAAGGGGTAGACAAGCCACGGGCTTGCCAGTGATCTCTGACTTGGTCTTGCCGGCAGCTCTACTCAAAGGACATGTCATCTCACAAGACCAGTCCCACTCTCAGAGACTGGGCAGGAATGGAAGTGGGAAGACACTCAGGGAGAAGCTGAGAGAGCATCTCCCAGTCACTGGACACGCTTTTGCTTCTGGAAGCAGATAGGCGAGTCAATGCCTTAAGCAGTGTTGGACCCTGGAGGATCTTCAGTTCCCAAGCGAACTTCCACTCCCAAGGCTGTGAGGCTGGTCCTTGTTTGGGGGTGCTTCCTAGGGTCATTCCTATAGCCTGGGGTCTGCTGGGAAGACAAGAAGTTGTGCTCAAGGAGCTGGTCTACTACAGGCAGTCAAAGCAGCCATGGAAGGAAGTGGGCACCAAGGTCTGCAGGTACACTTCCGGGTCCCATTGGGATGGGCTAAGAGTCAGCAAACTTCTTCTGAAAGGGCCATGTAGTAAATATTTTCAGCTGTGGGGGCCAAGCAAACATTGTCACGATGACTCAACTCTGCTCTTGCGGCTGGAAATCAGTCACAGATGAGTATAAAAGAACGGGTGCCACGGAAGATGACTGGTTAGCCAGAGACGGGTAAGATTCCTCAAGGGAGGAACAACCTAAGACAGGCACAGTCACAGGGGGGCCATCAGGTGAGAATTTGGGGATCAACAGAGGTGAGGCTCAGAACCTCACCCCCCCTGCTTTGAGAGAAATCTTCTGCATCCGTGGATGTCTTGCTGCCCTTGTCTAGCCTGGATTAATACTTAGTCCATAGGCACACACCTGATCATCTGATCATCTACATTTGCCGTCTTACAGCACTAAACTATGTTTTCTACCTTTATCTTGCATCTACCTACCACTTCAGCATTTTATTAAAAATAAAAATAATAATAATAATAGGAGAAATGTGGGATCAACATATAAATCAAGTACAAAAATCAAACGAATATTCATATTTGACCTGATTGTTTATAGGTCATAATGCATGATCAAAACTGAAAGTTTCTGTGATGAATGCCCTTGTACTGTTCACCATGTAAGAATTTATTCACTATGTAAGAATTCGTTCACCATGTAAGAACTTGTTCGTTATGCTTCAGAAGATTGGAGACTGACGAGAATTAGGCTTGAGATGGATTAATGATTGTACATTGAGCGTTGACCCCCCTATACTGAATTTTATTGTTGTTAACAACCATTTGATCAATAAATATGAGAGATGCCCTCTCAAAAAAAAAAAAAAAAAAAGAACAGGTGCCAATATGACTTCACTTTCAAAAACAGGCTGCAGTTTGCTGACCCTTGGCTAGTCCATCAGGTTCCCCAGCCTGATGGTAACATGTCCACATTCATCTCAAGGATAGTGTGCCCACAGTTCCTTGAATGCGTTTCCTACACACAAGCAGAGATAATAATAGTGGAGTTATTCACTCGGGGAAGCAATGGAATCAGTCTCCAAATAATGTAACTTTCTCCCACTTTGTGGCCTGATGTCCTTTGGGGCTCCCGGATCCCAGGAATGGTCTGCTAGTGAGGAGACATAGGGATGACAGAGAGCCTGGCTTCAGAGTCCTGCCCCTTCCACCAGCTCCTCTGCCTTCTGGCAAAAAACAGCTTCCTGAGGTGTGGAGAGACAGCAGCTGTTGCAAGAAAAGAAAACACCATCTGTGAAAATAAGAAACCTGCTTCTTGACTCCATCTACCCTTAAATAAATCCTCTTGCTCACAGAAGAGAGAATTCTAACCAGCCACTTCTATACTGATCGTTTCTCCAGGACATGCCATACTGTCTGGCTTCAAAGCCTCTGTCCCTGAGCCCCAGGTACATGCACACAACTATCTCCACTTGGGTGTCCAACTGACACGTTTTGATTTCCACTCCCCATGGGCCCCAGACCTGTTCTTTCTCTATCATTAAAATGTCACCTTTAATTACTCAATGGCTCAAACCTAAATGTGAGGTATCCTTGTTCTCCCTTAACTCATACATCCAATCCATCAGTAAGTTTATTCAGTTCCACCTCCAAAATTTATCTCAAATCTTTTCAGTGGCCTCCTACCCCACTGCCACTTCCAGAGCTCAAGCCTGTCACCATCCCTCGTGATAGCTTCCAAAGGGCTCTTTTTGCTTCTCCCTCAACCCCCCAGAGTCCACTCTCCATTCATCAGTTGGAGTGATATTTTTAAAAGAGAACAATGGGGGCTCATATTTTGTCCTTCAAACCCCTGCTCAAAATCTTCCCTCGGCTTCCCATTGCTCTTAGAATAAAACCTAGAGCACTCCTGTGGCATACGAGGCCTGGCATAAGCTGACCCCTGCTCATTTTTCCGAATGCATCCTACAATACTCTCTACTTACAGTGCTCCTTCCACTTGTCTCCCTTCTGTTCTTGGGATAGAACGAGCCCTCTCTAACCTCCAGACCTTTACACTTGCCATTCCTTCTATCTAGAATGTTCTTGCTCCTTTTTGCAAACAGTTCTGGCTAATTCTCACCCCTCAGGTCTCAGTTCAAATGCAACTGGTTCAGAGAGGCCAGCATACCTAAAACCCAGTCCCAGGGTGTGGATAGAATACTGTCCTTCCACCCCCTCTATTTCCTTCACAGTCCTGATCTTAGTCTGAAATGGTCATTTTGGATATTTGTTTGCTTGCTTATTGTTGCTTTCCCCACTAGAATCTAATCTCCAGGAAGACAGAAACCATTGCTCTGCTAATGTCTCTGTGAATACCTGGCACTGGGTCTGCATTCAGGAAATAGTTTGAAGTTGGGGGTGATCCAGTGGACCTCCTCTCCTTCTCTTTCTCCCCACTCACTCACGACTCTAGTCTTAATTACTTGGCCCACATTTCCGGCTCACAGGAGAAAAGAAAGGGCTCTTTGTGAGTGACTGTCTAAGCTCACAGCACAGTGCTGATAGCTATGAGCACAATGCCATGCAGCATCTCTCTAGAACTTACCTTGCAGAACTGACACTTCATACCTGTTGAACAGAAACTCCTATTTCTCCTTCCCCCCAGCCCCTAGCAACCACCATTCTACTCTCTGCTTCTATGAGTGTGACTATTTTGGACATGTTATATAGGTGGACTCATGTTGCATTTGTCTTTCTGTAACTGGTTAATTTCACTCAGCGTAAGTAATGTCCTCCAGGTTGTCCATGTCATCACTTATGACAGGACTGGAGAAGGGACTCATTTTGAAGTATGCAAGGGACCTGCATAGACTTTGCCTCACAACCAAGAGTACAAGGAGTTAGGCAAGTGAGAATGTGTGAGGCACAAAAGCCCAGAGCAGCGGTGGTCCCTGGTAGGCCTTTTATATCCTTCACTCCTGCGAGTCCCTTGCCTGTGAGTTTCAGTGTCCTTGCTGATTGGGATCAGTAAGAGCTACCTCCTGGTTATTGTCAAGATCAAATGACAGAACACACATGCAGCTAACACACATAAAGCTCCAGAAACTTGGGGCAGGGGTAGGTTTTTAAGGTGCTGCCTAGGTGAGCATGTTGCCCAATGTCACTTCAGAGGAGAACGTGCAAAAACTCTCTAGAAAAATGCAAGCTCCGTGGAGCAGAGACTTTGTGTTATTTATCACTGCTGTCTGCCTGGTGTCTAGAACATAGCAGGCACTCAAGATTCAAGGTGAACTCATCAGTAGAAGCCAAGTGTTCTTGCGTGTTGTTAGTGAAGAATGAGAGAGACAGGAACTAGACAAATTAGTCTGGGTTAACACAGCTGGAATCCTTTGCTTAGTTATGACTAAAAAAGAAGAAAGGAAGGGAAGTGTAACTGAGTAGGATCAGGACTATAGTGAACTATCTTGAACCCATTTGGGAGTTAGCTACAGGATGTGGCCCTCAGGAACCTTGTTCTGCTGGGTTGTTATTTAGTTCCTTTCTCACCTCTTTCCTGTTGGGACTCAATATATTTCCCAGCAGCAAAGCTGCCATGTTACGTTTCTACCATGCTTCACTTCCCCCAGACAGTCCCTGGGATTAACTTGGCCGATCCATTCTGTTCAGCTAAGGGAAGTCTTCATTTGGTCCAATGAATGTGGAAACACAAGTAAATTATTCACTCAGAATCCATCACTCTTTGTTAGCCAGAGTGAGATGCGGTAGCCTGGGAGAGAGCCTCAGTCACCTCCTGCCCTGGTGCCTGGAGCTGATGAGAGGGCAGCTCCTCCGACATCACTCAGTCCTGAGAGCTGCTACTTTCCTCCTAGGTCAGTTCGCAAAGTGCAGAAATTTCTGGTAGTCATTTAGGTGTCTAGATACAGCCTGAGGGGCAAAGCAGGGACTATGGCTGACTGGTGCGACAGTCCACTTTCTTAGCGATGCTCAGTGTGTGGGTGAGATAGAGGAAGGGAGAGCAGGATCTCAGAGGTCATGTCTGCCTGTGATGTTTTCTTCTGCAAGAAAACTTTGGCCCTCCTTTTTCTGTTGTTGTTGTGTGTTTGTTTGGTCTATTTGTCCCTCAAGATTTTGCATGGTACTTGCAGGAAGTCTCTCATGAGCTCACTAACTGAGTCAAGGGTCCTTCTCCAGACTCTTGTGCTGACCCCTAACACAGCCCTTCACTCATTAACCCCCTTACCCCATGAGCTCCCCACGGTGGGAACTTGTCTCGTTCCTCTTTGATCACCAGTATCTAAAACAGGACCTATCACATAGGAGCGACAGTGAATGTTGGAGTTGAATAAATAAGGCAACTTTGTGAAGATCACACAGAAGGGGCAAAGTCTAGTATATTAGTCAGCTTTGAAGTGTAACCATTTCCAATCTCAAGGCTTCAAACAACATACATTTACTTTGTGCTCCTGTTTCGTGTTGGAAGCTGCAGCATGGCTGAGGTTGTGTTCAGCTCTGCTCTGTGTATCTTCTCATTCTGGGACCTTGGCGGAAAAAGCAGCCACTGTTTGGGACACTCCCATTCTCAGGGCGCAGGGGAAGAGCAAGAGGCCTGCGCAAACCACACCTTGAAAGCTTTTGCTCAGACCTAGTGAATGTCAAGTTCTCTCACATTACATTGGCAAAGGCAAGTGACCCAGTAAAGCCCAGAGTCAGTGGAGTGGGGAGATACACCCTCCTTCAGAGAGCAGTTGAGTAGAATGAAACAGTTTACCATGCCAGAACCGTGTGACTCCAAAGCGGCCCATCTTCCCTCTGTACCTGCCCTCTAGCTTACTCCCTCCCTGGATTGGACCTTAGACAATGGGGAGGGGGAGGGATCCACATGTAGAGGGGAAGGCTGGTGGTGGAGAATCATCAGGACACCCTTCTGAAAAAGCTGTGTTTATCTTCCATCCTGATGAAAATTTGCAATGTTTACACCATCGTTGCACAAGTAACACCATGACTTAAGTTTCACATCTTCCGTAAGCAATTTCATGCCTTTTTGGCAGTCCTATCACGTTTCAAGGAATCATAAATTTTCTTCCTCCTCTAGGAATCATGCCCTCAAAATACAATGCTTATAGAAATAACCATAGGAAGCACATAGAACATAAGCTCAATTTTCTTCCCAGTTCCACAATTGTGAGCTCCCAAATATCAGGTGATAGAAGAAAGAGCTATACTGAGCTGGCACCTGTTCACCATACCCCCCAACTGAGAGATAATATGTTTGTTCAGGAATATGGGCCTGAATTTCCCTCTTCCCTCAATGCCCTGACTATTTGTGGCCCATGTGGCATCTGGGCACCATTTTGGTGCACCAAAGAGACGGGAAGGAGAAGAAAGTCAGAAAGGGACTAATGCCTATTTACAAACTAGACTCCAACTACTGGCAGGCAACATGAAAAATATCTGGAGATACCACTCAAAAATCCTTTGCTGGAATAGACTTTTGGACCCTAGAAAAATTGGAAGGGAAGGCCAGGTTAGCCTGCCATCCCACATAGCAATAGTTGGCTAGTATTTAGTAATGGTATAACTGAGCCATGGCCGGCCCCATTAACTGGGACATGAGCTCTGGTCTCCACATGAATATACCACTCTCCCAATGTCAAATGCGTACCTACTATATATTCTAGACTCCTTCACTCATTTTTGGAACCTGTCTGGCCCCTGTGTATTCTTGTAGTTTTCAGCTCCTTACGTATTAAGTACCTACTATGTACAATTCTAGAAGCTACTTATTCTTCTTGTTCAGTGACCTTCTCCAAGATCAATGCAAAAGACTGGCCCTTCCTTTCCAAACTTCCCATTCAATTCAGTGTTCTGCTGAGAGGGTCTCATGATGACTTTGGGGCCAGAGAAACTGGTACCCCTAAGGCCCAGTGAATGGTCTTGTTTAGGCAGTTGATTCCATCCACCTCTAGAGCATTCCCTAATGACTCATCTATATTAACCCTCATTGTTCACATCTGGGATGGCGATAAAGTTGAAAGAACATGGATTTTTTGTTAAATAGACCTATACTCAAAATTCCAGTTCTAAGTCACATCAATTCTCTGAGCCTGAGTTTCCTCATTTGCAAAATGGGTGTCTAAAATCAATCTTGCTGGGTTCATATGAGGATGGAATAAATGAGATCATGTATGTAAAACACAGGCAACGCATGACAAAAATTCAATAAACGTTAGCTCCCTTCAAAATCTCACTCAGTTACAGCCTCACAAAATATGATACCTGAAACATGCACTAATTATACGGAGAGAAAGTTAGCTAACAGTTATGAGTGGAAGTAATCTCTCACAGGGATAATGAAAACTAGGTAGATTCCTATTTTAGGAAAGGAATGTGCTATGGTCCATGCACACCATGACCGTGGCTCCCTGTGGGCAGGCTAGTTCTGTTTGAGGCTGTGAAGGTGTTTTCTTCTTTATTGTTTGTTTGCGGTTTTATTTCTAACCATTGCATTTTGTTTTATGAAATTGGTTGTTTGAGCTGATGTTGTCCTATCTGAAAGATGCAGAAATTATGTCTACATGAAGTGTTCTGGTCAGGACTCTTGGTTGCAAAAGCCAAAGGCTAGTCAAGATAGCTCCAGTTGGGCAATCCAGTGAACACGCAAGGACTGACACCAGAACACAGCTGAGCCTCGCAGGAACAGAGACTGGCAAGTCAGGGACCCAGACTGTTTCCTCTCAGCAGCCTCACATTCTCTCTCATCTTTTTTTCTCTCTGATTACTCACCTTGCAGTTGGCCCAGTGTGACCACTAGCCTGATTTACCCCCATGTCCTTTTAACCTACCAATTTTTCACAGCTCAATGTTGAACCTCTCCTGGATTCTAAGGTTCTTGCCCTAATGCTGGAAATGGGAGACCAGGTGGAGGACCCTACATTGAATAATGCATCTGTTTCTGTGATTTTTCCTGCCCTCTGGTCATTTTTCTTAATAGATAGAATGGAGGAGAGGCAATAATCAAAATGACAGTGACTTGGAATTTTCTAGAATTGATAAAGTAACATTTTAACATGTGGGTAAATCCAAATAAATATTGGCTGTACAAGTAATAAGAAAAGCAACAATTATAATAATAATGTCTGATTTTGGATCTTAATACTAAACAATAGCTTTTAGTCAGAAGGAGAGTAATTATAGTTAGAGTCCTAAATTCCTTGAATTGTTTGGATGGAAAGCATATATATTTCACTTAATCTATTAAATATACATAATAAAATTTCTGAGGTAACACTAAAAGAAAAATAGGATGAGTAACTTCCTTACTACTTGAGATGTAATGGAAAAGTCTGGGGGAAAATCAATCTGAAAGAGTATAAAAAAGTGGAATGGAGTGGGGGAAAAATTAAAGTAAAGGGCAAGACCAATAGGAAGCACAAAATAAAATGGTAAAGTCCAACTCTACCAGGGATTCCCAATAAATATAAAGTAACCAGATTTCCCAGTTAAAATAGGTTATCAGAGTAAAAGCAATTTGTTTCTGAATTATACATAAGAAAGTAGAGAAGTAAACAGAAAGATTAAAATACAAAGATGAGAAAAGATACATCATCTAAATATTAAACAAAAGAAAGCTGACATATCTCTATTAGTATTAGCTGATTAAATATATTTTAAAGCAAAAAGCATTACTAGGGTTAAGAAGAGTCACTTCATGTTGATATAAGTTCAAGACATCAGGAAGGTTTAGCAGCTGTGAACTGCATGCACATAATGATATTGTTCCAAAATAAATTAAATAAGAACAGATAGAACCACAAGGAGAACTCATTGCTCTGCCTGCAGGATGAAAAATTTTTAAATGTTCACACAGTGTAGTAACCAATTGACTAAGTAAGAAAAAAAGGCAGAGAGGATAGAAAAGATATGACCAAAATTTAAAAGCTTGATCTAATTGAACTATGCAGCAATAGTTGGAGAATAACAACCTTTGCCTGTGTAAATAAGGAAAATAAAAGAGGAATTACATAGATCTTGTTTAATGACCATAATGCAGTTAAGTTAGCTAAGAATAAAAAATAACTAGACTGGGGAGCCAAGATGGCGGCGTGAGTAGAGCAGTGGAAATCTCCTCCCAAAAACACATAGAGCTATGAAAATATAACAAAGAAAAATCTTCCTAAAATAGAGACCACAGGACACAGGACAACATCCAGACCACATCCACACCTGCAAGAACCCAGCGCCTTGTGAAGGGGGTAAGATACAAGCCCCAGCCCGGCGGGACCCGAGCGCCCCTCCCCCCGGCTCCCGGCGGGTGGAGAGAAACCGGAGCGGTTTTTTTTTTGGCGAGCGCTTTTTGGAAGCCTTAGAGGGACGGGCCCCCGTTGCTGGGGAGGCAGGGTGGCGGGACCGGTGAGGAGGTGCCTGGGAACGGCGCCGGAGGACAAAGAATATCCCGCGTTTCTCCCTGCGAGACCTGGGGGCGGGTGCCTGAGACCAGTGCCTGAGGACGGAGGAGGTCGCGCGTTTTTCCCCTTTTTTTTTTTTTTCTCTTTTGGGCGAGCGCTTTTTGGAAGCCTTGAAGGGACGGGGACCCCAGTGCTAGGGAGGCACAGTGGCGGGACTGGTGAGCGGGTGGCTGGGACCGGCGCCTGAGGACAAAGATTATCCCCCGTTTTTCCCTGCGGGACCGGTGGGCGGGTGCCTGAGACCGGCACTTGAGGACAGAGGAAATCGCGCGTTTTTCCCCTTTTTTTTTTCTCTTTTCTGCGAGTGCTTTTTGGAAGCCTAAAAGGGACAGGGACCCCGGTGCTAGGGAGGCAGGGCGGCGGGACTGGTGAGCGGGTGCCTGGGACCGGCACCTGAGGACAAAGAATATCCCGCATTTTTCCCTGTGGGACCGGTGGGTGGGTGCCTGAGACCAGCACCTGAGGACGGAAGAAATCGCGTGTTTTTCCCCTTTTTTTTCTCTCTTTTTGCCGAGTGCTTTTTGGAAGCCTTGAAGGGACAGGGACCCCGGTGCTAGGGAGGCAGGGCGGCGGGACTGGTGAGCGGGTGCGTGGGACCAGTGCCTGAGGACAAAGAATATTGAGCGTTCCTTCCCTGCCGGACCGGTGGGTGGGTGCTTTTTGGAAGCCTTGAAAGGACAGGGACCCTGGTGCTAGGGAGACAGGGCAGCAGGACCAGTGAGCGGGTGCCTGGGACCGGCACCTGAGGACAAAAAAAAAAAAAAAAAACGCTTGTTTTTTCCTTTTTTTTCCTTTTTTTTTTTTCTCTTTCTTTCTGTTCCCTCTCTCATTGTTGCTGTTGTTGTTTTGGTTTGGAGAGTGCTTTTTGGAAATCTTAAAGGGGCAGGACAGGTCACTTAGACCAGAAGCAGGGAATCTGGGGATCTCTGGGCACTCTAACCCCCTGGGCAGCAGGGAGCACAGAGGCCCCTTACGGAGATAAATAGTCTCCTGGCTGCTCCCCCTCCAACGGGGCTCCACCATTTTGGAGGAACAGCCCCAGCCAGGCCAAGCCCACAGCAACAGCGGAGATAAACCCCAAAGCAACTGGGCAGGAAGCAGAAGCCCTGTCTGCACACAGCTGCCCAGCACAAGCCACTAGAGGTCGCTATTCTCCCAGGAAAAGGCTACAAACCAACAAGAAGGGAAGCTCTTCCAGCGGTCACTTGTACCAGCTCTGCAAACTATCTCTATCACCATGAAAAGGCAAAACTACAGGCAGACAAAGATCACAGAGACAACACCTGAGAAGGAGACAGACCTAACTAGTCCTCCTGAAAAAGAATTCAAAATAAAAATCATGAACATGCTGACAGAGATGCAGAAAAAAATGCAAGAGCAATGGGATGAGATGCAGAGAAAAATGCAAGAGCAGTGGGATGAGATGCAGAGAAAAATGCAAGAGCAGTGGGATGAAGTCCGGAAGGAGATCACAGATGTCAGGAAAGAGATCACAGAAGTGAAACAATCCCTGGAAGGATTTATAAGCAGAATGGATAAGATGCAAGAGGCCATTGAAGGAATAGAAGCCAGAGAACAGGAACGTATAGAAGCTGACAGAGAGAGAGATAAAAGGATCTCCAGGAATGAAACAACACTAAGAGAAATATGTGACCAATACAAAAGGAAAAACATTCGTATTATAGGGATACCAGAAGAGGAAGAAAGAGGAAAAGGGATAGAAAGTGTCTTTGAAGAAATAATTGCTGAAAACTTCCCCAAACTGGGGGAGGAAATAATCGAACAGACCATGGAATTATACAGAACCCCCAACAGAAAGGATCCAAGGAGGACAACACCAAGACACATAATAATTAAAATGGCAAGGATCAAGGACAAGGAAAGAGTTTTAAAGGCAGCTAGAGAGAAAAAGGTCACCTATAAAGGAAAACCAATCAGGCTAACATCAGACTTCTCAACAGAAACCCTACAGGCCAGAAGAGAATGGCATGATATACTTAATGCAATGAAACAGAAGGGCCTTGAACCAAGGATACTGTATCCAGCACGACTATCATTTAAATATGATGGTGGGATCAAACAATTCCCAGACAAGCAAAAGCTGAGGGAATTTGCTTCCCACAAACCACCTCTACAGGGCATCCTGCAGGGACTGCTCTAGATGGGAGCACCCCTAAAAAGAGCACAGAACAAAACACACAACATATGAAGAATGGAGGAGGAGGAATAAGAAGGGAGAGAAGAAAAGACTCTCCAGACAGTGTATATAACAGCTCAATAAGCGAGCTAAGTTAGGCAGTAAGATACTAAAGAAGCTAACCTTGAACCTTTGGTAACCACGAATCTAAAGCCTGCAATGGCAATAAGTACATATCTTTCAATAGTCACCCTAAATGTAAATGGACTTAATGCACCAATCAAAAGACATAGAGTAATAGAATGGATAAAAAAGCAAGACCCATCTATATGCTGCTTACAAGAAACTCACCTTAAACCCAAAGATAAGCATAGACTAAAAGTCAAGGGATGGAAAAACATATTTCAGGCAAACAACAGTGAGAAGAAAGCAGGGGTTGCAGTACTAATATCAGACAAAATAGACTTCAAAACAAAGAAAGTAACAAGAGATAAAGAAGGCCACTACATAATGATAAAGGGCTTAGTCCAACAAGAGGATATAACCATTCTAAATATATATGCACCCAATACAGGAGCACCAGCATATGTGAAGCAAATACTAACAGAACTAAAGAGGGAAATAGACTGCAATGCATTCATTGTAGGAGACTTCAACACACCACTCACCCCAAAGGATAGATCCACCAGGCAGAAAATAAGTAAAGACACACAGGCACTGAACAACACACTAGAACAGATGGACCTAATAGACATCTATAGAACTTTACATCCAAAAGCAACAGGATATACATTCTTCTCAAGTGCACATGGAACATTCTCCAGAATAGACCACATACTAGCTCACAAAAAGAGCCTCAGTAAATTCCACAATATTGAAATTCTACCAACCAATTTTTCAGACCACAAAGGTATGAAAGTAGAAATAAATTCTACAAAGAAAACAAAAAGGCTCACAAACACATGGAGGCTTAACAACATGCTACTAAATAATCAATGGATCAATGAACAAATCAAAATAGAGATCAAGGAATATATAGAAACAAATGACAACAACAACACTAAGCCCCAACTTCTGTGGGATGCAGCGAAAGCAGTCTTAAGAGGAAAGTATATAGCAATCCAGGCACACTTGAAGAAGGAAGAACAATCCCAAATGAATAGTCTAACATCACAATTATTAAAACTGGAAAAAGAAGAACAAATGAGGCCTAAAGTCAGCAGAAGGAGGGACATAATAAAGATCAGAGAAGAAATAAACAAAATTGAGAAGAATAAAACAATAGCAAAAATCAATGAAACCAAGAGCTGGTTCTTTGAGAAAATAAACAAAATAGATAAGCCTCTAGCCCAACTTATTAAGAGAAAAAGAGAGTCAACACAAATCAACATAATCAGAAATGAGAATGGAAAAATCACGACAGACTCCACAGAAATACAAAGAATTATTAAAGACTACTATGAAAACCTATATGCCAACAAGCTGGAAAACCTAGAAGAAATGGACAACTTCCTAGAAAAATACAACCTCCCAAGACTGACCAAGGAAGAAACACAAAAGTTAAACAAACCAATTACAAGCAAAGAAATTGAAACAGTAATCAAAAAACTACCCAAGAACAAAACCCCGGGGCCGGACGGATTTACCTCGGAATTTTATCAGACACACAGAGAAGACATAATACCCATTCTCCTTAAAGTGTTCCACAAAATAGAAGAAGAGGGAATACTCCCAAACTCATTCTATGAAGCCAACATCACCCTAATACCAAAACCAGGAAAAGACCCCACCAAAAAAGAAAATTACAGACCAATATCCCTGATGAATGTAGATGCAAAAATACTCAATAAAATATTAGCAAACAGAATTCAACAGTATATCAAAAGGATCATACACCATGACCAAGTGGGGTTCATCCCAGGGATGCAAGGATGGTACAACATTCGAAAATCCATCAACATCATCCACCACATCAACAAAAAGAAAGACAAAAACCACATGATCATCTCCATAGATGCTGAAAAAGCATTTGACAAAATTCAACATCCATTCATGATAAAAACTCTCAGCAAAATGGGAATAGAGGGCAAGTACCTCAACATAATAAAGGCCATATATGATAAACCCACAGCCAGCATTATACTGAACAGCGAGAAGCTGAAAGCATTTCCACTGAGATCGGGAACCAGACAGGGATGCCCACTCTCCCCACTGTTATTTAACATAGTACTGGAGGTCCTAGCCACGGCAATCAGACAAAACAAAGAAATACAAGGAATCCAGATTGGTAAAGAAGAAGTTAAACTGTCACTATTTGCAGATGATATGATACTGTACATAAAAAACCCTAAAGACTCCACTCCAAAACTACTAGAACTGATATCGGAATACAGCAAAGTTGCAGGATACAAAATCAACACACAGAAATCTGTAGCTTTCCTATACACTAACAACGAATCAATAGAAAGAGAAATCAGGAAAACAATTCCATTCACCATTGCATCAAAAAGAATAAAATACCTAGGAATAAACCTAACCAAGGAAGTGAAAGACTTATACTCTGAAAACTACAAGTCACTCTTAAGAGAAATTAAAGGGGACACTAATAAATGGAAACTCATCCCATGCTCATGGCTAGGAAGAATTAATGTCGTCAAAATGGCCATCCTGCCGAAAGCAATATACAAATTTGATGCAATCCCTCTCAAATTACCAGCAACATTCTTCAATGAATTGGAACAAATAATTCAAAAATTCATATGGAAACACCAAAGACCCCGAATAGCCAAAGCAATCCTGAAAAAGAAGAATAAAGTAGGGGGGATCTCACTCCCCAACTTCAAGCTCTACTACAAAGCCATAGTAATCAAGACAATTTGGTACTGGCACAAGAACAGAGCCACAGACCAGTGGAACAGATTAGAGACCCCAGAAATTAACCCAAACATATATGGTCAATTAATATTTGATAAAGGAGCCATGGACATACAATGGCAAAATGACAGTCTCTTCAACAGATGGAGCTGGCAAAACTGGACAGCTACATGTAGGAGAATGAAACTGGACCATTGTCTAACCCCATATACAAAGGTAAACTCAAAATGGATCAAAGACCTGAATGTAAGTCACGAAACCATTAAACTCTTGGAAAAAAACATAGGCAAAAACCTCTTAGACATAAACATGAGTGATCTCTTCTTGAACATATCTCCCCGGGCAAGGAAAACAACAGCAAAAATGAGCAAGTGGGACTACATTAAGCTGAAAAGCTTCTGTACAGCGAAAGACACCATCAATAGAACAAAAAGGAACCCTACAGTATGGGAGAATATATTTGAAAATGACAGATCTGATAAAGGCTTGACGTCCAGAATATATAAAGAGCTCACACGCCTCAACAAACAAAAAACAAATAACCCAATTAAAAAATGGGCAGAGGAACTGAACAGACAGTTCTCCAAAAAAGAAATACAGATGGCCAAGAGACACATGAAAAGATGCTCCACATCGCTAATTATCAGAGAAATGCAAATTAAAACTACAATGAGGTATCACCTCACACCAGTAAGGATAGCTGCCATCCAAAAGACAAACAACAACAAATGTTGGCGAGGCTGTGGAGAAAGGGGAACCCTCCTACACTGCTGGTGGGAATGTAAATTAGTTCAACCATTGTGGAAAGCAGTATGGAGGTGCATCAAAATGCTCAAAACAGACCTACCATTTGACCCAGGAATTCCACTCCTAGGAATTTACCCTAAGAACGCAGCAATCAAGTTTGAGAAAGACAGATGCACTCCTATGTTTATCGCAGCACTATTTACAATAGCCAAGAATTGGAAGCAACCTAAATGTCCATCTGTAGATGAATGGATAAAGAAGATGTGGTACATATACACAATGGAATACTACTCAGCCATAAGAAGTGGAAAAATCCAACCATTTGCAGCAACATGGATGGAGCTGGAGAGTATTATGCTCAGTGAAATAAGCCAAGCGGAGAAAGAGAAATACCAAATGATTTCACTCATCTGAGGAGTATAGGAACAAAGGAAAAACTGAAGGAACAAAGCAGCAGCAGAATTACAGAACCCAAAAATGGACTAACAGGTACCAAAGGGAAAGGAACTGGGGAGGATGGGTGGGCAGGGAGGGATAAGGGGGGGAAGAAGAAGGGGGGTATTAAGATTAGCATGCATGGGGGGGAGGGAGAAAGGGGAGGGTGGGCTGCAGAACACAGAGAGGACAAGTAGTGACTCTACCACATTTTGCTAAGCTGATGGACAGTAACCGTAATGGGGTTGTTAGGGGGGACCTGATATAGGGGAGAGCATAGTAAACATAGTATTCTTCATGAAAGGGTAGATTAAAAATTTAAAAAAAAAAAAAAAAAAAAAGAAAGAAAGAAAGAAAGAAAAGGGGGATTACTCGTTAACAGGATAAAACTATTGGTAAATCAAAGATCAACGCATGCTTTAAATATCCTTAATGTTGATCACTTAAAGGGTGTCAGATGATCAGCTATGGAGGTACTCTTTTCTGATAATATTCCTTTCTCTTAATTAAAAAAAAAAAAAAAAAAAAAAAAAGCAGTTACTGTGTGCTGACCTCCAATGAGTTCTGCACAGTGGTATAGAGGGCATGTCAAAGTGTGGGCAAAGGGTCTGTTTGTTTCTACGCAGAAGATCAAGGCCTAGCTTGGATACCCAGAAAATGAAATAAGATACGATATGAGGAGGAGCTTCCGGCATCAGCACTCTCTGGAGGACTCGTGCCGGGGGATGATCATCAAAAAGCCTCCCCAGGGATCCGGACGATGCTGCGGTTGTGGCTGCATCCAGCCCACCGTCTCCTGGACTTGCCATAAGAATGAGGAGGGAGATGTCTAGGCTGGCATGTGCATACAGTGAGACAACGAATTTGACTGGATCTGTACTGTTGGAACTCAACCAGGAGTTGGGAGGGGTGCAAGTTGTAGCACCCCAAAATCTCATGACTATAGACTATCTATGGTTAAAAGAACATATGGGATGTGAACAGATCCCAGAAATGGGCTGCTTTAATTTGTCTGATGGTTCAAGTACAGTTGGAAAATATCCATCATATTATAGATAAATTTTCACAAATGCCTAGGGTGCCTAAATGGTTTTCTTGGCTTCACTGGAGATGGCTGGTAATTATAGATTTGCTTTGTTTATGTCACCGTATTCCTATTATGTTAATATGTGTGTGCAAATTAGTTAGTAGTTTAAAACCTATACATACTTAAGGTACTATACAAGAAGATATGTCAAAGAAATAATCAATCCTCCCAAGTTTCCTTCATATGCTACATCTATAGCTTTTCTTCTTCCTTCCTAATTACAAACCTTAAATAGAATTCGTGCCTCATATCGAATTTACCGAGTATCATAATTCCTCCAGGTGGTAAAGATACCTCGAGACAAGTGCTGGGCATAGAAGCCACAGGGCATAAATCTGCAAAGAAGTAAAAAGCTAACCTTTGCAAACAATATGGCTTCTCTCTCACTTACCAACTTTACATTTCCCTGTATGGCCCCGGAAGATGACTGGTTAGCCAGAGACGGGTAAGATTCCTCAAGGGAGGAACAACCTAAGACAGGCACAGTCGCAGGGGGGCCATCAGGTGAGAATTTGGGGATCAACAGAGGTGAGGCTCAGAACCTCACCCCCCCTGCTTTGAGAGAAATCTTCTGCATCCGTGGATGTCTTGCTGCCCTTGTCTAGCCTGGATTAATACTTAGTCCATAGGCACACACCTGATCATCTGATCATCTACATTTGCCTTCTTACAGCACTAAACTATGTTTTCTACCTTTATCTTGCATCTACCTACCACTTCAGCATTTTATTAAAAATAAAAATAATAATAATAATAGGAGAAATGTGGGATCAACATATAAATCAAGTACAAAAATCAAATGAATATTCATATTTGACCTGATGGTTTATAGGTCATATTGCATGATCAAAACCGAAAGTTTCTGTGATGAATGCCCTTGTACTGTTCACCATGTAAGAATTTATTCACTCTGTAAGAATTCGTTCACCATGTAAGAACTTGTTCGTTATGCTTCAGAAGATTGGAGACTGACGAGAATTAGGCTTGAGATGGATTAATGATTGTACATTGAGCATTGACCCCCCTATACTGAATTTTATTGTTGTTAACAACCATTTGATCAATAAATATGAGAGATGCCCTCTCAAAAAAAAAAAAAAAAAAAAAATGTGGCTGGTGGTAGAAAAAAAAATAAATAAATAAATAAAAAATAACTAGATAAAATCCACTTGAAAATCAAAAAGCACACTTCTAAATCACTCACATGTCAAGAAAGAGAACAAAATGGACATTTGAAAATAATGAGAACAAAACAATTGTGAAAATACTGCATATTTAAATGTGTGGGATGCAGGTAAAACAGTATAGGAAAATGTGTACAGTGAAATGCTTATATTCATGGAGATTAAAAAGTAATGAATTAAGCTTATTCCAATTTAATTCATTAGAAACAGAATACAGAAGAATAAACCCAAAGATAATAAAATGAAGGATATAATAAGAAGAGCAAAATTATTAAAGTTAGGTATATATACGATAGCAACACTCAACAAAGTCAAAAAAGAAAGTACCTCAAAAAGACTAAAATAATAATCAATTATCTGTTAAGATTCTTAAAGAAATCAAAAATATTATGTATACAAAATGGGATACAATACAATTATGACACAGAATAAAAAGGTAATAAGAAACTACTATGAGCAACTTTATAGTAAACTTGAAAATGTAGTAAAATGAAGAAATACTTAGAAAAAAATGCCAAGGGTTACCAAAAGCATAAAAGATAACATAAATATTTCTATAAGAGTTAGAGTAACTACAGTTTTCAGTTGTCCCAAATAGAAAATACAGGCCTCAGGAAGGTATACTCATGAGTTCTGCCAAATACGTAATAAACAGATTGTTTAAAAAATACACAAATTCTTTCAGAGACTATGAAGAGAGGGAACACTTCTCAACTCATGTTATGGGGCTAAAACACCTTGCGCCTAAACATAACAAGGTCAACAAAAGAAAAGGAAATCACAATCCAATCTCACTCGTAAACATAGGTACAAAATGTAAACAAAATATTGATGTTTAAATCAATACTTTTAAAAGTATATATCAAAGATGGCATGAGAGGAGAGACAGAGGCTTCCTCCTAAAACTGGATACAATTAGAAAATTTAATTGGCGCAACTAATCCTGAGAGAGCAACAGTAAAGAAGACGGGATCAGACTGCACACACCTGGAGGAAAGAGCAGACCTCAGGGAACAGGGTAACATACCAGAGCTGTGGCTCCACGGGACCCGAGCCCCTCATCCTCCCCAACCCCAGCTTGCGGGAGGAAGAGAAATGGAGCAGGGAGGGAGTGGAAGGCCTGGGACTGCTGAATACCTAGCTCCGGAGATCTGCTCTGGGAGCACAAACCTACATTTCATGGTGCTTTCATGAGACATGCATGACTACCGGGTTGGAAAGTTAATACAGGCAGAGTTCCTGGGGAGACTGGGATTCTGGCTGCTTATGGAAAGCACAGATCCATATCTGGCTGCTCTGGGACAAAAACTTATACCTGTGTGACCAGCCCATTGGCTCAGGCAGTGGAGACAGGCACAGCAGCCAGGAGGTGGGGAACAGCTCTTTCCTACCCCCAGGCACCAGTACTGCTCCCCTGCGAACCCCAACATTGCTTCAGGGGCTTAGCAGCTCCACAATAGAGCTTCTGGACACCAGAGGGTGCCATATACAAACATGAAATGCCAAAGGAAACTTGTCCAGAGTAAAATTAATACAACTCCCAAGAAAGATTTAAGCGATATGGAACTCATGACTCTTCCTGAAAGGGAGTTCAAAATAAAAATCATCAATATCCTAATGGAGGTACGGAAAGACATCCAAGAACTCAAGAATGAATTCAAGTCAGAGATCCAAACGTTAAAGAACATGATGGAGAGTATAAAAAGCAGGTTGGATATGGTGGAGGAGACAATAAATGAAATAGAAACTAGACAAGAGGAATACAAAGAAGCTGAGGCACAGAGAGAAAAAAGGATCTCTAAGAATGAAAGAATATTGAGAGAACTGTGTGACCAATCCAATCCAAGCGGAACAATATTTGCATTATAGGGATACCAGAAGAAGAAGAGAGAGAAAAAGGGATAGAAAGTGTCTTTGAGGAGGTAGTTGCTGAAAACTTCCCCAATCTGGGGAAGGAGATAGTCTCTCAGGGCATGGAGATCCACAGATCTCCCAACACAGGGACCCAAGGAAGACAACACCAAGACACATAGTAATTAAAATGGGAAAGATCAAGGATAAGGACAGACTGCTAAAAGCAGCTAGAGAGAGAAATAAGACCACATACAAAGGAAAGCCCATCAGGCTAACATCAGACTTCTCAGCAGAAACCTGACAGGCAAGAAGGGAGTGGCATGATGTATTTAATGCCATGACGCAGAACGGCCTGGAACCAAGATTACTTTATCTGGCAAGATTATCATTTAAATTTGAAGGAGAGATTAAACAACTTCCAGATAAGCCAAAGATGAGAGAATTTACCTCCCACAAACCATCTCTACAATCTATTTTGGAGGGACTCCTAAAGATGGAAGTGTTCCTAAGGTTGAATAGCTGTAACCAGAGGTAATAACCACAGTAAAGAAAGTAGAACAGCTAATTACGAAGCAAATGCAAAATTAAATTAACTATCCTCAAAGTCAATCAAAGGATAGACAAAAAGTACAGAATTTGGTACCTAATATATAAAGAATGAAGGAGGAAGAAAAAGGAGGAGAAATAGAAAAGAACCTTTAGATTGTGTTTGTAACAGCATACTGAGTGAGTTAATTTAGACTCTTAGATAGTAAGGAAAGTAATCTGGAACCTTTGGTAACCACAAATCTAAAGCCTGAAATGGCAATAAGTACATACCTATCGAAAATCACCCTAAATGTAAATGGACTGAATGCACCAATCAAAAGACATGGAGTCACTGAATGGATAAAAAAACAAGACCCATCTATATGCTGCTTACAAGAGACTCACCTCAAACCCAAAGACATGCACAGACTAAAAGTCAAGAGATGGAAAAAGATATTTCATGCAAACAATAGGGAGATAAAAGCAGGTGTTGCAGTACTAGTATCAGACAAAATAGAGTTCAAAACAAAGAAAGTAACAAGAGATAAAGAAGGACATTACATAATGATAAAGGGCTCAGTCCAACAAGAGGATATAACCATTATAAACATATATGTACCCAACACAGGAGCACCAGCATATGTGAAACAAATACTAACAGAATTAAAGGAGGAAATAGACTGCAATGCATTCATTTTAGGAGACTTCAACACACCATTCACTCCAAAGGACAGATCCACCAGACAGAAAATAAGTAAGGACACAGAGGCACTGAACAACACAATAGAAAAGATGGACCTAATAGACATCTATAGAACTCTACACCCAAAAGCAACAGGATACACATTCTTCTCAAGTGCACATGGAACATTCTCCAGAATAGACCACATACTAGGCCACAAAAACAGCCTCAGTAAATTCAAAAAGATTGAAATCCTACCAACCAACTTTTCAGACCACAAAGGTATAAAACTAGAAATAAATTGTACCAAGAAAGCAAAAAGGATCACAAACACATGGAGGCTTAACAACATGCTTCTAAATAGTCAATGGATCAATGACCAAATTAAAATGGAGATCAAGCAATATATGGAAATAAATGACAAGAACACAAAGCCTCAACTTCTGTGGGACACAGCGAAAGCAGTCTTAAGAGGAAAGTATATAGCAATCCAGGCATATGTAAAGAAGGAAGAACAATCCCAAATGAATAGTCCAATGTCACAATTATCAAAATGGGAAAAAGAAGAACAAATGAGGCCTAAAGTCAGCAGAAGGAGGGACATAATAAAGATCAGAGAATAAATAAACAAAATTGAGAAGAGTAGAACAATAGAAAAAAATCAATGAAACCAAGAGTTGGTTCTTTGAGAAAATAAACAGAATAGATAAGCCTCTAGCCAGACTTATTAAGAGAAAAAGAGAATTAACACACATCAACAGCATCAGAAATGAGAAAGGAAAAATCATGACAGACCCAACAGAAATACAAAGAATTACTACAGACTATTATGAAAACCTATATGCTAAGAAGCTGTAAAACCTCGAAGAAATGGACAACTTCCTAGAAAAATACAACCTTCCAAAACTGACCAAGGAAGAAACACAAAATCTAAACAAACCAATTACCAGCAAAGAAATTGAAGCGTTAATCAAAAAACTACCCAAGAAAAAAACACCCGGGCCAGATGGAGTTGCCTCGGAATTTTATCAGACATACAGAGAAGATATAATACCCATTCTCCTTAAAGTTTTCCAAAAAATAGAAGAGGAGGGAATACTCCCAAACTCATTCTATGAAGCCAACATCACCCTAATACCAAAAAAGAAAATTACAGACCAATATCCCTGATGAACATAGATGCAAAAATACTCAATAAAATGTTAGCAAACTGAATTCAAAAATATATCAAAAGGATCATACACCACAACCAAGTAGGATTCATCCCAGGAATGCAAGGATGGTACAACATTCAAAAATCCATCAACATCATCCACCACATAAACAAAAAGACAAAAACCACATGATCATCTCCATAGATGAAGAAAAAGCATTCGACAAAATTCAACATCCATTCATGATAAAAACTCTCAGAAAAATGGGTATAGTGGGCAAGTACCTCAGCATAATAAAGGCCATATATGATAAACCCACAGCCAACATCATACTGAACAGTGAGAAGCTGAAAGCTTTTCCTCTGCGATCGGGAACAAGACAGGGATGCCCACTCTCCCCACTGTTATTTAACTGGAGGTCCTAGCCACAGAAATTAGACAAAACAAAGAAATACAAGGAATCCAGATTGGTAAAGAAGAAGTTAAACTGTCACTATTTGCAGATGACATGATATTGTACATAAAAAACCCTAAAGACTCCACTCCAAAACTGCTAGAACTGATATCGGAATACAGTAAAGTTGCAGGATACAAAATTAACACACAGAAATCGGTGGCTTTCCTATACACTAACAATGAGCCAACAGAAAGAGAAATCAGGAAAACAATTCCATTCACAATTGCATCAAAAAGAATAAAATACGTAGGAATAAACCTAACCAAAGAAGTGAAAGACCTATACCCTGAAAACTATAAGACACTCTTAAGAGAAATTAAAGAGGACACTAACAAATGGAAAGTCATCCCATGTTCTTGGCTAGGAAGAATTAATATTGTCAAAATGGCCATCCTGCCCAAAGCAATATACAGATTTGATGCAATCCCCATCAAATTACCAACAACATTCTTCAACAAACTGGAACAAATAGTTCAAAAATTCATATGGAAACACCAAACACCCCGAATAGCCAAAGTAATCCTGAGAAAGAAGAATAAAGTGGTGGGGATCTCACTCCCCAACTTCAAGCTCTACTACAAAGCCATAGTAATCAAGACACTTTGATACTGGCACAAGAACAGTGCCACAGACCAGTGGAATTAGAGACTCCAGACATTAACCCAAACATATATGGTCAATTAATATTTGATAAAGGAGCCATGGACATACAATGGGGAAATGACAGTCTCTTCAACAGATGATGCTGGCAAAACTGGACAGCTACATGTAAGAGAATGAAACTGGATCACTGTCTAACCCATACACAAAAGTAAATTCGAAATGGATCAAAGACTTGAATGTAAGTCATGAAACCATAAAACTCTTAGAAAAAGACATAGGCAAAAATCTCTTAGACATAAACATGAGTGACTTCTTCATGAATATATCTCCCCAGGCAAGGAAAACAAAAACAAAAATGAACAAGTGGGACTATATCAAGCTGAAAAGCTTCTGTACAGCAAAAGACACCATCAATAGAACAAAAAGGTACCCTACAGTATGGGAGAATATATTCGTAAATGACAGATCCAATAAAGGCTTGACATCCAAAATACATAAAGAGCTCACACACCTCAACAAACAAAAAGCAAATAATCCAATTAAAAAATGGGCAGAGGAGCTGAACAGACACTTCTCCAAAGAAGAAATTCAGATGGCCAACAGACACATGAAAAGATGCTCCACATCGCTAGTTATCAGAGAAATGCAAATTAAAACCACAAATGAGATATCACCTCACACCAGTAAGGATGGCTACCATCCAAAAGACAAACAACAACAAATGTTGGTGAGGTTGTGGAGAAAGGGGAACCCTCCTACACTGCTGGTGGGAATGTAAATTAGTTCAACCATTGTGGAAAGCAATATGGAAGTTTCTCAAAATGCTCAAAATAGACTTACCATTTGACTCAGGAATTCCACTTCTAGGAATTTACCCTAAGGATGCAGCACTCCAGTTTGAAAAAGACAGATGCACCCCTATGTTTATCGCAGCACTATTTACAATAGCCAAGAAATGGAAGCAACCTAAGTGTCCATCAGTAGTAGATGAATGGATAAAGAAGATGTGGTGCATACACACAATGGAATATTATTCAGCTGTAAGAAGAAAAAAAACCCTACCATTTGCAACAACATGGATGGAGCTAGAGGGTATTATGCTTAGTGAAATAAGCGAAGTGGAGAAAGACAAATACCAAATGATTTCACTCATCTGAGGAGTATAAGAAGAAAAGAAAAACTGAAGGAACAAAACAGCAGCAGAATCACAGAACCCAAGAATGGACTAACAGTTACCAAAGGGAAAGAGACTGGGGAGGATGGGAGGGTAGGGAGAGAGAAGGGTGGGGAAGAGGAAAGGGGGTATTATGATTAGCATGTATAATGTTGGGGGTGGGGGAAAGGGGAGGGCTGTGCAACACAGTGAAGACAAGTAGTGATTCCACAACATCTTACTATGCTGATGACAGTGACTGTAATGGGGTTTGTGGGGGGACTTGGGGTAGGGGAGAGCCTAGTAAACATAATGTTCTTCAAAAAAAAAAAAAGATAATGGTCCATCAATTCCATTTCCTCCTGGATGAATTGATTTTCAGTTACCAAATCACAACAGAAGAGGACTAACTGAGGTATTAGCTTGTGGTCCTTGGAGAACCAAGACACGAGGCGGCCCCTGTTCGTTGTGGACAGTGGGCCGTATGCCTGGATTGTGTGGAGGCTGGTGTGTGTCCTGCATAAGGTTCCTTCAAGTGTTAAAACTGAGCAGAGAAGCTCTGTTTCTATTGCCTTCTTCACAGGAATTCCCTGCAACCTTCTGATTTGGGGAAATGGGAACACATGAATTAGCCCCACAGAACAGAATTCTCCATTCAAAATTTGTTTCTGATAAGTTTCTTAGGCTTAACTATTAAAAGCTATATTGTATGATTAAAGGTAAAATTAGCTATGTATGATAGACTCAACAAATCAGTGCTTTATTGATGTGAAATGCACTATTGGCTAAATCATTATGGGGTACAAACTACAGGAATGAACCGACACCCCAAAGAATACTGAACCCAGCTGTCTTTGGTGTACCTACTGTACTTGACTCCTTCTCTAACAGTTATTTCAACCACCAGCATACATCTTCTGGATCCCACAGGAAGGGTGGGAATAATAGGTGCCTCCATGACAAAAGTAGAAAAGAATTGTTACTTATCTCCCCATAGATCTTTAGAGAAACTTCAAGTGTGTAATAAAAATTCAAAGCCAGATTTAAAAAAAGTATATATCAATCCATATATAAAAACAAATATTATATAACAAATATATGAAATATATCAATCGATGTAGTTTATTTAATTGACAGATTAAAGGAGAAATAGCATATGACTCACAAGATGCAGAAAGCATTCAATAGAATTTAACATACACTGTTTTTTTTTTGAAAATACACTATTATAAGCTAAGAATAGAAGGAAATGTCCTTAAACTGCTATAGGGAATCCACAATAACCTTATAGCAAGCAGCATGTTGAATAGCTTAAATTTTTAAAAGTTCTCTTTAAAATTAGGGACGAGTCAAGAATTTTTGCTTTCACTACTTCAATTCAATGTTATACTCTAGTCCTAATCAGTTGAATGATACAAGAATAGAAAAATAAAATTCATAAAGATTGGAAAGGAGTAAGGAAAACTATCATTATTCATGAGTGAAATGATAATCTATGAAGAATACCCAAAGGGATCTGCAGATTATTCTAACTAAGTTCATTAAATAAAGTTGCTGGGTACAAAATCAATATGTAAATTGACAATTTCATTTCTATACACTAAATTCAATTGTAAAAAAAATGTAAATTTAACAAAAAATATGCAAGACATGAGAGAAAATTATACAACTGTATTAAATGATATTGAAGGGAGAGCTAAAATAATTGATCTAAATAAGATCGAAATAAATAAATATACCTTATTCATGGATATAAGGACTCAAAACTATAACAATATTAATGCAGTATAATTCTCATTGCAATCCCAATAGGGTTTCTTGTGGAACTTGACAAGTTGACTCTAAAATTATATAAAGAGCAAAGAACTGAAATGGAATATTAGAGATATTAGAGATCTTATTGTACCAGATAAAAAATGTGTTGTAAAAGTATAAAAATTATGACAGTGCTCTTTTGTTGTAGGGATAAAAAATGGAACAAGTCAATGGAACAAATTGGAAAGCCCAGGTACAGACCCAAAAATATTTGGAAACTTGATATATAAGAACTAGCATTGCAGATAAAAGGGGAAAGGAAGGTCCATTCCTTAAATCATCCTAGAAAAATTAGTAGTCTTAAAGAGAGAAAGATATTACAGAAAAGTAAACTACAGGCTAATACCCACTGCCTTAACAAAGTATTAGCAAATTCAATTCAGCAATGTACAAAAAGATATACATCTTGATTCATTGGGGTTCATTCCAAGAAGGCAACATTGTTTAACATTTCAAAATCAATGTGATTCAGCATATTAACAGAATAACAGGAGAAACTCTATTATCACTTCAGTAAGTAGAGAAAAAGCATTTGAAAACTTCAAAACCTAATCATGATTCAGTTCAATTTCTCAGCAAACTAGGACTACAAGGGAACTTTCTCGATATGATAAAGGACATCTATACAAAACCCTACAGCTAGCATTATACTTAGTACTGAAAGACTAATTGCTTTAGCTCCAAAACTGGGAACAAGAAAATGATGCCTTCTCTCACCACTTCTGCTTAACATTATACTGGCAGTTCTTGACAGTGAAAATAATGGGAAAAATATAACAAAGCCATGCTACTTATAATAACATCACAAAATATTAAATTATTAGGGATAAATGTAATGAAATATGTTCAGACCTGTACATTAAAAACTACAAACAAGACGGAAAGTGAACGCTAAATAATGGAAAGAAGCATCATGCTCATGGACAAGGACTCACTATTGTTATGATGTCTGTCAGTTTTCTCCAAACTGATCCATAGATTCAATGCCTTCCCAATCCAAACCCTTAGGAGGTTTTTATATAGAAGTTAAAAAGGTGGTTCAAAAATGTAAATGGACATGCAAAGAAACTGGAATAACAATGGATATTTTAAAAATGAAGAACAAAATGGAGGACTTACACTATCTGACTTGAAGATTTACTATTAAGCTAAATCTAAAGGTACAGGAAGCAAGATAATGTGGCATTGGTATAAGGGCAGACACATAAATCAAAGGAACAATGTGGAAAAAGATCCACATATATATGGTCAATTGATGGTGCTGCATTCATTTTCCACTGCTGCTGTAACAAATTACCTCAAATTTGGTGGCTTAAAACAACACAGATTTATCATTTTACAATTCTGAAAATTACAAGTCCAACAAAGAGCTCACTGAGTTACAGTCAAGGCATCAGGAAAGCTTTGTTTCTACTAGAGGTCCTAGGGAAGAATCTCTGTTGCCTTGTTTTTTCAAGCTTCTAGAGGGTTCCCTCAGTCCTTGGCATCTGCTTCCCTTTCTTCATCTTCAAATTCAGCAATGGTGGGTCAAGTACTTTCCACACTGCATCACTCTTAATTTCTATTCTGCTTTCTTCTTTCATGTTAAGGACCTCTGCGATTACATTGAGACAACCCAGGCAACCAGGGATGATCTTATTTTAAAATCACTCTATTAGCAAATTTAATTCCACCTGTAACCTTAATTCTTTCCCTTTGCCTTATCACCTAACATATTCATATGTTGGGTCAGGACATGGACATCTTTTGAGAGAGACATTTTTCTATCTACCATAGATGCCAAAGGAATTCCATGGAGAAAGGGTAGCCTTTTCAACATATGGTGCTGGTACAACTGGATATCCACATGGAAAAAAATGAACCTTGGCCATTATCTTAGCCCACCCACACAAATTATCTTGATAAAGATTATATCTATAGACATAAAAACTGAAACTATAAAACTTGAGAAGAAAACTTCCTTTATAATCTAAAGGAAGGTAAGAATTTATTAGGACACAAACTACAAAAGAAAAATTGGCAAACTGGTCTGCATTGATATTAAAATCATTTGAAACATGCTACTAAAAAAATAACAAGTCTCAGACTAGGAAAAAATACTCACATGTATGTATTGGACAAAGGATTTGTACACAGAGTATATAAAGAATTCTTACAACTCAGTAATAGAAATACAAAAACTCATTTTAGTAAGTGGACAAAAGATTTGAACAGACACTTCTCTAAAGAAGATATTTAGATGGGAAATAAGTACATGAAAAGATAATGGACATCTTTAGTACTTAGGAAGATGAAAATCACAACAAGATACCGCTAGACATTCATTAGAGTAGCCAAAGCTAACAAGACTGATAATACCAAGTATTGACAAGGATATGAAACAACTGAAACTCATAGATTCCTAGTGGGAATGTAAAATGGTCCAACCACTTTGGAAGTTTCTTATGATAAATCTACACTTATCATACAACCCAGAAATTCTACTTCCAGATATTTACCTAAGAGACATGAATATATTTGTCCATACAAAGACTTATACTTAAATGTGTTTATAGCAGCTTTCTTTATAATAGCCATTAATCAGAAACAACACAACTTCAGGAAAAACATAGTATATTCCTACAATCGCATGTTATACAGCAGTGAAAATTAATACATATTAAGCATATCAGCATTAATGAATCTTATAAAACATAATGCTGATTGGAAAAAAACACATCACCAAAGAATGCATACAGAATGAAGTCTATGTGTAAAATGCATAAACATGTCATTTCTGTGCTTATATATGAGGGAGAATTACAAAGAACAGCAAGAGAAAGGCAAACATAAAATGCAGTATGGTGGTCATCTCTAGGAGGGTTAGGAAAGCTTGCAGTGAAGCATAAAGAAAAAGTCAAAAGTATTAGCAATGTTCTATCTCATGCTAAATGGTGGTAACACAGGCTTTTATTCTTCTTTAAAAGCGGACATTATAATTATTCTTTTTGTATAACATTTTATGTTTAGAAATTTTAAATCACATGGTATGTCAATCATGGAACTGGGACTTGGCCACCAAGACACCGGAATCTATGGACCCTGAACATGGGAGGGAGCAGATGTTACCACCCTGTTTCCAAGTTGTAGCTGGATTTTGGGGAAGGCAGGTGGAGCCACAGATGGCTAAAGAGACAGACTTTGCCCTTCTACCTCCATCACCTGTGGGTATAGTTGGTATCATCTGTTTCTTCTCTCCATCAAATATCACCTCTGATTAGTAGGACAAAGGGCAGCAGATTAGATGCTACACAGATTAGATCCCCAGGACAAGGAAAGTAATAGACAAGGAGGGTACTGGCTACCACCAGATGTTCACACTATTCTGGAGCAGTTGGGAAGCTGTGCATGCGATGGGGAGCAGTCCACTGAGCTCCCTTCCCTAACCATAGGCAGGGTGGAAAACCGCAAAGACTGGACTCGTGAGGCTCCCTGGAAAAGATTGCCTCTGGGTGCCACCAACCCTCCTAGTTGGCAAGAGAGGCCCATCATCAATACTCCCCCAGGACTATATTAAAATGCACATTTCTTATCTTGGACAGTCTTCTAGTCCTCTCCTATTAGCATAACATGCACTGATGAGATCAAATCTTTTCAGAGACTATTCCTTCATTCTGTCATTAGTCCGACATTTATTAAGCTCCTACCAATTGCAGGAGCCTTAGTGGGTGGGGTGTAAAGGTAATGAAGCAGACAAGATATCTTTGCATAGGGAGTTTATAAAGGGAGAAAAAATATATTAGCATATAACTACAACACATTAAGCTTAGCATTAAAGAAATAGTAACAAACTATTGGGCTCATCAGAGGAGATGTCATTTGACATACAGCTTAAAAAAGAGGTAGGAATTTGCCAGAGAGAAAGGTGGGAGCAGAGACCCTCTGAGAAGCTGTGGAAGCTTCTGGTATGTTCTGGAGAAAGAAAAGGAGATCCCATGGCTAAAGCTCAGATATACTGGGCAGGTAGTGCATACAGAGGCAATTTAGGAGAGCTGGAGAAGAGCAAGAAATTAACAATTTAAGTTCTAGTCCAGTTATTTTCAGCCTCAGAGCCCCCAAAGACCTTGGGGAGTCATGAAGTTATGTAGAAGAGGTCCACAAATTCTTATATGCACTGAGCATTGCCTGTTGAATGAATGAATACTGTAAATATATATGCTACTATTTTTAAAGATAACTATTTCAGGGATTTTTAAATTCAGATGCATTTAAAAGTTGTAGTATTTGGGGGGCATTGTGCATTTTTCCAATTGACAGTTATTAAAAGTACAGATGCTGGCCTGGCTTGAGGTGTGGGGATGAGCCTAGAGAAGCTGTCATGATACAGGTGGGGGTGGTGCTCCTCCTAACTGAAGTCTGGGCAATCTTGAGGCAGTAAGAGAAATCAGTTTCAAGGGGAAGCACAGAGGTTTCTGTGCTGGAAAGGTCACAGGAAAGGAGGCAGGATGAATCACAGAGGGGAGCCCCCACTGGAGTTTGGGGGCTCTTGCAGTGATGGAAATGAGAGGTATGGGTGGTCTGTTTTTGAGCCAGACGGATATAATTCGGAAGGCATTACAAAGTCAGAATTGTGGGTGGGGTGGGGGGAGGATGAACAGGCAGAGCACAGAGGATTTTCAGGGAAGTGAAAATGCGCCTTATTATATTATGATGATGAATACAAATCATTATTCATCAGTCCAAAGCCATAGAATGTACATCACCAAGAGTGAGCCCTAATGCAGACTATGGACTTGGGATAATTACGATTTCTCAGTTTAGGTTCATCAGCTGTAACAAATGTACCACTCTGGTGGGGGCATTGATAGTGGGGGAGGCTGTGCATGGAGTTGGGAGGGGTGCTGAGGGGATATGGGCGGTCTCTGTGCCTTCCTCTCAATTTTGTTGCGAACCTAAAACTGCCCTTAAAAATAAAGTCTTTAAAAAATAATAAGTGAAAGAAAGTCAGAATTGATAGAATTTAGTGACCAACTGGATGTTGGGGGTAAAGGAGACGCAGGAATCCAGGATGGCCCCAGGTTTCCAGCTCTGATGGTTGCTGAGGCCATTCATCAAGGCCCTCTGCAATAGCTCCTGTAATCCTGTTTACCTCATTCTTGAGATGTCCTGAGCTTTGCATTTGGAAATCTCTAAATTTTGCATTTAAAAAAGAAGCATGAAACCTTGACCAAGTACACACAAGGAGGCAAAAGTTATGAAGTAAGAAGGTGTAGGTACTGACTAATCCTTAAGGGAGAGAAGAGACTGCATGGTTACAAGTTACTAAACAAGGTGAGTAGTCATTATTTGGGTCACGGCCAAACACAGCCAACATCCTCAGCCCAGAGGTGACAGGGTTTCTCTGGTAGCTGCTCCTGTTTACTCATGGAAACAAATGTGCTGCTTCAGGTTGAGGAGGAGGGCAGCTTGGAGGCCGGAGCTTAGATTAAATCATGTGCACCAGGTTTCACGGCTCGTAAATGTTAAGGAGAGCATTCAAACAATCACATCTAACATTTACAGAGCACCTATGAAGTGTCAAAACTGTGCTCAGTTCTGAACAGGTATGAATTAATTTAATTAACTCCTACCCCTGAGAAGTAGGTATTATAATTATTATTGCTCGCATTTTACAGATGAGAAAACTGAGGCCCATGGAGGCCCCAGATAGCACATGTGATAGGTGGGAGAAGCTGGGAATTAGATCCCAGCAAGCCAGCATCAAAGCTTGCTGTCTTGGCCACTATTCAATACCACGAGTCTGTCTGTCCAACTCCAGAGACTGATTGAGACATTGTACTTAACCACTGAGCTGTTCTGCCCGGACACAGAAGGGAGTCTGGGCAAAGTCAGTCCAAGTTCAGGGCAGTGAGAGGCCGGGAAGAGTGGGGTGACACCCGGGGGGCACCTTTGCTCAGTGAGGTGGGTCTGTGTGGGCCCCTGGATCCAGGGAACCTGAGATGGGCAGGGGATCAGCAGCAAGACTGAGGGTGCCGAGCACTCTAGAAAAGGCAAGTGAAGAAGTGAGACACTGCAAGTTTCCACTGGGCCAGAGGCAAAGGCACGTTGGTGGGAGGGGTTAGGAGACTGAGGGTGCAGAAGAATGTTGAGATTCTATGAGGACTCTTTACAAGAATCAGGCTTTCTGCATCTTGTGAAATTGATTTTCTTTTTACGTCTTAAGTTTGTGCCAGGATGTTATTTCTCAGTTGAATTCCTTTGACTACTTCTATCTTCAAATTACACTCCTGTCTTCCTCCTGGAGCTGTGCATGCATTCCCACATGCAAACAGGGACTGTAAGCAAACAGGCCTGTTTCCTGTAGGTTAAGCTTGTCTGCTTATTCGCCATGACCCAGAAAGGAGTGATCTTCTGAGTCGAGTAAACTGTATTAAGTCAGACTTCTCCCTTAACTGTCCATCACTGGTTTTGCTTTTCCTTTTCTTTTTTTTTTAAATTTCTATTTGCCTCCTTAACTCTTCACTCCAGGGCCCCACTGTTTGTTTGTTTTTTTAACTGTGGAAATGCAGTGACTACCAAAGTTTAAAAGTTTAAAAGTACGGGGAGCACCAACCTTTGCTTCCTGCCTTTGGCCTCAGCTAACAGGCTCCCTCCGAACTTCAGTGCCCCTGAGCAAGGCTACGTCCTACTTAAGACTCTACTTTCCCCAGAGGCTCTTTGTGACAGAAGCAGTCACAGGAGCAAACAGAGGGGGAGGGGTGGGGGATGCAATTTACTGAGCCCCAGTTCACTACTCTGCAAATACTAGGCTTTCTCCAATTTAATACTTATATTTATCAGGTGCCATACTCCACACTAAGCACTTTATCAAAACCACAGTGGTCTTTAAAAATACAAATCTAGGCTTGTCACCCTCCTGCTAAAACTGCTGTGGGATTTCCCACTGCTCTTAGGCTGGAGTTCAAAGTGGAATCCTTACTACGGTCAACAAGGCTCTCTGTGGTCTGATTCCTGGCTGCTACAGCCTCGCTGCATCACCCCTCCTCCTCCATCTAAAGTAACTGCTATTCATCCTTCAGATCTCAGTTCACAAACCACAGTATATGCACAGGACACAGTGCAGGGTGGGGAGGCGGTGGCAGTGGTGGTTGTGCAGTGGTTTCTAGCATGGCCTTTACCACCAAACTATCTGGGTTCAAATTCCAGCTCTGGGCTTGATTGGCCTGATCTGGATCAGGTGTCCATTGGTAAGCCAATTCCAGGTCAAGGCAATGGAATATCCAGTGCTTCCTCCTAGGGATCCAGGAGTGACATCAACTTCACGGGAGCGAGTGGACTAATTGTGGTAGAGAGATGATTCACCGAAGCAGATCCGAGAATATTGCCCCAAGAAGGCAAAGCAGGTGCAGGAATGAAAAACGTCCACTTTACTGTCACACCACGTTTTCCAGACTGTGACCATTGTGCTGTCCTCTAGGATACTAGCCTTATTCTGTATCACGTGCACCATTATTTAATTAGCATTTTCACCACTCCCTGTTTGTACTTAGAGCTTTACTTTAAAATGTAATTATTTATATCACTGCTGTAAATGAAAACCAAATATTCCATGCCATTAATAGGAGGTAATCCAATTTTTTACTAGTCAAAACAAAACAAAGTTACTCAATTCCAGACAGAGACTGTGGCCTGCTAAAAATGCTCCAAGACTGTGGCTTTGTTCTCCCTTTGTTAAAAAGAGAGATTATCAAGTGTTAGAGAGGTGTAAAGACATGCTAACACCAAACTGAGCCTTTCTCCCTGATGTAATCGGAAAGCCTAAGAAAGAATTGAGGAGGAAATTACTTTCTCACTATGTGATTCAATGTGATGGGAGGCCATATCCATATTGCATCCACAAGTCATTTTCCATGCCACTTACGATCATCTGGTACACCACTAGTGCTATCTGCCTGGCATCCTAAGGAACAGTGTCTTGGAGTGCTTGAAACTTGGTCAAAATTGTTGAATGAATGGCCCAAGACAGTGAGTCTGAGGACTAGTTGGTCATTAGGGTGGATAGCAAAATAGCCAGCACATTTTATCAATAGGAAATTACCTCTTTGTCTAATTGGTCCTTTCTGATAAAACAAGAAAGGAATTAGTTCAAGTCAGCTTGTTTCCCTCCTTTCTTCCTGCCGAGCTGCCCCTCCTCTCTGTGAGATGCTGCCCCATGGATGACCCCTCCTCTGCCCAGCCAGAACCCTGGCCTCTATCCTCGAGACTTCCTATCCACTCATCCCCTTCCCCACGACAGTTTCCCCAGCTCACTCCACCATGTCTACCTTCTAAATATTTCCTCAAATCTGTCCATCCCTGCTCCTCTCTGCTGCAGTCCCATCAGCAGCCTCTCCCTTCTAGACGTCTGCAGCTGACTCCTATCATTCTGCTCCCCCTTCTGCCCTAATTCCCCAGTCCACTTTCCACCTATCATCCAGAGTGATCCTTCTAGAAAATGAATTGGAACACTCACTCCCCTGCACTGAGACTTTCATGGTATATTGAGGTTAGAATAAAAGCTATAGTAAGGTCTGCCTGACGGTGTCATCTGGACCCGCCCCCATCTCACGCCTCACCTCATTCCACCCACCAACCCCATGCCTGCCCTGGAGACCTCTCATTGCTCTTCTTCCTAGGGTCCTGCTCCCTGTCCTTAGAGCCATCTCCCCATACTCTGTCCCTGCTCCTCTGGCTCATTCCTTCTCAGCCTTCAGTAATGCCATCCCTCCCCCAATACGAAGTATATTCCCTCATCCAGGACTCTATTCTTCCTCTTTATAGCACTTTTCACCATTTTAACTACACACACACACGCACACACACACACACACACACACACACACACACACACACACACACACACACACACTTGTATATGTGTTTGTTTAATGTCATTCCCCTCCATCAGCCTAAAAGCTCCATAGGAGGAGGGAACGGGTCTGTCTTTCTTATTCACTGATACATCCCTGACCATTAGCTGAGAGCCTGGCAGTCATTCATGTTTGTCAAAAAGCATAAATAAATACTCCCCATAAAGCAAATCATGTCCTTAATGTCTAAAATTGGCTAAGAGGGAAATGCATTGCATTAGAAGGGGAAAATCTGTAGGTTAAGCATTGAGTGTGTTAAATGTGTTTGGTAAGAGGTTTGGTTGTGGATAAGGTATAATTATGTGTCTAAATAAGTTTAGGGCCGATTTGTATTTTGTTTAGTTGGTGGAAATTTTTTAAAATCTGTTGGGTTGGGAAATTCAGGAAGACATGAAGAGTTCATTAAAACACTGGACAGACAGGCAAAGGACGCTAATCATTCACTTCCTTGAGACCAAAGGAGTGAGCCGAGCCACGCACATGCCTGGATTTCAAATAAGGAGAAAAGAGGGCCCTGCAAAATCTCAGCTCTATGGCTTCTACTCCCGTTGCCCTGCTCCTCCTGTTAATTACACCAGAAATGGAAAATCCACTGGCAAATGGGGCTGGTACAACATGAAGTCAAGCTAGCTGCACCTCAGAGAGGACTGGGGGGAAGTAGGAGGGGTTTGGGCAGAGGTTGAAACATGGCATCACATGGAGGTGACACTGAAGGGTGATTAATAAAAGACTATACTGAGCCTGCATGCTTGAAAACATCTTGAGTGAGTTACCTTCCTACGTGTTTCTCCTGCAAGCATGTGGCAGCCAGAATTAATAAATTAGGACCTTGGGAAGCCACATTTCCCCCACAGTCCTGCTCACCAATGCTACTGCTTGGAAGGAACCCCACAGGGAGCAGGGCAAGGAGAAGTCAGTAGTCTCCACCAGATTTTCAAAGTCAGCTCTCTTCTTCCTATTATGCTAATAAGGCCAGTAGGGCAAGCAGACATGCAATGTAGACAGGATGGGCTCCTATGGGATCAGGACATTCACACTGTGTGTGTGTAGTCAAAGTACCATCCCCAGTACTTAGAAGTAAGAGAACTCTTTGTGAGTGCACCTCTCAAAAATGCTAATGAGAGAATAAGTTTGATCATCAGAATTTTTACCTAACTAGGTAAATCAGAGGTGGTTGGAGCCAAATCATACCAGCTTTCAAAAGTCCATTATTAAACAAGCAAACAAACAAAGTAGAGAAAGACTCACAAACACAGAGAACAAACTGGTGGTTGCCATAGAGGAGTAGGGTGGGCTGGACAAAATAGGTGAAGGGGATAAAGAGGGACAAACTTGTAGATGTAAAATAAATAAATCATGGGGGTGAAAAATACAGCACAGGGAATATAGACAATAATATTGTGGTATCTTTTTATGATGACAGCTGTGACTACACTTATGGTGAGCATTTTGTAATGTATATAATTGCTGAATCACTATATTGTATGCCTGAAACCAATGTAATATTGTGTGTCACCTATACTTCAATTAAAAGTCAATTGTTTAATTTTCTGGAGTTCTGTGAACTGGTTGTTAAACACAGACATTAGTTATTAGATATTAAATTCTCCAAACTGACAATTATGTAAATCTTATTAAGAACAAAGATACAATTACTCAGAACTTATACTTCCTAATTATTTGAAATTTTACTCTGATCCACATTCTTGAATGGCTCTTATTATTTCGATTTTATCTGTATGGTAGAAATACTACATAATGGTGGTATGACAACTGTCTCTTTCCAAACATTCAGCAACATCACTTGGTGGCTTAAAATTGACCAAGGTGGGAGTATTTATACCGTGGAAACCAGAAAATACTACAAACCAGGACTTGATTTATTGTTATGTTGATTGTCTAGATTTAAGAAAGTGATTGAGACAATGTTAATAATGCAAATTGAAGTTAAAAGCCTGTCGTGTCTGTAAATGGTGCATTGTGAATGGCACAAAAATTAAGGAAATGTTCTTCCAGTATTTGAAAATGATTATCTAGTTCAGCAAAGCAGTCACCCACATCACTGATGAACCAATGGAGTTCTGGCATGACTTGTTTCACTTCCATCTTACTTGTTAATGTAAAATAAGGTAGCAGTCAACATTCTTATAAGAGCTACCACCATTCACCAGTTGCTGTCTCAGGTTGGCTATAGATAGAAGTGTTTGGCAAAAATCAATGAAAGCATTCTGAAAGAATCAATTGGCTACAGGGAATTTACAATCAATGGTGTTGAACATTATATTATTTGTATATTGTATACTACATGCCCTTTATATTGGGAGAATTTTAACACATTTATATACATGTGTACAGTATACAGATATCTTTCTGAGAGCTGGTTGTTAAACATTGACCAGCACACCACTTGGTACTTCCTAAACCAAAGCAGGGGACTGAGCATAAGAAGTCACTGGGTTCTAATCAATGCCAGTGATAATACTACAGAAAGAAATGCCAAGGGAGGCTTGGCATTCCCAAAGTCCTAGAGGACCCAGGAGAGAGGAATTTCACTGTTTATCCAGTCCGGCCCACGTAAGAGGACACACGGAGACCGAGAGGAACAAGCATTAGAGAACCATTTTCTGCTGGGGAGAGTTTCATCAGCTCTCACTATTGTCTCTATCTGGGTCTCTCAACCCTGGCCCTATTTTGGACCAGCTAATTCTTAGTTGAGGGGGCTGTCCTGTGCCCTGCAGAATGGTAGGTAGCAGCCTTGGCTTCTACCCACTGGATGCAGGGAGCACCTCCCTAACTGGGGCAACCAAATATGTCTGCAGACATGGGCCCTGTTTGAAATAAAATATCACTGCAATTCCATTCCATTCAACAAATGGTTATGATCACCGGCTATGCACAAGGCACTGTTCTGTGCACTTGGGATACATAAGTGAACAAAAGTGGATTTTCTCCACCAGACCATGAGCCCTTTGAGAGTTGAAATTGCATCTTATTTATCTCTGGGTCTCTATCCTGTGTCTCAGCCTGTGGCCTGGCACCAAGTTCCTCAGTACATCCTGGAATGATCTGGATGCCCAGGCTGGGTAAATATGCCACCAATCTCTGCAGGCACACCCCTTTATCCACAGCGGTGCTTCAGTTGTGCTCAGCTATTTTGCTTCCCCAATGTTCTCACACCATCTTTCTCTTCAAAACCTTTCTGAATACTGTTCCCTGGATGTGTTAGCTTTCTACTGATGCATAACCGACTATTACAAACACAGGAACTTAAAAGAACACCCACTTACTATTTCCCGATTTCTATAGGTTAGAAATTCAGGAATACTGTGCTGTGCTCTCTGCTCAGGTTCCCATGAGTCTGAAATCAAGGTGTCAGCTGACTGCAGTCTCATAGGAAGCTTGGGGGTCTTTTTCCAACCTCATTTAGGTTGTTAGATTTCATTTCCTTGCTGGCTGTCCCCTGGTGGGGGAGGGCCCTCAGCTCCGAGAGGCCACTCTCCTGTCCTTGTCACCCAGGCAGCTCCATCTTCAAAGCCAGCAGGGGAGAACATCTTATACATCGAATCCCTCTGATGCCTTGAATCTCTCTGACTTTTATCTCTTCGTCCAGGAAGGGCCCTGTCCCTTAGAAGGGCTCACTGAGGGTACTCTCCCTTTCTTAGTCAACTGGGCCGTACAGCATAACCTCATCATAGAAGCAACAGCCCATTATCTTCACAGGTTCCTCCCACCTCAAGATAGAGGGGGTACTGGGGTGGGGGTCCTTGGGGATCATCTAAGGATTCTGCCTACCACCTTGACTCCCCCACCTCCCCCATCTCCCCTCTCACATCACTATCCCAGCCCTCTGGCCTTTCAGACCTCAGCTTAGATGTCACTGTTTAATAACAATAGTAGTTTACTTTTAACTAGTTCTCTAAAAGCCTGTACCACACTTGACATACAGTATGGTATTGACCTGTCACAACAGCCATATGAAGCAGGTATAATTTTTTATTCTTTGCACTTAGAATTCCCTCTGCCTAACAGTCCTCCAGATAGTCTTCACGTTCACTTCTTCATGCCTTTCTGGTTTCCACTCAAATGTCGCCTCCTCCGAGAAGTCTTCCCTCATGACCCTATCCAAAATAGCTCAGAGTAGAAAGTAGACACCAACAAATAAATGCAGAAGAAATGATGGAATTAGAAAAATCACCATTTGGCAGCCATTATATTAGTAGCTGATTCAGGCAAGAACCATCCGTGGATGCTAAAACTAGTGGGCAAAAGTTTGATGAGGAACAGGATAATTATATAGGCTCAAAGCATCTCTCCACAAAATACTTATTAATCATAAAGGAAAAAAGTAGTGACTTTCTAATGGAGAAAGCTGGCAAACACCATCTTCACTAAATGATCAGAGTTAATATCTCCAGTAATGGAATAAAGCTACCTCATGTGGCCCGCAGTGTGATGCGTTGAGGACACATCACCTCCATGATTTCCCTGTCTTACCAGATGTGTCCAAATTGAGGGATCATGCTACAAAATAACTAGCTTGCACTCTTCAAAAATGTCAAGGCAAAACTAAGCAACTATTCCTGACTAAAAGAGATTAAAGAGACATGACAACTAAATGGAACACATGATCCTGGATTGAATCATGGACCAGAAAAGAGAAGCTTTTCTTTTTTTTAGCTATAAAGGACATTATTGGTACAACTGTTAAAATTTTAATAAGGTCTGCACAATAGATAATAGTATTAAGCTCATTTCCTGATTTTGATCATTGTACTGTGGCTGTGTAAAGATAATGTCCTTGCTCTCAGAAAATATACATTGAAGTCTTTGGGGGTGAAGGGGCATCATATCTGCAACTTACTATCAAATGGTTCTAAGAATAAATAATAAAATAAAGAATGATGAAGCAAACATCGTAAAATGTTAACATTGTGTGCAAATTAGTTAGTAGTTTAAAACCTATACATACTTAAGGTACTCTACAAGAAGATATGTCAAAGAAATAATCAATCCTCCCATGTTTCCTTCATATGTTACATCTATAGCTTTTCTTCTTCCTTCCTAATTACAACCCTTAAATCGAATTCGTGCCTCATATCGAATTTACCGAGTGGTAAAGATACCTCGAGACAAGTGCTGGGCATAGAAGCCACAGGGCATAAATGTGCAAAGAAGTAAAAAGCTAACCTTTGCAAACAATATGGCTTCTCTCTCACTTACCAACTTTACATTTCCCTGTATGGCCCCGGAAGATGACTGGTTAGCCAGAGACGGGTAAGATTCCTCAAGGGAGGAACAACCTAAGACAGGCACAGTCGCAGGGGGGCCATCAGGTGAGAATTTGGGGATCAACAGAGGTGAGGCTCAGAACCTCACCCCCCCTGCTTTGAGAGAAATCTTCTGCATCCGTGGATGTCTTGCTGCCCTTGTCTAGCCTGGATTAATACTTGGTCCATAGGCACACACCTAATCATCTGATCATCTACATTTGCCCTCTTACAGCACTAAACTATGTTTTCTACCTTTATCTTGCATCTACCTACCACTTCAGCATTTTATTAAAAATAAAAATAATAATAATAATAATAATAGGAGAAATGTGGGATCAACATATAAATCAAGTATAAAAATCAAACGAATATTCATATTTGACCTGATTGTTTATAGGTCATAATGCATGATCAAAACCGAAAGTTTCTGTGATGACTGCCCTTGTACTGTTCACCATGTAAGAATTTATTCACTATGTAAGAATTCGTTCACCATGTAAGAACTTGTTTGTTATGCTTCAGAAGATTGGAGACTGACGAGAATTAGGCTTGAGATGGATTAATGATTGTACATTGAGCATTGACCCCCCTATACTGAATTTTATTGTTGTTAACAACCATTTGATCAATAAATATGAGAGATGCCCTCTCAAAAAAAAAAAAAAAGAAAAAAAGAGCGAAGGCAAGTTTATCAAAAAGTTGGAACGTTGCTCACTTGTCAAGGGAAGCGAATCTTCCTGGGGAAGCCACATGGAGGCGATTCACGATGTTGTATGTATTTCATTTCTTGACCTATATGACAACAAAAATATTTCGAATTATTCCTGAAAAAAAAAATGTTAACATTGAGGGGACTGCGTGAAAGGCATATTGGAGCTCCCTGCTACTATTCTTACAACTTTTCTGTATAGTTGAAATGATTTCAAAACAAAATTTACCAAAAGGAAAGAATATCTCACTATCCCTCTTCATCTGTTACTCTGCTTTACTTTCTACACGGCCCCTGTCAGCACTGGTTTCAGCATGTATTTTGTACTGTTTTTACTCTTTGCCTTTATACTTCCCTTTGCCTGGAATGCTCTTTCCCAGGTCTTTTCATTAAGGCCTCCACTCTAATGTCACAATAAGACTAACAATGCTAATTTCTTTCCTTGTTAGACTGCCTCCATAAAAGCAAGAACTTTGTTTTGTTCATTGCTGATCCTCATCTCCTTTAGCAGTACTTGGCACATAGTAGGTACTCAATAAAGCTGTGTTGAATGAAGCACCTCCATTTTAGAGATGAGACTTAGGAAAGATTGTAGGTTTGGAATCCAGGCAAAATGATCCTTGAACTACTACAAACTTCTCTGCTCTACTGACTCCACTGTTCCAGGGATACCCCCCGTCTTTGTGTACTCCCCTCCTCTTGAGTGTGGGCTGTACCTTGTGACTCACTTCTAAAGAATAAATTGTGGTAGAAGTGATAGGATGCCACTTTGGTGGTTAGGTTACAAAAAGACTGATTTCCATCTTGCCAGTGACTCTCACACTTGTTCTTTGCTTGCTGTCATGCTGTGAGAGTCTCTCTGGAGAGGCCCAGGCAGCAAGGAATCAAGGAAAGCCTCCAGCCACTAGACCACAAGGAACTGAATCTTGCCAGTAAACGCAGGAGTGCTCACTTTGGAAGTGGATCCTCCCCAGCAGAGCCTTCTGATGAGACAGCAGCCCCAGCAGACACTCAGTTTGCAGCCCATGAGAGGCCCTGAGGAAGAGGACCCAGCTAAGTCACGCGCCAAAGTTCCTGACCCACAGAGGCTGTGAGATAGTGTTGTTTTGAGCCACTACACTTTGGAGTAATTTACTATACATACAGCAATAGAAAGCTAATACTACCATCTTCTTTTCTCTATAGCTATATTCTACTATTTTAGAAACATTTTGTGTTAGTTACGTCTATGTAGATCTTCCACCCTCCCCATCACCCACACTGTAGGCTCCTTTTGGGCACAGACTGTAGCTTCCTTGCCATTTCATCTGTGCTTCATAGCACCGTGACTGTCTCATATTTGGAGCTCAATAAGTGATAGTCAGAAATTATCAAGGAGTCCTGCATTAAATACAATCTGTGGCTAGATTTATACATCAACCAATGAATATGGTCAGATCTGGGGCTCTGATAATGTTCTCAAATCTGTAAGTTCAGAAGCAGAGCCTGAACTGCGAACACTTCACCAGGGCCCTGGCTCCCCATGAGGCCCCATCTGGGAGGCCAGCTGGGCCCCAGATGGTGTCTCTGTATCAGCTTCCTCAGTGTCATACTTCTTGAAACTAGTGTTTGTAACACTAAACCACATGAGAGGACAAAGAGACCTGCCCACCCACCTGCTCTAATTAATATACTTTAAAACCTCCTGAGGAAAACCACTTCCCCTCCTTCCTTTACACCAAACAAAAAGTTATCCATAAAATTTCAGCTTAGAGTAATCACATCCTGAATCAATGACTTCTTTTTTGAGTTTAAAAAAAGAGATCCCTGTAACATGCTCATTTTAATTTAAAAAATGCTATTTTAAATGGTAGGGAGCCTTTTAATTCTCTACTCTGGGTTATAAAAAAATAATAGATAGGCAGAAATGTGTTATTAAAGCTATTTTTCTTGGTGTTCTGGTAATTTAATAAACTGCTGAAGCTAAGCCTTGAGACTTTATGATGCAGCGAGAAGATGACTTGTCTGTTGATTGATCGTTTCTGATCATCCCTCCCCAATGCCCCCCCTCCCAGCTTCCTAGGTTGCTTCCTGAAGGACAACGGGTGATTTCTGAGGAGGGAATATTTGGAGAAACAATGTGCAAAAATGTCTTGTCCAAGGAAGTTTAATACTCTTCTCTAAGACTTAGGATGCTAGTGAACTTGTTGAGGTGGGTCTCAGAAGATAACTCCCAAGGTGGTCACATCCATGTTTAACAACTTCAGAGCATTTCCCAACTTTGAAAATTTTCCAAGTAAAGGTCACTGTGGAGTGTCTCAGTTTCCTTGAGGTGCCGAAAAGAAATACCATAGACTGGTTGCTTAAACAATAGAAATTTATTTTCCACAGTTCTGGAGGCCCAAAGTCCAATGTCTAGGCACTAGCTAGATAGCTTTCATTCCAAGGTCTTCCCTCTTGGCTTATGGGCAGCTGCCGTCCTATTATGTGCTGTTCGTGAGCATGTGGAGAGAGAGAGTAAGCTGTATGGTGTCTCTTCTTATAAGGGCACTAATCCCATCACAAGGGCCCCACCCTCATAGCCTCATCTGACCCTAATCACCTCTTAAAGGTTTCATCCACAAATATCATCGCATCAGAACTAGGGCTTCAACATATGAATTTGGTGGTTACACAAACATCCAATCCATAAAAGGGGCTGTTCCAGTTTTAAGCCTTCATTACTTGGCTTCAAACTCACTCTTAATGATCCTGAAACTGTGCAAACCACTTTTCTGTTTTACCTGCAGAGTCGCTGTCAGGGTGTGTCAAAAAAGGGCATTACAGGGAGACCCAAGCTGAAGGAGGAAGATTAACTCATTCTTTTCTGGCTCCGATTCTGGTGAGCATCACCCTAGCAATTCCAGTGTTTCCCAATAACAGCAGTTGTTCCCAGTTTGCCATTTGTCCAACAATTGTAGAACCCACTTCATCATGTGTTCTTCAAATACCAACACCAGTAGGCTGATGCCTCTTAGGGGTCTGAATTCCTACCCCAAGGAACTCCTTCTCTGAGCCCAGAAACACCAGCCCTAGTCAATCTACTCCCCAGATCCAGATGTCTGAGTTCCAGCCCCTCCAGTCTCTTCCTCTGGACTCCTAAGTTTTAATAACTCCACTCTCTTCTCTTTGGATGGTCTCTGCTTTCTGCAGTTGCTACTTCTGTGTTAGTCTTGGAATTCTTTTTCTGCCTTTTCAGTTTTTCAACATAGCCTTAACAATTAAGTATTTATATTAAGTTCTGTTAAAATAACTGAAATGGCTGTCTCCTGCCTGGGCCCTGACTGATACTGGGGACTTGGCCCCATTCATTTGACAGAAAGATACACTCCCCCAAAATGTAGATGGGCTATTTGGCATTCTCTAGGCCTGTTTCTCTCTTTGTAGAGTGAAGCAACTGGTAAATATGTTTCTTGTATAAGACTGACCCCACTAAGCCAGTTTTCTCCTTCTCCTTTTGAGAATGGCTGGGCTCTATGGTTGTGGCAAGGAAAACCTTCCTTGTTGAAAAGTTTATTTTTGTATTGATAGTTCACTTAATGAGGACAGAAAATATGATTGTCTAACAGTATAACTCAGCACCTAGCCCAATGCCTGGCACAAGGAAGGCATTCAATAAATGTCTACCAAGTAATGAATGAGTCAATAGAAAGATGGATAGATGAGTAATGGATGGATAAGAATGGGCTGATGGAAGGATGGGTGATGTTATCTGACCTCGGGAACACTTAGTAGTGGGAAGAAGAAAGCCTTCTTGAAAGAATGGTGTTCGTTCATTTTTGAGCATGATCATTTGGATTAGGTTTGGCTGTGTGTGAAAAAAACCTAAATAACAGGGCTTTCAGAAGTTCACTTTCATCTCTCATAAACAATGCCCAGGGACAGGCCCTCCAGAGCTGGCCGGCACCTCCAGTATCAGAGGCTCAGTTCCTTCCATTTTCTGCTCTACCAACTTCATAAGTAGCTTCAGTCTCCAGAAATCACACACAAAAAGCTTCTGCCTACATCCCATTTGGCTAGAACTAAGTTCTTGGAGGTCATGTGCCAATCTGAAGAGTGGAGCTCCTGTGCTAAGGGAAAAGCAGGGCATGCAAATTTGGTGGCACCTAGAAATCCCAGGGAACAAATAGCACAGAACTGAGGAAGCTCCCCCAAAGGAGGGGGCCTTGGGGGAGGATTTGAAGTCCTGCAAGGGGCAGTTCCAAGAGTTGATCCCCTTGCTCCAGGTGACCCCTTCCTTTCCCGAGGGCTGCTTGCCTCCCAGTCCTCCGCTCCTGCCCCCACTTCTAATGACAGTGGCTTAACAGTGGAAGATACCTTAGAGGCCTTATGTCTGAAAACGTAATAGTCATTAATCATAGAATATAAGTTCTCACAAAGTTCATTCCAAGTTCATTCACTGTGCTGTGTTACTAGAAAGAGGGAAGTAAAGGGAAAAGTGGATAAGAATATTGACTTTAAGTCACTTACCATGCGATCTTAAATAAGATACTACCTCACTCTGAGCCTTAGTTTCTGAATAAGCAACATATATCCATATGTATCACAGGGTTATTATAAACATTACATTAGATAATAAAGGTAATGTGTAAGTGATCGATGAGCAGCTGTTATTATTTTATTAAGTATCTCTGGAACTCACAAAAACATGTTACTCCTCGACTTTGTTGCTGAAACCACACGTGACCATCATTAGTTTTAAGATTTGCAAATAAAGTATGTTCTGAAATAGGAGACTGGAGGGTTGTGACTTGAAAACCTATCAAGTAAGAGTTAGATGCAGGGTCCAGGAATGTTAAAAGAACAGACATTACTGATCTGGCCGCCTGAACTGGGGTGGGTGTCCTACTGTATGCTTTCACATTCGCCTTTAATAATCTCCTCTCCATTCATAATAACTATGATTTAATGTCTAAGCTTCAAATGCAGGGGAGCAGGAGCTGTGTCTTGCTCATTGCTGTATCCATAAGAATAAGTTTCAGTGACTATACGCTGAATGAATAGGGTGAAGAGCTGATTGCAAAGAACACACAGAAGAGCTGGAAGTTTTCGATCCCTCCCCAGATTTCAACCTCCTGAATCAGGACAAGCTCCCACTCCTCCCCAAGTGTTTACAGAATTCCTTGAGAAGTGAGCAGAGTCAGGGAGTGCCAGGTTTTGGAAAGGCAGGCACTGTGCATTGGCTCCTGCCCTTCCTTAATTAAGTTTCCTCCAAAAGAATTTCTTAGAGGTTTCTGAAAATCTGATTTTCAGACATCCCAGGACCACTGGGGGCTTGGGCAGTGGGCTCCAGCAGTCAGAAAGCAGAATGCAGCTTCAACATAATTCAACAAGCATTTTTGACACCCGCCATGTGCCAAGCACATGTCAAGCACACATCCCACACTAGATGGTGTTCAGCATGCAATTTCTCTTTTAAATAAATGCTTATCTTGATCGAAGCCATGCATGCACATGGTTCAAATGCCAAATACTGCTGCAAGTTTCACAAGCAAGGCCTGGATCCCTGCACCACTATCCCTCACAAACCCATCCTGCTTCTCCGGCACCTCCTCCAACTCTCTTTGTTCTTCATTCTGGGGTTTACCTCCAGATTTCTAGATAATAATGGGGATTCCATTTTAGATACTATTGACTTCCTTTTGTGATAAATGAGGATTTAGCCCCTTTCCCTGTCCCCTTTTCACCTCATTCATCCCACTGTAGTTATAACACAATTTTTGGGAAAATTCATCTTTGGGGGTTTTATTATTATGACCATGTAAATGTTGTTCACTGCTGAGTTAATAACAGTTGTTTCATTTTTTATTCGAATTCATTACTAAGTCTTCCCACTTTCCCTGGCAGCCATAAAACAGCTCTCAGTACAATTATCCAAAAAGTCGACTCCAGTCAGAATGATCCTGCATTTTCTTTTTCTCCAGTCCCTCCTGGCCCCCCACCAACACACCTCCTCTCTGGAGGTCCCCAACTTCCTGCCCCAATCCAGATGGATGGCAGTGGCTGTCCAGGCTCTGCTTCATGGTTCTTGAGTTGAGACCATCCTCTTCCATCCCCACGAGTCCCCTCAGCCTCACTCCTGCTCAGGTTCCCCTGGACACCTGTTTCCTAGATCCCCTTTTTCTGGTCACCCCCTCATCTTGGTGGACAACACATCCTCTCTTAGCTTCCAAACAAAGAGGTAACTTTCTTGAGACTCTGCATATCTGAAAACACCTCCATTCTACCTGCACAGATAGGAGTTTAGCTTTAGAATTCTTGGTTGAGCATCGTGTCTGTTCAAGGTGTTGACAGCTTTATCCCAGGATCTTCATGTCCCCACGTACTGCTGAGAACTCTGATTCCTTTCTGATTCTTGGACATTTGTATGTGAGCAGGTTTTTCTGAAAATCTTAAAATCTTGCCTTTATCCCTGATATCCCAAAATCTTGCAGAGATAGACCTGAGTGTAGAACTGCTTCATTCAGCTGAGCCCTGGTCTGGACAGCTCAATCTGGGAAATTGTCTGGTGTTTTTCCACTAATATCTCCCCCCACCTTTATTTTTACTGTTCTGCCTAGAACTTCTGCTAACCAGGTCTCTGGACTGAGCCTCTCATGTTCTGACCTTTTATCTCCTATAATCTATTCCTGAATTTTTTTAGTTCTTTGCATGAGATCTGATGTTTGCATCCAACCCTTTTCCCTTGAAACATTAAATCAGCTATCACTGTTTTAATTTCAAAAGTTGATAGCAAGGAGGGGTTGGGCTCTTGAAGTCACCACTGTCCCCAGATAGGCTTAAGCCCAGTGCCCACAAGAGCGTTTCTCTTGCCTTCACAAGGTGACACCATTGGCCTCACTGGCCTTTTTGTGTGTGTGTCTTTTAGAAACCAACTTATCCTCCAAGTTCTCTTAGGACTTATGCCTTCTCCTTTTCTCTGTGGTCCAAGTCTGGGCTCCCTGTTGAATCATTCAGCCCCTTTCCACAAGGCTGAACCCTACTTCTAGTAAATCATGTCTCCTGTTGATATTCTTAGTTAATAGTCTAGATTCCCCAAGGACTCTGAGAAATGTCAGTCACCTGGAAGTTCTCAGAACTGCAGGAACCCTCTCCCTCACATTGTACCTCCAGGTATGAACCCAGGCCGGACCACAGTCTACCACATTCTCTTAATTTCAGACTGTTTGGAGTCAGGAGAGGGTAAGAGAAAGAGCATGGATTTGCCCTCAGCCAGACATGGGTTCTAAGTCTCTTTCCAACTCTGACCTTGGAAAGAGAACTTAACCTCTCTGAACTTCAGTGCTATTAATGGCAATGTTAATAGTTGTGAGGATTAAAAGAGGATGTAGACTTAATGCCTACTTAAGGCAGACTTGTGGTTTTAAGATGGGAAAGATGTTTCTGTCCCTCTTCTCTTGAAATCCATTCCCAAATAACAAAGAGAGCAAGAAAACCTTTACAGATTTCATTTTCAGTGAAACTAGGAGAAGCTGGCAATCCCATCTGCCATATGAAAAGGCAGAAATGGGATGGAGGAATAGTAAATGCTTTAGCAGAACAGGGGAAGATCACACTGAAACACCTGTCAAAGGAGACACATCAACTAGAAGTGAACCAGCTTCTCCTGCAGAGCCTTGGAGGTCTCAGGAGATGCTGGATGCTGGACATGGTGGAAGGTGGGGCTGGAGAGAGATGCAGTGGAGGGGTTTGTGTAAGAGGTAGCTCCTATCCTGGTTCCTCAAAGCCAGGGGCCTAGGACCATTCTATAAGAGACAGGAGGCATCCATACAGATTAGAGAACATCCATAAGGATTATAGAGTTGAAGGTCCAGATGGGATTAAGTGAATATATATTCACATCCAATGTCCCTTGCTAGGTTTTAACCAAGCAGGAGTTGGGAAGGTCCTCTGGAGAAACAGAATTGCCCCAAAGGTACTTGGAGGTACCAGTGAAAATTGCCCTATGATTTGCCCTTTCACAGAGATTCCAATCAACTTTTCACAACCTGATGCTCAATAGTAATCAACAATCTCCAACAAGAAAGAAACAGATTAAAACAAAGGTAAGGAGGAACTAAGAAAAGAGAGACCAAAATACTCGCTGGGAGATCAGAGAAGATAGTACATTTAAAAAATAAGAACAATATGCTATATGTTTATTTCTAAAAATCAGAACCAGAAAGTGCTTTTGAAATTAAAGCAGTGGTGGCTGATCTAATGTTTTAAGAGAAAAGGGTTGGATGCTAACATCAGATCTCACGCAAAGAACTAAAAAAGATTCAGGAATAGATTATAGGAGATAAAAGATAAGAAGATGAGAGGCTCAGTCCAGAGACTAAATATCTGGCTAACAGGCATTTAGGCAGAACAGTAAAAATAAAGGGGGTGGGGCAGAGGCAGTATTAGCAGGAAAACAGAAGAAAATTTCCCAGAATGAATGGCCCAAACCAGTGTCAGCAAAATGAATGAAAAAGGTCTACATCAAGGCTTATATCTGCAAGATTTCAGGATATCAGGGTTAAAGGCAAGATTCTAAGATTTCCAGAAAAAACCCACTCGCATACAAATGTCCAAGAACCAGAATGGCATCAGATTTCTCAACAGTATTGTGGGAACCTAGGAAATCCTGGGCCCAAACAGTCATTGCTTTGAACTTTCAGGTGACTAATAGGGTTGGTGATAGAGCAACTTAGAACTGACAGTGATGGTCCATCCTGTGTGTGCGTGGTTCACTTTTTTGACCCAAGGGTAGGTCCTTACATTAACTCTAACTTCATCTTATTGGAGTTTGCTAAAGGATGACACGTGGTTTTCATTTCACAGACTATCCTTGATCAGGGATGTCAGCCTGGGCTACCACTGGGAGAATAATTCTGTAGCTTTGCCCAAGCTCAGGTGAACAGCGGGGTGCGCTGCCTCCCGTGGGTGTAGAATGGGAGCAAGTGCATGTTATCACCAGTTGAGTCCGCCTCCTCTTCCCAGATTTGTGCCCTCCATGAACGGTATCAGGATGCTCTCAATGTCCTTATTTAAGACACTGGCAAAAGTTGATTCAGACAGACCCAAGGACGGTGCTATTAGGTGCCTAAGGTGCAGTTTTGAGACAGGCCTGGAGCTTGGCATTGATACACAATCACTGGATAGAGCCTGTTACACTTAGGGCTATTTGTGGAATTGATTTCCAGGACACATCTTCCCATCTGGTGTCCCAGAGAGACGTTCTCTGCAAAACTGCCACCTGGATATGACAGAGGAGGTTGTGTTTTTAGGTCCATTCTTAAGATGCATAAACCAGAATATTGAGAAGTGAATGGATCACACAGAAGAGAAGAGAAAGCCCTCACATGTATGATCCCTGGGGTCCTGAGTTTAGACAGCACCACTTGGAGGACTCCAGCCCACAGTTTCTTTTCACATCCCGAGTAAATGCTGAGTCCCGTGGCGGGGAGAGCAGTGAGGGTGACACTGAACATGAGCAAGCACGTCCCTCCAAGACACAAAAATAGACACACTCCACTTCAAGCAGCTCATACTTTTATCATAAAATACACACTTTCTAAAGTTAAGTGTCTTACTTTTATTTGAATGACAACAAAAACAAAAATCACTCATGTTAGCTAAATACAGGTGCTTATGTGGTTGGGCAAGTGAGCATGAAGATGAGGGTGTAGGTGGCTTGGGCTGTGTGTGTGTGTGTGTGTGTGTGTGTGTGTGTGTGTGTGTGTGTGTGTGCATGTGTGTGTGTGTGTGTGGTGTTGTTCAATAGATGAGTCTGGTCTTGCTGTTTTCTGTCTGAGACCTGGTCGGAGGACTCGCTTTCCAAACTTCATACCAAGCTGTTTGCAGAACCCAGAAATCCAGAGCCCTTAGCCCTGATCCTAGGGCTAAGGTAGGAGGAGGGAGAAGAAGAGGAGGTCTAAAAATTTTTGCCATTCCCGCTGGAGGAAAAATAAGGGCTGTTCCTCAGGGCCCCACCAGACGTTGAGCCGAACCTGGAAGAAAAAGATGATGGATGTCATGATGAAATTCCTGATGGTAGCAGAGATATTAGGAAAAGTAATATGTGAATTTTGTGGCTGGCTGTCCAAGACAGGGAAGATCCTGATCCTGACAGCCCTGGAGGCTAAAAGCTTTTGCTATGGGAAAATAAAATGTTAAAAATGACACAATAAAGAGCTGCTTCTGCTACTTAGGTTAGGAAGCCCCTGGCAGCCTGAGGGATTATTTCTGTGGGCCTATGCTCTCTCCGTGACCGGGACCACATCAGGGCATCCAGAGCAGGGGGCCTCTCTGGGTCTGAGCACCTTCCCTGTGGCCCTGCAGCCACTCTAGCTGCCTTGGAGCACCAGGTGTGTCCCTCAGGAAATTCCACAATGTCAGAGAACTCAGAGCCAGTGTGAAATCTTGGAGTCTGGATAATCCTTCTCCTCTTATTAGCACCAAGCTGAATCAAGTCCTCCATGTCAAAACCAGTCTGAGAAGTAAGCACTGAGACATCATTCAGGGCCTGGGACTTTGCTAGACCTTCAGGGAAGGAAGACCCAGGAAGATCTGAGTCTCACCCTCCAAGGGTAGAAATACACACACTTCTGCTTTCTCTCCCTGGCACATTCGTCTTCATACTTCAAAATAGAGTTCAAAAGCCATCTCCCCTGTGACCTCCTCCCTGACCTTTCCAGATGGAAACATTTACTCACACATCCAGGGTCCTATTGCAATTTCTTCCCCTATTTGCCAGGATACTTTAAATGAATGGGAACAGTGCTCAGTGCAAACCGCAAGTGGTAGATTTAGTTTAATCCAGGGATTCTCTGTCACTTTTCAGCTGGGCAGATGCATATTACAAAAGACGTTCACATTCATGGCACCCACCCATGAATTGATGAAACAAAACAAAAAGGGTGGGGGAAAGGGGGGTAAGAAGCGATGGGAACAGGTCCCCGTTAATTTGTAATGCCTCAGCTGCTGTCAGTATCTGTCCCTCACTCTGAGTGTCCAGGGCAAGGCTTTAGGTTACTTTGATTCCCTTCTCATTAAGTTAAATTCCATGAGAGCTGGGACATTATCTGGGCTGCTCACCATTCTGCACCCAGCACCCAGCCTGGGATCTGGCAAGAGGTAGGCATCTGATAAGCAGTTATGCTGGCATTAACCCCATCTCTTTTTCTCTCTTTCAAAAATCATATTGGAAAAGAAATTATTGAAAGTGATGTTGTTAGAGCAAGCCCCTGGATTCACTCTGATTTGCAAAATAAAGGCTGTAGCCCATACTTTAGCATTTTGTCATTATCAGTAACAAATGACTCACGGCACACTTCATATCTGATTGCCACAGCTTATGCAGCCAGGCCGTTCTGGTGCAGCACTTCTGATACGATAACTGGCAAGGGCATGGTCTGGACAGGATGTCTTCAAGAGGGCTAGGAAGAGGGGTAATCCATATGGACCAGAATTATCAAGGAATGCTTCCTGGAGGAAGAGGAGAAGCTTGAACTACCTCTTGAACATGGGGAACTGTGCTGGTTTGTCTGCAACAGTTTCTACACCAGTATTTCCAATGTGATTATTATTTGTGCTCCTTTACTCTCAAATTATTATTGTTTGGAAGATAAATTGTTTGGTTATCCTACCCTGGTGAATGCATGCAAATTGATTAGTCAGCTGGAAGTGAGGGTTCCTCTCCTCCTTCCCTGAGAACATAGAGGCCACCAGCTCCTTCTCCTCCCAGTCCTTCCTTGGTTCTCTTCTTTGCTCCTGAGCCACAGGAAGCATCGACCCTCCTTGTCTCCCAGACCGAATTCTCCACCTAGGCCCTTGTATCCTTCCCTGCCAGTGCAGCCTGTCCCAGACCTTGTCTGTCCTGCATGAATGATTTGTTCATGCAGAAAGTATTTACTGAGGACCTAGTATGTGCCTGGCACTGTTCCAGGCACTGGTTACTGGAGTGAACAAGACAAAGTTATTCCTTCTCTCATTCCAGTGGGAAGAGAGATGACAAGGGAATAAACAAGGGAGGTGGGAAGGAAAAGAATCAGTGTCAAATTGGGGGATTTGGCCCTAATCCTATACACTGAGTTTCTTGAACTGGGGCACATGCTCCCCGGGGTGTGCCCAGGAGATTCAGATTCTCAGAGATGACATGGCACAGCCTGCCTCTTAGAGCATCAATATTAGTTGAAGACATTATGTGGAATTTTCAGCTAAAACATTGAGTGTGCATTGGCTGTTTGCTGCTAAGCCCCCTTCTGCTGCTTGGTGTACTTTGGTGGAAAAGTGTGAGGTCCGGGTCAGCAGGGAAGGGCCCTTCAGCAGGGCCTGTCGCAAAGTCAACGGGATATTCAGATCAGCCTAGGAAGGAGCTCAGGGTGCAGCAATTTGGGGCAGAGAGTTCTTAGATTACCTGGCCATGTCCCGCAGAGAACCAAGCAAAGGAGCAAAGATGGATGCGTTGTGCTCCACTACCAGCTACCTGCTATTGGGACGGGGGGTGGGGGGGGCATCCATTTCTGCAACCAGACTGTAGGGTCCCCAGACCAAAAAAGGGCCTACAAAAGGGACCCCCGGACCCCAGACCCAGGCCCACCTGCACATCAGGTCCATCCAGGACCCACACAGCCTCCAGACACAGGCACAGGGCCCTCCCCACCCACAGACATGGAATGCAAGCACCCAGAAAGCACCAATGAGACCCAACACGCTTGCCTCCCCATCTCCTGAAGCTTTCTGGAAACAAGCTGGACTTCCAGAGTGTTCCGAGGACTCACCCATATGCCTGGGGGATGAGGTACTGCAGCCCATCACTTGCCATGAGGGAAGGGTCTCGGGGATTGGTGGAGAGCTTCGGGGGTGTCCCCTGAGGGTATTGATAGTTGGGCTGGATGAAGGGGATGTAGCTCAGTAGGGGGTTGTAGGAAGAGTGGAAAATCTGCTGTCCCATCTGCTGTAGGTTATATGGCATCACCTGCAAGTCAGAGAGGGAGAGGGGCTAGGTCCACAGAGCCCACTGCTTCCATACATCAGTTCCCCAGCTGTGCCCCTCACCCTAACTTCCGCACCCACCCTTCAAGGCAACACGTTGAAATGAAAATGGTACAGGGCTCAGCTTCTGTATGTGAGGCAGGAGAGTTACTTAATATATCTGAGCCTCAGCTTCCTCATCTGTAAAACAGGCAGACACTATCTCCACTGTACAGGGATTGAGTCAGTTTGTTAAGTAAAGAGAATGGCACAGGATAAATAGCCAGCAAGTGTCATTTCTACTCTCTTCCCTGTCTCCCCATCTTTCCCTCTATCAAAAACAATCCACAACACCCCTTGGTCATTTTTAAGTCTTACTATCTCAAAAAATGCTGTTGAGATTAATACATTCCTGGCTTCTCCCTCAGGATCTCAAGAGATTCCAAGTCTAAGACAGCCTTGCCCAGTGGAAATTCCTGTGATGGACGATGGAAATGCTTCATATCCACACTGCCCCATATAGGAGCTACCAGCCCTAGGTGGTTACCGAGCACCTGAACTGTGGTTAGTGTGACTAAGAAACTGGGTTTTCAATTTTACTTAATTGATTTAAACTTGAATAGCCATGCATGGCTAATAGTGATGGCACTGACAGTGTGAGTCCAGAGGAAACAGCAAAAGAGGGCAATGAGATTCACTTCAAATCCTAGAAAAAAATAGGAGCTCAGTGGGATTTCAGAAATGACCTGGATCAGACACCCACCCAGAACTAGGGGGATCACTATCTTGCCCCTGACAAGACAGGGACCCATTTATCCTATTTGCTGATATATTATTAGCCCTAAGACTGTGCCTTGCCCAGCATGTTAAATGAATGAATGAATAAATGATAAAGGAAGAGGAGGAAGGAAAGAAGAGAGTGGCTGTTTGAATACCTAAAATGACGGGGAGCTCATTACATCACGAGCACTGTATTCCACCCCTGACAGCTCCACGTGTCAGAAAAATCTCCAGTATAGAGCTGATATCTATCCTTCTGAGGGGAGTTTTAGTTAAAACAGGGGAAACTTCTGGACTTCCACTTTAAAAGCAAGAATCTGGGGTCCCAGCTGTGGAGGGATTTGGATTTGCTGGCACTTACTGCGCACTTGCAGTATGCCAACCCTCTCATATGGATCCTCTCATTAAACTCCAAACAGCCCTGTGAGGCAGTACCATTAAAATACCCATTTTAGAGAAGAGGAAACTGAGGCTCAGAGAAGTTAAGCAATTTGCTTAGTGTTTCAAAGTGTCCGAGTTGTGGTCAGAACCCCCAGGGCAGTAAGCCAGGAGCCTGTGACCCTGCACTTCACCTCTCTGCCCGCTCCCTCTGAAAGCCTGAGCCCCTCCACCCCGTCCCCCCACTACACCTCCCCCAGTGGACAGGTAGGACCTAGTGAGGCTAGATGTGGGCACCCAAACCCCAAAATGATGAGCTAAAGTTCAGAAAGAGGAGAGCTCACAGGGAGAGCCCAGAAAGGCACCAGCCAGGACAGACACCTCTGGGTCAGCATGGCAGAAAATACCCAGGTTTTTGCAGTTGGGTAGGGGGGTCCCTGGGAGGAGAGTGACAGGAAAGAAAAGATGCATGTCCTAGCACGTTTCCGAGCTTTACTCAAAAATATAGCCCCAACTATATGAAAAACTGATAACAACTGTAAAATAAAGCTGTATGCACTGCTCTGAAAACAGCTCCAAGATAGACTCTTTGCTGGCAAAAGCATCGGTAGAACAATGCGCGCAGAATGCCCCATTTGTACAAAAAGGTTTGCATGACTAGATACTATGCAAAGATATTTAAGAAAACCAGTAACAATGATTGCCTCTAAGATATTTTTATTTTGTGCCATGTTCTTATTTTACTTTTCAAATATATGCACATACATAGCTCTGTCTGAAAGCATCATCTTTGGAACTAGGTGGGCTATACCACTGGTGATGGGTTGGAGGTGATGTGGCTGGGAATCTGTGAGTCAGTCTGCCTCTCATCTCTATTTCATCTCAGGATGCAAAACTCCTACGGCTGAAAAAGCAATTCTGGCCCACCTGATAAAGTAACCTATACCTACAGGCATTTTTCTACCCTCTGGAACATTCTAACATACTTCACTTCAGAGGTGCAGCTTGCAGAGAAAAGATGGGGCTCCCCAGGGAGAGAGCAGAGGCCTGGGAGTCTGAGTCTGAGTGTGGCGTCTGCCCACCTGTGTGTGAGGTGCAAGGCCACCCTGAGGATATACCAGGCTCTTGGCAGCTCTCCTCATGCCCCGAGACACTCAGGAGCTCTGAATGTGTGTGTTTGTGTGTGCATGTGCATGTGGGCACATGCAGCTTGGTGGCATGCATGTAACTCTATTTGTGTCTGTGTTTGAATTTTTGTCTCTGCTGTTTTATTTGACACTGTATTTGTGTGTGTGTGTGTGTGTAAGAGCCAGGAAACCATGGTGCCTGGGAGCACAGACCCTGAAACCCAATTCTGCTTCTGTGTTATTGTCACGCAAATATTCATCCCCCACCTACCCAGGGGAGTAAGGGTGCCAGATTTAGTGAACAAAAATACAGGCCATTCAGTTTAATTTGAAATTTCAGATCAACAGCAAATACTTCTTGAATATAAGTGTGGCCCATATAATATTTGGGACATACCTATACTAAAACTTTATTCACCAGTGGCCTGAAATTTACATTTCACTGGGTGTCTTGTATTTTAACTGACAAACTGCTACGGGAGGACTATGACTCCCCAGCCCCACTGACGTTGGGCAAAGCCACAGGATTTGCTTTGGCAGGTGGAAGGCAGACGCACATTACACACACTAGCTCCGAGCTGAGGCTCCGACACACACACACACACACACACACACACACACACACACACACACACACACACACACACTCCTGCCATCTAGCATGGCAGGAGCAAAAACTACTGTATATTCAGCATGGGCCCAAAAGGAGAGCATGTGGAAAAGGCCTGAACCCAACCCCAACCCAGCTCAGCCAACCGCAGACACGTGAGTGAGAAATAAAGATGTATTGTTGAAAGCCCCTGAGAAATGGAGGCTCTCTGTTGCTGAGGCATAGCTTACTTTTATGTTAACTTTCTAACATTGGGCAAGTGATTTAATCTCCCTGTGCCTCAGATTCCTCACCTGTAACTTACCTCATAGGGTCGTTGTAAAGTTAAATTTGTTAATGCAGGCAAAGCCCTAGAAAAGGCCTGGCACACAGCAAGGGCTCTGGAAATGCCAGCTGCGGGTAACACCTAGAAATGCTGGCTTGTTCCCACACACAAGGTATTTTTGTGTCTGTTCTCGGCCAGAAAGTAGGGCTGGTGGCCGGCTGGTGACCGACAAAGAAAATGGAGCAGATGTCTGTCTGACCTGAAGGCCTTTGTGGAGCTGGGACAGAAGGGAGGAGGCCGTCTACTCACCTGCTGGGAGTAGCACCCCAGCTGGGGGTGCAGGGTCTGCTGACAGGGCATCCTGGCTGCCCACTGAGGGTACAGGCCCTGGAGAGAAGGGAGAGGCTCAGTGCCTGAGGCAAAGGGCTCCCAGCCAGAGAACAGCAGCTGCTCCTCAGCTTCCCGCTCACATGCCTGGACCTCCAGAAACGGCCAAGTCTGACCCTGGCACTACCAGCCGGACCCACCTGGCGCCCAGCCCAGCGGGAACCAGGTGGAGCAAGCACTGCTTACACCATACAGGAAGCCCATGTTCAGCAGGATTCACAGCCCTTTGGGTGGGTATTTACAATAAGAGCTTCAGGAACCTGATTGCCTCTTGCATCCCAGATCTGCCCCTTAGTGGCAGTGGACCTTGGGCATGTCACTTCACCTCTTTGAGCCTCTTTTCCCTTGTCTGTAAAATTATGTGTATTCAAGCCTGTAAAGCCTAGGAAGGTAGCCAGATTACCTTTGTTGCTGTGTACACTCCTTTTCTAACTGCCTTTCCCCAAATCCTATTCCTGCCCCGAGACATGAGGTGTCCATGACTGTGTGTGTGTGTGTCAGCATCCATGTTTCTTTAAGCACATCTGCTCATGCACTTCAGTGTGGGTCTCTGCTGCTGTGTATCTATATGCTCACACATACTCTTGTGTCTGTACCTTATGATGAAGATTGTTATGAAGACAAATGGGCTAATGCATCTTAGAACTATGTGTCTAGCACATAGTAAGGATTCTGCAAACATTAGGTATTTTTAGCACCTCTTACTATCCCCCACTCCCCCCACCACTCAAAGAGGCTCTCTGGCAGCTCAGCAAAATGGGAAGTAGAAAGTTTACTCATAAATCTGTCCAGGGTGGCCTTAGGTGTCCATGAGGACACACACACACACACACACACACACACACACACACACACACACACACACACACACACACACAGCAGAACTGTGCTGTGGGGAGGGTCAGCCCATGAACCTTCTACTCTCAGCTTCCTCTACCTGCCAATCCAGAGTTACCTCATAAGATGCAGCTCATAGCTTTAAGCATCCCTCAGACCAGTATGTCCTTCTGGAACATTCTGAACCCCAAGATGCTGCCTCCATTCTGGACTCAGCTTGTCCTAATTACCAAAGTGTTGATGGGGGATGCTGTGCCCTTGATGATTTCCTCAGAGCCCATGGACTCCTCATGAAAGGCCCTGGAACCCCTGATAGGGGCTCTGAGGAGAAGCATCCCAGCTGCTCTAATGCCCCATCTGCAGGTCCCCGAGAGTGTGCGTCCTCTCAAGCCTCCCCTCGCTCTCTGGCCCCATCCGCCTGACACTGACCGTGCTCAATCCCTCCCACCTCCACCAACCCCTTCACCTGGAACCTGTGCCCCTGCCCCCTTTTCTCCAGGCCCTGCAGCCCAGGACAGCCCCACTCACCACGACCACAGCCTGGCCTGAACCTGTGCAGAGTCAGAGGATGGGGCTGGCCTGCTTGTCCCCAGCCCACAGTGTGCTCCAAGGCCAGGTTCCAAGTGTCCCTGCTCTGTGTCCACTGTTTTGCTCAACTCTGCTTTGCACAGCCAACTCCCCTAGGCTGCCATCCTCCCCACACCTGCCTGGGCTAAGCCTCCCCGAGATCTGCCGAAGACCAGCAGCTACCAGGCCCTGCTTGGTCCTGGGGCAGATTTCAGGAGACAGTGCCATATTCATCAGTGAGAGAGACACTATAGGACTTTAAGGACATTTCTAGCTGCTCCAATTGCAATTCTGTAAAATTGTAAACAAGAGCAAACAAACATTCATTCTTCTCTACTTGAGGCCACGGCTTCTTTCCAAGCACCCTCCCTCCTGGGCTGGGAGCAGAGCTCCTTCATGCCTAGCAGCCTGGGAGCCTCCGTCGCTCCTCGGGGCTGGGGGCTTGGTCTTCCACAGCTCTGCATCCCTCCACAGTGGAGCTCTGAGTAAACGGGATTTGGGACCTCATCTTTATTCCTAACGCCACGCAGGAAAAGAGATGAGGATAGACTGTCCTCCGTTTCTCCTCTCTGTCTCCTCAAGGTTTGCAGAACTCCCTGACCATGTTTCCTAGGAAGATCAGGGCTGAATAACAATAAAAACTAACATCTGTAGCATACTGCGTCCGTCTTACAAAACCCTTTTCCACCCATGGACTCGATCAACCTTGTCACTAAATCAAGTATATGCTCCCACTGTAATTATTATGAGCCCCTTTCCAAGTGAGGAAACTAGGTCTCAGAGCATTTAGCTAACTTGCCCAAGGCCACTCTGCTTGGAAGCAGTAGACTTCCTCTAAATCTAAGTTTGCCAATTCCAAAACCTGCCCTCCTTTTCTGCCCTTTGATCAGCTGGCTTGAAACTGGAGAGCACTGTGAGATCAGGAGAAGGTGGGAGGAGGTGGACTATGCTGTCCTTCTTTACTACCAGGGTCCGTTTCTACAGATAACTTCAGCTGGGCCCGTGCAGTGCCCACAGACCTGGAAGCCCCACCAGCCAGGGTCCTCAACTGCTTCTAGCCAGAGGCCAGGGCATCCCCAAGTCAGTTCTGCATTGCAAACACCAGCATCTCTGAAAACAAAGCACCTTCATGCTCAGAAAATATGTCCAAATCTCACCCACTTCAAAGTCAAGACCAAAAAGTGAACAGAACAAAGAGATATTATCCCCTTTCTTATAAATCAAACCATTACAAATCTGCTGTACATGGTAAATCCTGTCAGAGGATTTTAGAGTGACTCCAGTTTACACTAAATACTATTATGCACTTGTTTCTCTTATAGGGGCGGGGCAGGGTGAGGGGTGCGCACAGTGCTGGCCATTGATTTGTTCCTGACTTGTATGGAACCTGAGCTCCTTAGTCATCTCTGAATCCCTCATCTAGTTAGTGCATAGCCTGTAGTTAGTGCAAAGTTATGGTTTCCAAAATTGTGTAAAAAAATGAGTAAATAAATATATGGATGAGTAAGTAAATAAATGAATAGTGAATGAGCAAACAGAAAAATGCACAGGTAGAGGAATATTGGTGGAGTTGGTGAATCAATGAGTATATGAACAGGGCATTTCTCTCAAGACCTGTGCAAGGACAGTGTATTATAGATGCAGAATTGACGCACTTTGATACCCCTTAGAGCCCACTTCATTACAACCTCTCCTCAGTGGTGGGCAGAAGGCCTTCTGTCCCGTGAGAGGAGAGGGTGTGCATGTGCTCTCTTGAGCAAACAAAAAAAGACTTAAAAACAAAACTTTGAGAGAAAAAAAAGAGACTTTGTTAAACTCCCTTAGCTCCTATTGAAGCTTCTGGAGCTAAGCCTATTGGAACAGCTCAGAGAGGCTTTCCGTTGAGTAGAGAAGACCCGCCTTCTGCCCGGGACATCTAAGTCATAAGGCTTATGCTGAGTTGTAAAGGAGGAGATGCCACAGGGACCCACGGGGCAGTGGGAGGGGAAGGGCCACAGAGACAGGGCAAGACGATTTTCAGGTGTATATTCTTCTCCATTTGCCCTCTGCATGTTTGCTGGGCCAGGCTGGAACAGCTAACCCCCTAGGAAGGCCCCACAAGTTGGGGTGCATTCCTGCCTCTCCCCCTGTGCCTACATGCTGTCTTGGAGAGGAGCCAGAGAGGAGAACAGAAGCCTGAAAAATTTTAGACACTGAGCATTCACTGTTCCTGGAGAAACTGAGCATTACTTAAAAGGAATACTGTGCTACTGAATTGAACTAAGGCTTAAACCAGGGTGGACATTTATGATTTTTTTCCCTCCTTCTGCCCAGTGGATGGCAGCTCTTAAGGAAGATTAAGTTAAATACTACAGAAACTACACTTTCCCTCCATAAATAAGTTCTGTGAGTAAAATATCCAGTCCTGCTACAAGTGCTACACCATCCCTTTCTGTCTGGCCACTAATTCTTTTTTAGCTATGAGCCCAAACCAAGAATGGGCACCAAGCCACTTCAGTTGGTGCAAACTAAGGCTGCCCACATGTAGTTTAAATAAGGTGGCCATGTGATTTATCACCCATACCAGGACACTTGTGCATGGAAGAGGGGGTGATTAATAATTAAGCTGGAACAAAAGACCTAAATGGAAACTGTCCCAGGTACCCAAGGATGCATGTCATCCAAGGGTTAAGGAAGACATAGGAGGTGGGTGGGAACAAGGACTAGCCGTCATCCTATCCTGGGGGCCTAAGCACTTAACTGGAGAAAACTAGCAAAGCAGCTCTGGAACACACAGTATAGAGTGAACTGGAACTTAGACAATAGAAAACTAGAAATATGTAGGCACATGCATGCGTGTGTGTTGCCAAGTAGTTGGTCTGATGTGGTCACAATGAAGAAAGTAACTAACAAGTCTAAGGGCTGTTTGTGAATGAGGCTCCCCGTAAGCCACGGCTTCCCCACAGCTGGAGCGCACAGGGATGGCACCCGGAGTACCAGGCCACCTGCTCACTCACCTGATACTGTGGTAAGGTGGAGAGATTGGTGAATACAGGAGGTGGCGCATAGTTCAGGTTGAGCCAGAGTGGCTGGGTCAGGGGTGTGGCGGAGGGCAAGGCTGTGGCACAGTGTGGGGTGAAAACCTTCCCCGTGTGCTTGAGGTTGTTCTTGGCAGCCACCATCACAGGCGTGTTAGCTGTAAGTCACAGGAGAGGGAGAGCATTTCAGGGCTTGAGGAAGGAGCGGCCAGGATGCCTGCAGCACCCTGACTGGCCCCAGGGTTCATGTTTTCAGAGGCCATGTCTTTTGAGCTCCAAGAGGGTCCTTCACAGTTCGGGTGAATTTCCAACTAGAGGAAAACATCATTAGTTCACACCTGGCCAGTTTGGAAGGGGTGACAGCCCCAGCATGGCCTGGCGTGGAGCTTCTCTCGCCATCATTCCCTACCATAGGAGGCAATTTAGCAAGACAATGCACCAGACCAGACAGTGAGGGCTGAACGTCACCAACGTACAAAACCAAATTCTTTCAAGTGCTGTAGAAAAATCCAGTTTTATATAAACAATTGCTATGCCATCGGAACTCATTCTTACCGAATTATTAAAGCAACCTCCTGAGCACATGTGCTCTGCAACACTGAGGACCGTGCACAGGTTGGTGTATCTATATTGGGATCATTCTTTAAAGTACTTAAAACACTATATAATATGTTTGGTGTAACCCAAATTAGGTTGATTGAGATTTGGTTGTTTCAGGATATGAATCCTGGATTCTCACCTCAGAGGTATGTCCTGGGGTCTTACAGAATCAGAGATGGGACCTCAGTTTCCCTTATTGTCATCTTTTTTGGGGAAGGAGTTTTGACAGAAACAGTTGTAGGAGGGCAAGGGAGAGAAAGCAGGGACACAGACAATCTTGATGGAGAAACAACTTCAAGGACAGATTTTTGTTTGGTGTGGGCAACCTGAAGGGATGACATATGCTGGGTCAGGACTGTATTCAGACTGACCACTAAAAACGCCCATGTGAACCCTGAAAGCCAACTGCATTTCTATAGCAATTATATTCCCAATAAGGGACATAGGGAGAAGGTCATTTCCCCCATTTTCCGGGTTCGAAAACAGACACCCAGAAGAAACCCGTGACCTGCCCATGTGTTGAATGGGTGAAACCATGTGTTGGCAGGGCCACTCTGGGGCCTCTGAGGGCTGCTGGGTCCCATCTTCCACAGACTCCCCCAGCAGGGGCAGCTTACATTTCAGATCCAGCCTATCCACCTCCACTTTGCTGCGAAGCTTCAGCTGCCCACTTGGGTTCTTGATGGTCCCAAGAAACTCATAGCACATGGTCTTCTCAGCTGGACACGCAGGCTTCTTGACCGCCAGGGCCATGGATATGGGGCCCACTGGCTCGCTGCAACCCTCCTTGCCAGAGGAGTCCTTCTTGCTCTGGGACTGCTGGCTGAGAAGGAGGCTCTCTCGGCCCTTGGTCGGCTCCTTGGTGCCAGGGTTCTGTTCTACAGCAGGAAGGAAACTGAGTCAATGGCACTGAAAGGCCAAGTGCTGGCTGCCAGATACACCTTTCTGTGGACTAAGGGAGGGTTCCTCCATAGCATACACCTCTAGGGTCTCTCTCCTAGCCAAACACAAGCCCAGTCTGTTCCCTGGAGACGTCGCAGACCGCTGCCCATCCTGACATACCCCTCTCACCCATCTGTGCATCCATCTGCCCAATCCTTCTTCCTTCCATCATTCTTTTCCTTTCTTCTTCCCACCCAAACACCTTCCTTTTCCTCTTTTCTTTCCCCCTCTCCCTTGCCCCTCCTTTCCTTCCTTTCTACCTTTTTTCTTTCGTCTCTCCCTCATTTTCCCCTCCCTTCCTTCTTTCCAACCATGCAGAGTGCCAGCCTCAGGACACAAAGCTGACTTGGACACAGTCCTTGCCTTTGCGGAGCACCGGGCTCAGTGGGGAAATGCACGTTCCTGCAGAGCCTGTGACCTGAGCCGCGGGCGGGCCCCTCCCCACACACCCCACTCCTCACAGGTGATTCAGCTCTGTTGGCAGCACCAGGCCCTGACCCGAGTGGCAGGGACACTGTGATGAGTCACAGCCAGACTCAGCCCTGCAGGAGCACACAACAAGGAGGAAGAGAGAGACAGACCCAGAAATAACTCCAGGACAAGTAGATGCGGACCATGAGGTGACAGAGGGACATGGTGGGAGAAGAGGGTGGCTGCCACAGCTTCTGTCTGAGAGGGTCAGAGCCCTTCCAGAAGTAAGTGGGCTTTCAGGGAGGCCTTCCATCAGGGACATGGGGGTGGGGGAGGGCGCACGGCAGGCGAGGGTGGCCACATGCCAAGTGCAGGGCCATCAGACATATAGTGTGTCACTAGATATGGCTGGTGCTGGCTTCAGGTGCCTCTCCAGAGAGCATGAGGGTCCCCTCATGTGAGGATACCATCTGGACTACCACGGGCCCCTTCACAGCAGTGGTTTTCACCCATATCCTTTTTAGCAGTGGAACTCTTTCTTCAAACCAAATTAAGTGTGGGGGGGATTATACATAAATGCATTTGTCTGTTTTGTAAGGGGTTTTCCCCTGAAGCAGGGGAGAAGGCCTTGCTCCCCCAGCACCTCTCACTCCTTCCCCAGCTCAGGAACTTGCAGGCACCCATGTTGCTGGACTGGGACACACAGCAGGCCCCCTGGATCATTCTGGAAGGACCGGTGCCCAGTTTACTAGCTGGGGGCAGATCTGATCCCACCAGCTCTTGCCTCCCCCAAGCCCAGGGACCTTCCAGTGGGTCTGGACAGACCTGGGCCTGCCCTCCCAGTACCAGCCCAGCAAAGGAAAGAGCTGCTCTAGCCTGAGCCAATTTAGGAGAAAATGACATTTTTAGCAAAACATGTCCCTAGAGTTTCTTCCATGAGTTTCTCTGGTTGCCAAGTTTAGCCCCCAGCCAGTGTGCAAAAATAACAGTACCCACTAATAATAGCCCTTTCCCCAGAGACCCACACACCTGCAGTCTCTCACACCCCCAGTCGCCCAAAACACGCTTGTCGTGTGCTCGTCTCCAAAGCTCCCTCATCCTACATCTGTGCACACAGACATGCACATTCCTGCCTGTCACTCCTCTGACTCATTTGCATGTGCACAAGTACTTCACACAAGGTGGACACACACACAAATGCAGACACACAGACACATGCAGACATACTCCCATCTGCATTTTCTCTGACAAATACACTTACACATGTGAAACTCCCTTTGATACACCTCTGCCCACACATGTGTACACGCAGACACACAAATGGTGGGGAGGGTGGTTGGGACACACTACCTCCAACCCAGAAGCCATCTCTGGGCCCTGGAGAAGAAGCAGAGAGGAAGGTCCCCTCCCTCCAGGGCCTCATTCCTCTCAGCCATATGGCCTGAGTCCCCAAAGAGCCCTCTGGCTCCTAGAGGCCTTCCCAGGCCCCAGAGTCGGCTTGCTGCCCACATCTCTGACTCCTTGGCCTTTCTACAGTACTCTGGAACACAGCATGTCCTCTAGCATGACTGGTTCCTATTTTCACAGGGGGATGGATATGGGGCCCCCCAAGACAGGCATCTCTCAGTTATCCATCCCGGTTCACAGGCTGGGGGAAATTTTTCTTTTGGTGGACATGAACATGGTCCACTCTCCTAGTGAGTGCTGACTGTTCATGAGGCTGCTGCCACCAGTCTGCCTTCTTGGAACCCCCCAGTCTGAGTGGCTGGATCCGAACAGGCACAAAATGTGGAACTGGGAGTCAGGAGGGGGAGACGTAGGAGGTGGCTGGCTGGATCTCCTGGGAAGGCTGTGGACTCCTTGATTAGGGATGGAAATGTACTTTTCTAAGGCCCTGGGGTTCCAGGGCACAAATCCCAGTGCCAACAGTCTGGAACACACCTGGAGCATTTATACATTCACCCACCTGCCCCAGAGACAGGACCAGGCTCATTCGTGGTCAGAACGGGCACCTCCCTTGGAAGTCAAACGACCGGAGCTACCAGTCAGCTTTCTCTCCTATCCAGCTTAAAGTCCCCATGCCGCAGGGAGGTTCACCCGGGACTCAGCTAGGACACCGCCTTCAATGTACCCTGGATGCCTGCTGGACTCAAAAACCAAGCCAGTTACCAAACCTGCCTGTACATGCTGTTCTGCAAGAAGTCCATGATGACTCTCTTCTCAAAGCATGCTGGGATCAAGGCCACATGCTTGCTTACACAAGTGGTGCTCTAGTCTCAGGCATCCAGCAGAGGCCTGTGAGCGCTAGAAGCAGCTTGTACCTGGGAGCTGCACCCACCAGAGGCCACTAGGTTCTACGCTGTACAAAGATGTCTCACTTATCTGCTACCACCATGAATGGCTTTCTGGTAAATTTCTCCTCCCTGTAGGCCCCTGTTCTCCCAGCCCCACTCACCCATCAAGTGATGCCTCTCCATGGCACAGTCTGCCTTGGGCTTGGAGCAGATCTTGGCAAACACTGGGAGCTGCCTCCTCAGAATAGGAAGCTTGTCCGGGGCTGTGGGAGGAGGGAGGGGTGGCAGGAGCAGGCACGGACCCAGCCCTGAAGGCTCCCTGGGTCCGGGGCCACTGAACATGCTGTTCTGCAGGAAGTCCTTGATGAGCCTCGTCTCCTCCTGCACCTTCTTGTTGTCGGGGGCCTTGGATGCTTCAGTGGACTTCAGTGGGAACTGGGCCAGCAGTTTTCTGATCTCCGAGTTGGAGGCACCCAGGCTGTGACCCCCATCCTCTGCCCCCTTGGCACAGTTGATCTTGGCAGCACACAGGTTGCCCGTGACCGCAGGCATGGCAGAATTGCAGTCTTGCCCACTGCCGATATCAGACACGGCCACCTTTGGCTCCAGAAACTTGTCACTGGTAATGACGGGGGCCTGTGAGCATCCACTGCTGCCTGCCACCAGAGGAGGCATGAGAAGGGAGGGAGCTGGCTGTCTAGGCCCCTCTGGAGAGCCTCTGGGTGCCTCCAGGTCTCCTGAGCTCTCTGTGACCAAGACGAGGTACTCTTTGGTGAGGCTCAAGAACTCCTGCTCCACCAACCGGGAGATATCGTCTTTGCCATGGTTGAGCTCCAGAGCTCTGCTAACAGGTCAGAAAGACAGACGGTTTTAGTGCCAGCTCACTGGGGGTGACTGCATCAGGGCCCAGGCCACAAGGAAAAGGAATGGAGAAAACGTATTTCTAGGTAAGAGAAACCTGTTTTTCTCAAGAGAGAATATGGGCAGGCAGTGGTTTCCCAAGAAGTTCCTAAGCCACGCAAGGGGGAGCAGAACCAAGAGCACAGCTCTGGGAATCGGGACACCTGGGTCCTCTCCCAATAGCATGTCTTGACAAATGAGCTGAGCCTTAACTTCAGTCCATTCTTCCTGGTTTAGTTGTGCCCAGGGCCTGAAGCAATAAAACACCCAGCGGCAGAGGGGCGAGGAGTGAGCCAGCAGCTCCGAGCATGGAGTCCAGAGCACTGAGGCTGAGCCGGAGGAAGCCCCCAGTTTCACTGCAGCATGGCAGTGTTAGAAGGACAGTGGAGGGAAGAGCGAGAGCTCATGAATTTCATGGCCCTGGCCAGGGTTGCTCAGCATCTCAGCACCCCTGTCTCTTCATCGAATTTACAGGAATATCACAGGTGCAAAGCACTTTGGACAGTGCCTGGCACAGACCGAGGGCAACATAATTGTCAGCCAGTATGTCTACATTCATGTCAGCCTGGCTGGGACCCTGGATCCTGGATTCCACACTGTGGCCCCATGGATACTGTGTTCACCCTGGCTGGTGTGGCCCTCTGACCAAACCTTGGCTTCTGACTGAGCCCCGCTTCCTGGGAGCCCTTGGTTGGTCCCTGTACCTATTCACAAGCATCTCCCTATATCTAAACACTGGCCTTTAACTGAATCTCAGACCCTGGGCCTCTGGCTGGACCCTTGATGGCCTGCGCCAGCCTGATAGGGCCTTATGGTTCTGTGGGTTGTAAGCTCCTGGTTGATGGCTCTCTCCAGGTGTAGGAGAGGATGGCGATCCTTCCAGACTGGCTTGTGACTCAGCCTGCCCCACCGGCCTCCTTGGCAAGGGGACCCTGTCCTCCCTGGAACTCCCAGGAGAACCATGGCTACCTAGCTTAAAGCCATCTGCGGTCCCTACTCGATGGGCTCTTGTGAGGGGTAGAGGTTGTGGTCTACACAGAACATTCTGGAAACTGCTCTGTGCTCTGCCTCTAGGAGAAGGTGGTGAAGGTGGTGAAGATGAGGCAGCAGGAAAAGCTAAAGCACCACATGAGCAGACCGTTGCATTTGGGGAGGGCCTGGCACACTCCTGCTCTAACAACCCATCCTAAGGGCCCAGCGGTCCCCAGAATGGTGATCACAGAATGCCCCCAGCAAGAACGTGTCTTCCTGGTAATGCTCTTTCTGTGTGAGCACCTGCACACACACAGAGGCACCAAATGACTCAGATGTCACCACACACAGGACCAGGGTAAGGGTCACTGCATTGACAACCCATCAGAATGGACACAGGCTATGGTTCCACAGGCTTCCTGCCATGCTGAGCACTAACCCCTTAGTTGCTGGGTCCTGATAAGACACAGGGGTTCCCGGGGAAGGGGTTGGTGGCCAGGGCACTTGGGGTGCACGGGGAAGAGCTAAAGATGTTTGGGAGTGTGTCACTATTCTAACAAGTATGACAGCTTGGCCTCCTGAGCACCAGCCCCCCCACACAGCCTTGCTGAGAGGCAGAGAGCAGAGCAGAGGAAAGCAGCTTCCACCAAAGGGACCTGGGTCTCAGTCAGGCTCTTCTGCCTGTTTCATGTCAGCCCTGGGGACCTCAGGGGCCTCCCCTGTAACATGGGTGTGGCACTGATGGCACCCACCTTGTGGAGGGTGTGGGAACTTGGTGAGGTCAGCCACGTGCGAGCTCAGGACAGTGCCATGCACCCAGGAAGCTCTCCCACAAGTTGGCTGAGAGCCCTGGAAGCTCCCGGTGGGCCAGCAAGCCTGTGTGCAGGCAAGGCCAGCCTCTCCTCTTGCTTTCCCCTCTCCTCCATGCTCTCTTTCCTTCCCCTCCCGCCTGCCCACTCTCCTCTCCCTTCCTTTCCTCCTCCCCATGTCTAGACTTAGTCTATAAATAGGCCCCACTTTCACTGCCACATCCCTGCAAACAATTGGAATAAAGAGGCTGCCAGCCCAGGGTCCCAAGTTTTAGATCCCCACCCTCTCTTCCTCTTCATCCTCCTCCTCAAAGGGAACAGGTGAGTCTCAAGTCAGAGAAACCAAACATTTGTAGTGTTTGCCTCTTCTCCCCCCAAAACCTTGCAAAGCAAGTTAGAAACCAATAGATTTTCTGAATTATAAAGACTTCCTACAGTTACGGTAATTTTTAAAATTTGTGGTGATGGTATCATGGTTATACTTAAAGAATAACCACAAAAAAACAGTCCCTGTCTCTTAGAGATACATAGTAAAGTATTTACAGATAAAGTTATGTCTAGGATTTGCTTTAAACTTAACCTAGCAGGATGAGGGAAAAGATGGGGGTTTAACAGAGGAAACAAGGTGGGCCACATGTTGATTATCACTAGGGCTGGGCAAGAGGTACGTGGGTTCATTACACGGTCTTTGCTCTGCTTTTGTCTGTGTTTAGTTTCTGTTTTGTTTTGTTAAATAAAAATGTTATGTAATAGATGCACACAGAAAAGTTTCATCACTAAATCCTTTAAAGTACCAGCTGCCAGGAGAAGTCAGAGTGGATTGTAAAAGACCCACAGGGCCCCAGAATCCAGGCACCAAAAACCAGCCCATGGGGGGGTCCTTTCTCCGCACCTTTGAGGACACTCCTACCCCTCCCAAACCCAGAGTCAGGATGAGGGAGGAACCCAGCAAGACCTGGGCAGGAATCTCTGCTCATAGTCCTGGGTCACTCTCCGCTGGACACATCAAGCAGTCAATGGGACTCTAAGGAAACTGGCATTCCCAGAATGAGGGCGTGCAGTGCTAAGAACAGAGGGGGGCCTCTGTGTGCCTCTGCAGGCTGCTCCAGAGTACCCAGCCTTCTCCAGGACGACCTCCGCAAACTCCTATTTCCTTGGCATCTGTCCTAAATCCTCTACAGGCCAGACAGGGAGCCAAGCACCCACAGTGAGTCCTCTCCATACCCTGGGTAATAGACAACTTCATCCCCACTTCACAGATGTTCCCCAGTTCCAATGCAACCAAGGGTTTGGCTGGTTCATCCCATCACACCAGCCTCACAGGGAGGATCACCATGGTGAATCCGGAGCCTGTCATCCGTGGCATTAGCTGTCCCTGACAGCACCATGTCAGCTGCATATCTGATGAGCACAACTTCTGGGTCTTCTGCTAATTTATGGATAGAAATGTTGAATGGCAGAGAGACCAGGGCTGAACCTTGGAGGCACTGCTGAGAGTCCCCGCCGCCCGCCAAGTCTGACAGTAATCCTGGATCAACACTTCGGGGGAATGAATCCATCCAGTCACTATCCCCCCATCTGCACTCCTCCAAGGCAGCCTTCATCAAACACCTCGCCATACGTGATTCACACACCATCACGAGTCCCTGATCAAGGGCCTCCTCCTTACTGGTCCCCTCCACACCCAAGAAAACCAGATTCATTTGCTTTCATTTGTTCTAGTAAACTGCATGCTCACAGAGAGGATATTCTCAGAATTCCGATTTACACATAGGATAAAATCCAAACTCCTTTCTGACCCTGTCACCTCTACCTGCTTTGACTCCCCCTTCTTCCAGCTGCTCTGCGGCTTTCGATGTTCTGTGACATGCCAAGTTCATTCCAGCCCCTGGGCCTTTGCTTTTCCTGTGGAATGCTAGCTCATGCCTTGACTGGCTTTTTCTCATCACTCAAGCCTCAGTTCAGTTTCATATTCTCAATGTAGCCTTTCCTGCCCATTTTCTAAAAGTGTCCCCCTCCACCACTGACTAGGCACCGTCTGCTCCATCAGTCTGTTTCTTTGCTTCATACTATTTACCACCATCCTACAGCATCTTCTGTATGCCTTACTCCCCACAATAATATATACCCTGAGGTCAGGGACTGTACCTTGTTCTCTGCAGAGGCCTTGGGGCCTAAAGCAGTGCTTGGCATATTACTCCAGCTCAGCAAGTATTTGTTGAATAATGAATGAATCAGCCAGTGAGCTTGTCCTCACCCTCTTGTCCATCTTTTGGCACTCTGGAAGTCAAGAGCTCTGGTGCCAAAGACTGCCCAACTTCTTGCTCTGGTTGCAAACTGCCTGGCCTTGATTCCATTTCCTGGCCTCCCATCTCACACCCCATCTCTGGCCTGGCATCCCTGTGTGCTACTCAGATGACACTGATCACCCTGCTTAGCCCAGGCCAAAGAAGCCCCAACCCGAGCAAGGCATTCCCACGATAGGCCCCACGTAGAGAACACCTGACTCTGAGCTGCCATCTGGGAGCTCACAGAAAGATTTCTCATTCTCCCCACAACTCAGCGTCGGGCTCAGCGTCGAGCCTGCTCAGCTGTACTTCCTGGAGTCTATGCTTTTTTCTCTTCCTAAGAAGTTTTGCCGAGGCTGGCACCTCTCCTGTGCTATTTGCTTTTCCTTTGAGTTAGTAAAAACCATACAATCTGCCACAGACTCTATCTCAGTGAATCATGCAGGGAGGTTAACCCAGCTTCCAGGTGCTGACAAAGGAAGCAAGTGAGAATTGGGGCTATGGCTCTGGCTGCTGCCACCACCCCTGCTTTCTTTGCCCACCTCCAGAAATGACAGGTGTCTGGTGGTGGCTCTGCGTGCGGGTGCTGTGTATTATTTCTGCATTTGCAGTGTACAGAGTCATAAAAATAAAGGCTACTGACTGGCTGGCACCCCTTCCCAGAATAATGACTAAGCAAGCATGCTGGTAGCTCCCCAACAGCAGTTTTGTGTACACGATAACACAGAGCAAAGATGAAAACTGCTATTCATCTAAGCCAAACAACAGGAAAATGCAAGCAGAAAATTGTTAGTGCTGGAAGAGGACACCAAAACAAATATTTTCTTCCCACTGTGGCATTTCAGACCAACGACAAACCTGGTTGCCAGGCCCGGTGCCTGGGCCACATGGCTGATTGGAGAGGGAAATGAGTGAAGGGCTCTGGTCCGGCACAGACCTGGGAGTGAGTGGTGGTCCACCCACAGGCTGGCCTCACGACCATGGGTGGGATTCTGACTTCTCTACCTGTCTGTGAAGGTGGTAGCAGAGCACAGTGGCCAAGAGTGTAGTCCCTGGAAGGAGGCAGAAACTGGATTCAAGTCCACACCACCTAATGGAGACCAGACCTTAAGCAAGCTGCCTAATGCCTCTAAGCTTCAGGTCCTGGAGCTCTTTGGTAGTCCCCACCCATCTTGATTCAGTAAATAGCAGAGACTTGGAAAATGCTTGGGCATTAGGGCTTCACCTCTTGTTTCTCTTGGGACTCAGCCACCTTATGTGAATGAATCCAGGAGAGCCTGCTAGAGGATCCCCCAGAGGAAAACCCCAAGGTCCTCGGCCAGACCCAGAGGACTGTGTGGGAAAGCACGAGTCACTTCCCATCGAGCCCAGCCTACCAGAAGAACCACCCAGCTGAACCCAGCCCAAATCGCTAGGCTACAGAAATGGGAGCTAAGGACATAGTTGTGGTTTTGAGCCACTAAATTTGGAGTGGTTTACTACATATCAAAAGCTAACTGACACACAGAGATACAAATATCTCAGTTTTGAAACTAAAGAAGCCAAGGGATGAAGAAGTTAGGGATTTCTCCCAGGTCACAGAATGAAGAAGTGATCAAGTAGGTGAGCTAAGGCAATCTTGTTCAGATGCCGCTCTCTTCACCACTAGGCTATACTGCTCTGAAGACCAAGAGTGGACTGGGAAGTGAGAGAATACTAGGGATACACACCTAAGTGAGGAAAGCGAGGAAGGCCTCTTTGAGGAGGTGTCACAAGTTGGGGCCCAAAGGGTAATAAGCATACAGCCTGGTAAGGAATGCAAGGATGAGCTTTCCAGGCCAGGGTGTGGCACAAGCAGAGGTCATGAGGTGGGAAAGAGGTTGGTGCAATGGTGGGACTGATGCTTACTTAAGTGGACAGGCACATTAATGGGTGGCAGGGTCAGGTGGGTGTGGGGCAAGGGATCATATGAAGTGAGGTTAGAAAGGCATGAGTCAGAACCTGCCAGGCCTTGAAGTGAAGCTAAAGGGTTTTATTTTTTTAAATAAAATATTAATATCTAAAGGCACAGGGAAGATTCCGGCAGAGATTTTGGCAGGGAAGTGTCAGGCTCTGGTTTCCGTGGATGGGAGGTATTTCTTCCAGGGATCAGCCTAGATGAGTGACAGCAGGGGCAGAGGCCAGAGCCAGGATCTCTACTGTGTCTACTAGGTGCCAGCTATTGTACAGGGCCCTTGTTCCCACAACAACCCAGAGGGGTAGGTAGCATCTTCATTCCCAATTTAGAAAGAGGAAACTAAGGCTCGGGAAGTTTGAAAGACAAATCACGTTCACCCAAGCAAGTAAGCTTGGAGCAGGATTGGATCCCAAGTCCACCTGGTTTGGAGTCTTTACTCATAGCCACTACCCTACACTGCCCAAAATAGTAGAAATAGGAGAAAGCTGGGTCATTGCAATCGGGAGACTTGCATTCAAACCCCAGCTCTGACCTTCCTGCTGGGGTGGCCTTCTACAGTTCACTTCCTTTCTCTGAGCCTCAACCAAGAGAGGCCAGCAGCCAGGAGCCAGGAGGAACTAGGAGGATGAGGCGGTAGAAGGCAGAACTTGACAGGCAAGCAGATTTCCAACTCATGACTTGCAGGAGCTGTGGCTGTAGGTGGGGGTGGGGAGGAGGCATCAAAGGGCCACAGACAAGGAGACGCCTTCATCAGGGAGCAGAGGCTCCAGCTTTCAGCCTGGCACCATCCCCTGGGGGCTCCCACCCTTGATTGACTGAGGCTGGTGGACATTTCTGGGTCTTCCTGTCTGCATGGGGAGCTGAGAGCCATTTTCTATTTCCCCAGTGCATATGTCACAGCACCTAGGGTGGCCTCTGCCCATTGTGGAGGGAAGCGACACAGCCACCTCGCTTAAAGCTACTTTGCGTCCTTCCCCATTTTCCCTCCTCCACATCCAGGGCTCACTGAACTGCCCTGGGTCTATATATACACTCCACAGCCCTGCACACACACACATACACCCATATGCACAAATAGACCACAGCCGTGCACACACCCATATGCTCATATACACCACAGCCACGCACACATGCACACTCATATACACACACTCGACACCCATACAGACACAGCATATACATACATAGACCACATCCATGCACACACACAGCCATGGACACACCCCACAGCCTTACACATACCCCCATGCACACACACCCACCACCCCAGCAGACAAATGGAAAACCAGCAGGAAGGAAAGGAACCAGGGTGGAGCCTGGACTGCTTTTCTCAGTTTGGGGACAGGAGGGGCGGCTGAGGGAAGCTGCAGATTCCAGGGCCTGGGTAGCTTGTCCCAAAGGTACCTGAAGACCCACTGAGCCCTGTCTGCTGGCACCTCTCTGGTGGGGGCTTTCAACGAGCTCCAGCCTACTCGCCCCCTCCTCCGGGCTCCACTCTTCGGGCTGCAGTGAGGATTAAGTGAGATGATGAATGTGAGAGCACTTGGTAAACTGTGACAAGCGCTATGCAAATGTTAGCAGCTCTGCCTGAGAGGCGGCAGGGTGCGGGCGCCAGGCCGCTGCAGGCTGCGAGCCCACGACCCTTCACAGCCCAGGGCCTCGGCTGGCTGGGGCGGACAGCGGGGCCAGTTGCCCAAGCCCTGGTCCTGTTGTCCGTACTGTGGGGATGGTGACACCACCCAGGGCTACAGGAGGTCACGCTGTGCAATCCCTCAGCTGCCCAGAGGCCGAGCCTGGACTTCAGACTTCCAGCCATCTCATTTCTTAGCAAAGACCTTCATATAGAATAGAGTCCATTTTTCACAATGTCCCTGGCTTACACTTGGAACTCAGTGAAGAGCAGCCTACTTCTTCATTCTCTTCTGTGGAACACCCCCTCTGCAAAGCTCTGTCCCTCTTGAGCTTGAGGTTCAAAGTATCAGAGAACTTCCTATACCCACTCATAGGAGTCACATGGGGCGCTTGGTTCAAATGCAGTTTTCTGGGCATTCTTGGGGAAATGGAAATTCAAGTGGTCCAGAATGGGGCCCAGGGATCTGCCCTCCGCCCCACCCTCATGGTTTTGACATAAAAAGTGCTCCTGGAGACACCCAGCCTGGTGCGAATTTTCCTCCAGACACTTTGCAGCTCGTCCTGACTGCCCCTTAGGGCAGGTGGGACAGCCCTGGAAGGCAGACCTGCCCAAGGCACGAGACACCTCTTACCCTACTACCCCTTCCCTGACCCTGCATCTCTGTCGGGAAAGGAAAAGCCGAGAAACCAAAGGCAGGTGCAAAATGGGCTTAGGACTGGAAAGGGTGGGGGTGATGAGGGATTCAGTGAGCTGGGGAATGAGACAGGAAGTACTGGGGAATAAATACAGCAGTAAAGGAGCTTCGGCTGGGAGCTACAGAGTGATTCTTATTGTTCAAATTATCTTTAAAACTTTTCATTTGAATCTGTTTAATAAGAGAAGGCTTACCCTAAGGAAGAGGTATTTTTTTAATGTGACTTGGGAGCTGAATTGGAAAGAACGTTGCAACAAAGATATTAAAAAGGGGATTAAACCAAACCACTGGTGGCCCATCTCTGCAGGCTCCCACAACCTGCAACACAGCTCCCGAACCATAAAATTAAATTAAAAAGGGGGACACAGGACATGGGATGTTAATCATGATTCATCTTCCCTTCGCCACTCCTGGCTCCTGGGGCTAAGCAGACAGGGAAGGCTGGCCTGAAGGGCTCCTGGTGTTCCGGAAAGAGCTGAGGCCTTGAAGCCCCACCAGGCTCTTCTATCCCTGTTCTGACCTCTCCGAGCTCTGGACAAGTTGCCTAACTTCCCTGAGATTTGACTTCCTTGCCTGTAAAATGGGAGTAGTATGAACCATTTACAGGGAAGGATTGGTAAGACAATTAAATAAACAGGAAATAAAATTATAGATGCTGGCATACATCAGGTGCTCAAGAAAATGTCAGCTCCCTTCTCTGCAGCTTGCTGCAGAAGGAGGCAAAAAGCCCTGCAATGTCTTGACTTATTGATATTCTGTCCCTGTGTCACTCAGTGCTTCCTCTGATGACTGTGACCTCGTGCTTGGATCCTGGCCACCTCTGGGCCTCAACCTCCTTGCAGAGGCATTTTTATAGTTCATCCATCATTCACTTACTTCCTCATTCATTCATACCCACTGCATAGCCACTGAGTGCCAGGAACTCAGCTGGGCGCTGGGGAGACAAAGATGAGTAAGACACAGCCCTTGCCCTTAAGGAGCCATGTCAAGGGGGGGAGGAGTGATTGCTGCCCGAGCCCACAATACGTGCCAGAGGAGCACCTCATCAGAACTCCCGTGCCAGAACTGAGCCACAGAGCGGATCGGACACTGTGTCCTCCTCCCCTCTAGCCAACAGGCCACATGAGAGCTGGTTCTAAACCAACTCTTCCATACCATCCGTCTTATAGCAAGACCCCTACTACACCTAGGGAGGCATCTGTCTCTCCTGAGGACCTCTCCTGCTTGCTCCAATTGGAGGGCCTAAATTACAGAAACCACCTGCTAGGCTTTCACTTTCTGCCTTAATAGCAGAGAATCTCAAAGCAAAATGCTGGCCTCAACTGAGTAGTTTTCTTAGCTTAGGTTTTCTGGCATATAAATCTCCTCTCCACATTCCATTCTTTATTAGCACCCCACCCACCCATCTTATCCTTAATAATAATAATAATGGTGATGATGATGATGTGGGGGCCAAGGGCAGGCTGACCCCAAATGTACCACTTTGGCATGCAGATTATTTTGATCTGAAAACAATCAAGGCCCCAAAAACTCAGCCAGAAACTTTGACTTCCCCCTAACTGCCTACAAAGAACTTAGATAGAGGGCCTGCTCCAGGAAGACAGCTCACAACATAGATAACTACATCATAATATGTACTAGGAGTGGTAGACAGGGAGGGATTTGGCAAAGTCTGTTCATTAAAATCCCTCTCTTCATGCTGTTGTTTCTAAATTGCCCAGCAAACATTTGTTTACCAAATACTTAGTCTTTTCATTTTCCTGTGAATTGCTACCTTTCCCTTTGAAGTCCCAGTCCCCCACCGCCTTTGCCTTAGTTCAGGATGATATATATACCACATTTTGCCTAATCTGCTTTGGGATCTCATGTCTGTATGGATTCCCCATATGCATGAAATTAAATTGTATGTTCTCCTGTTAATCTGTCTCATGCCAATTTCCCAGCTAGAAGAGCCTTGAAGGGTACAGGAAGATTTTTCCTCCAGTGATGATGACAAACTTAGAATAATTATTTATGGCAGGTGCTGTGTGAATTCTGCATACATCCTTTCATTACCATTCACAATTACCCTTTCCGGTGGTCACTATAACTTTTCCCATTTTTCCAACGAGGAAAATGGGGCACAGATAGTGTGAGCAACTTGGTTACAGCAGAGAAGTGTGCTGGGATTTGAATCCACCCTTCTTGTTATTTTATTGTTACCTAAGCCACCTTTAACCTTGAGGAAAGGGAGGGAATATCATTACTTATTTAAATTAAAAAGAGGAACATGGAAGAAGAAGGAAGAAAAAAAGTGTTGGATGGGGTGAGTGTGAAAAATTCAGAAGATGACACACATACTTATACTAGGTCTTTAAGGATGGGTAGGATTTCAACAGACAGGTGTGGAAGAAAGGCACTCTTTAGTGGAATAACCCGAGCAAAGGCGAGGCCATGTCCCCTTGCTGGTGGTCATCTTGGTTTATAGAGGTTGGAGAAGAGCAGCGAGATGCATCTAGAGATATAGATGAGGCCAACTACAGAGACCCTTGAAGCCCAGGTCAAGGGGTTCAGAAGACAATAAGGGAGCCACAGAAGGTGCCTGAGCTGCATTGTTGATGTGCTTCAGGAAGATGAAGTCAGCAAAGGGTGAAGGACATCCAGGAGGGAAGGGAAGCAGACGCAGGGAGATGAGATCCATGTTCTGGAAACAGCAGGAGAGAGGCCAGCAGGGAGGCAAGGACATAAAGACCGTCATGAAGGTAACTGGCCGGGTGTGTGAGGAGACTGGAGGAGGGAAGGGCTGGGGGCACCGGGCTTGAACGTCCGTCTGCCAGCACCATTTCATGCACTAATTCCCTTGATAACCGGGATGGGGGATGCATTGATGTCACTGTGATTGGGGTTCACAGCAGCAGCTAAGACCCAGCCCTGGGAACCTTTAGGCAGAACCTAAATGTCCAGGTGAAATGGATTCCAACCTGGGGCCCAGGGGGTCTCTAACATTCACAAAATGTTGAGAAATGTGAGGATGTGTTTCAGACAAAACGGTGTGTGGCAGCTTCCTTGGATTCTCAGAGGCATCTGACCCCCAAAGGGGAGAAAATACTAGCCTGCAGTATTAAAACCCAAAGCCTTCAGAGGTGGCTTCTGCTCTGAGACATCAGCCTGAGTAAGGGAGTGAGTCGTGCCCTTAGCACTCCCATCACCAGGTCTCCAGCTTTTGAAAAATAGAAATAAATAGAATTGGGGTTATCTTCCCAGCAACTTTTCCAGAAAAGAAGGATTCATCCAACTGTTTAAATAACAGTAGCACAAAGGATGGGACTGTTGGGAGACCAGTTCAAACAAGGCCTCACCTTGGGGTCGAGGCCCCAGTGGCTCCACTGGCCTGGAGGACTGGTTGGTGTACCCAAACGGGGAAGATTTACTAAAGAGAGTAAGTACTAAAGAGCCCTCTTTCCTCTCAATGGCAGATACCTCAGAAGGCTGCCTTCCAATCAGGAAACCATTGATGTGCTTAAATGGGTTTCCCATCTTTCTGTAGACTTACCTTCCCACTTGGGTCTGGCTTGGGATGAGGGCCAAAAGGCCTTTTAACACTGCAGACCGAGTTCTGTCTGACTTGGGGAGGTGGGGAAGTTCTAAGGTGCTGCCTGAGGGCCTGGAAGCAGTCAGAGAAGCTGACCACACCCAGCAGGCTCCAGCTGCCTCTGCACCATCATCTACCCTGTGTGCTTTGTACCTGCCCTGGGGAGCCTCCCCTCCTTGCCTGTGCCTGGAGGACTTTCTCTGTAGGCTGCTTCTACTCCCCTCTCAAGACCCAGCTCAGGAGACACCACCATGGAGCCCCTTGTGGCGATAAATAACCTTGCCAGCCTGTGCTTCCAGAGGGCTGTAGCCTCGCCTTCCATCACACTCACAGGGCTGGGATCTCGACTCTTGAACTTCCATCTTGCCTCTTCCAGCCTCCTCCAGGAAGCCTTCCCTGAACCCCAAGCCCAGGCCATGTGACCCCTCAATGGGCTCCGATGGCATTCATACTTCATCAGAACATTATTATCATATGCTGTGATCTGCCTTTCTTAAGATACTGAAGGGCCACAAGGAGGTCAAAGACTGCCCCATCTTTGCCACCATTGTATTGTTTTTATACTTTGTCAGGCATGCAGCAGGTAAACAATAAATATTTGTTGAATGTCTGTGTGGTCAGAGGTATGTGTGTCCATTCCACTCACTAGACTGGGAACTTTTTTTTTTTTGAGAGGGCATCTCTCATATTTATTGATCAAATGGTTGTTAACAACAATAAAATTCTGTATAGGGGACTCAATGCTCAATGTACAATCATTAATCCACCCCAACTCTAATTCTCATCAGTCTCCAATCTTCTGAAGCATAACAAACAAGTTCTTACATAGACTGGGAACTTTTTGAGAGAAGGGCTCTGTCCTGCTTATCTCTGGGACCCAGCACAGGGCCTGGCACTAAGAAGGCAAATGTGTTTGTTGAATGAATCGATAAATGAAGGAATGAACAAATGCCGCTTCCCAGTCAGGGCAATGGAATCAATGGCAAACTCCAAATTCTCATCCTGAGGATGAGAAGTTTTAGCAATGAGGGGAATGCATCAAAAGTAATCCTAGAATATGAGTCAGGAAGTGGCTTGCCACAATTCTCTAAGCCCAAATTTAAGAGTAATTAAAAGATAACTGAGCAAAATTCTGCAGTTTAATTGACACTAGGCAGAGCTATTGATTTCTCCCCAAAAGCCCATTTCTCCCTGTTTCTTCCCAACCTCAAAAATGGCACCACTATCCAACCAGGGGCTTAAGCTAAAAATCTCAGTTCAGCTTTGCTGTTTCTGTTTGTGTGCCCCAAGCCATGAGCATGGGTACATGCATATTTGGGCTCTTCTCAAAATATACACTGAATCCCCCACTGTTTTCATCTCTGCTACATACACTCTGATCCAACCACCACCAACCTCATGCCCCCCTTGACTACTGTGGCACCTTCCCAGGGGTGTCCCCACTTCCTCTCTCATGTGCCTGTGATTTCTCTTTACACAGCAGCTGGAAAGATGTTTAAAAACTAGCAAATCCATCCATGTTACACCCTCTTCCTAAAAAACCTCCACGGGTGTCCCCTAACACGGAGAATCAAATCTGTATTCCGTACAGTGACCCTCCAACACTTCTAAGATCCTGCCTGCCTGCCTTTGCTATCACCTCATCTCATGTCCCATCCCTCATGGCACCCCAGTCACACTGTCCTTCTCTACACACACTGCCACCTCAGGGTCTTTACAATTGCTCTTCCTGCTGCCTGGACGTCCTTCCCTACATCTTCATCTCCCTGGTTCCTTCATAGTGTCCAGGTCTCAGGTCAAACGACCACCTCTCCTCACAGGGCCCTTCCCTGACCATCCCATCCAAAGACACACTCACTACTACTTTACTCGGTTTTACTTCCATCAGAGCATTCATCACTATCTGAAATTACCTGGTTTGTTTTTATGCGTTTATTATTGATTTCCTCCAACTGAAACTGGTTCTTGTCACATTCTGAAGCCATCAGGTTTTTATTTACTTGTTTTCAGTTTCTCTCCCCTACTTGAACAGAAGCTCTAGGAAGGCAAAGCCTTATCTAGCTCTTAGCACAGGCCAGGCACATGGTAGATGCTCAATAAATACTTGTTGCATGCATGAAGATACTCAGTGTAAATGGGACGATCCAGTCTGAACAGATTAGACCATACCTGCATTACTGTACTTGGTTCTGGTTGCTGCAGGGACACAAGGATGAGCAGTGTGGGCAGGAAACTGACCGAGTTGGCATGTGAGGGGAAACTTAGAAAACCAGAGGCATTCAGCTGTAGAAACAAGAAATGCTAGGAGAAATACTGCTGCCATCTTTAAATATGCAAAGAGCTACTGAGTGACAGAAAGAGCTATTGGTTTAGAGCTCTAATGGCAGAATCCAGAGCAATGGGCATTAGTTTGATAGAGACAGATTCAGCATACGAAGATGGTCTTTTGACAGGGTGCACAACAAGGAAGGGAGCTACCTTAGGAAGTGGTGAGCTCCCCATCTAAGGAAGAGTACAAGTGGATAATCACTTGGTAAGGACCTTGAGGAAGAGATGCATGCAGCAGGAGAAGGCCTCGAAGATCCCCTTCAATCTTGACATGTCTGGATTTCTATGATACATAGGAATAGAATCAAGAAAATATTTGGCTAATGAGAGTTCTAGAACTTACTTCTGTAGCCACCCCAATAGGAGAAAAATCACCCAAATCAGGTCTACAAATTAAGGAGTGGAAAAATTAGCTGAGAAGTGACTGGTGGGTCCAAAGCTTTCCCAGAACATGCTAGATAGCTCTCTGGATTTGAAATCTGTTATCTATCTGTGACAATTCAGAACACGGGACTGCCAAATATTCTAACTATCCAAAAACAGGCCTCATTTCCAGGGGAAGGTAGCCCACAGTCTCAAGTAGTGGCTGAGATGGTCCTGGGTTTGCCTGCAGAAACTACTACTTCCTAACTGTAAGGTCTTGGGCAGCAAAGTTAACCCCTCCCAATCTGTCACCTCATTAGTAAAAAGGATTTCATTTAAAAACAGGGGATGAAGGAACTGAAACAAGAATGGAGCAAATTTGATACTTAATAAAACTCACTAATAGTCACTCAGACATTTACTATGCTACTTTATTTTATGCATGTGAATATTTGCATAAAAGAGTGGGGTGTTTAAAATGTTACCTACCTCATGTGATAATTGTAGGGCCTAAAGAAATTATCACCATCATCATCATCATTATTGCAACAAGGGATTTTTACACATTGTAGTTATTACCAGGAATATTTAAATATCCCATTTAATTATCCCAGCAACACTACAAAATGCACAGTAATCACCCCCATTTGGCAGATGAGGAAACTAAAGCTCACATAAATGAAACAAATCCTGAAGCAGCTGGCCCAGGGCTGAAATGGGACCTGAGACCAGTTGTCTGACTCCACCAACACAGAGGCCTTTTTTTTTTTCCAGAATTGTGGATCTACCAGGCTGACACCTACACAGTGATGATCTCATTTATTCATCTAGGGCAGTGGTTTTCCAGCTCGTTACTCAGTAGCAGAACCCTCTCTTCAAACAGTAACCTTTCCTCAGAGCTCCATTTAAGCAAAACCCATAAAAGCTGTGTCTGAACAGCTCTGGCTGAAGTGGGATTGGGGCCCAGCAACCAGGCCATTTGACTCCAGGGTGGCCCCTGAAACACCTGAAGGTCTATGAGCGTAGTGTGAAAACCAACAACTAAACCCCAGACCCTGAGAGTTCCATTTAAGGACAGCCTCATTTGCATAAGGCAGCTTTTGGTTTCCTCTCTCCCATCACGTCTGATCCTCATTATCAACTCTGAGGTGGACAAGGCAGGGCACATCATCCTCAATTTGCAGATGAGCAAATTAAGGCCAAATGGAGTTTAGTCACTGGCCAAAGGTGCGCCAGTTCACTTTTCAGCCAAGTGCAGACTGGAAGTAGAGCCTGTCTCCATTAATTCAGTGTGACCTGGCAGAGAGGGTGCCATCTACTGGAAATTGCCACTGACCCTTGGTCCATAAAGTGGACAATCAGCTGGCTGGCCGTTGAGAGCTGAGTATAGCCCACAGGCCTGTTGCCAAGAGCCTGTCCCAGAACAGATGGCAACAGGCAGGGGAGAGGGGCTCCGTGCCACTGGAGGTCTGGACAGCAGGATTTGGGCAGTAGACAGGCCATTCCCATCCCAACCATGTTGTGCAGAGCACAGGGCAGGGGAAGCCGTAACAGCCAAAGTGCCTCCCACCTTCATCTGCAGCCCAAAAAGGGGCAGCAGGGAGTGCAGACCTGGGTAGCAGTTACACTTTGACTTTCTTCTTAGCTCTTGCACAGAAATCTCTGAAACCAGACCCAGCTGATAATTGCCTGAATGGTTCCCCAACCCTAGAGCATCTCTGAACTGAACTGGAGCATGTGTTGGAACAGGCAACACTTAATTATCACTTAGTCTTTAATTAGCACTTAATTATTAACACTTAATCCATCTGTAAAATGGGGACACTAATACCTGCCTCATAGAGACTCTGGGAAGATTAATTAATGTTTGAAGCCCAGTTTGAAGATGCAAAGCATTGAACAAATGCTCAATGGTGGCATTAATAACCATGGCAGATTCACTTGCTTTTCCTAACGAGGTCCCTCCTTCCTTTCCCTGTGAATACCCATCCCCATATCTGCCCAACACTGCCTTGGTGGAGAAACATTTAGCTCTGTGTTTCCCAGACACAGGATTTCCCATCCAGGAAAAGGGCTATTTACAGCCATCTTCCCGCACTTTAATTTTCTATTATGTCCTCTGAATATGTCAATGCCTTCCCAGTAAATATTTTGATGTGTGCTCTTGCAGCAGCTTTCTCTGGAGGCTGAATGGGACAGCTGCTCCCTGTATTAGGGAATTCCAGATGTGGTTTAAAACCACCAGACTCATCTGTGCCAGTGTCTAGTCTGTGGGTGTGGGAAAGGGGAAGGATCTTCTAGTTGCCTCAGGGCAAGGCCATGGGCACCTAACCCTCATCCCTGGCTATGGTGGTTTTTCAAGGTCCTTAGATCTAGGTAACATCTGGGTTACCTATGCCTTTAGGATGAGAAAGGTCCCCTTAGAGGGCTGGGAAAGAGGCAGCAGAAATGCAGCTCTGATCTGGCCCTTTGCCCCAGGTAACTTCAGGACCCCAGTTAACTCCCCTGGAAAGAATGGACAAAGGACCCCGGGAGGTGGAGGAAAAGTATGCAGCCTTTAGGGCTTAACAGAATGAACAAAGGGCCAGAAACATGCCCCCGGTAGGTCAGACCTGGTCTCCTCCCTCACCCCTTGGGCCATCCCAAAAGGGGGACACTCACTCTTCTTGGAAGCTGTTCCCTTTGTCTCTTGGGGTTCCAGCCATGGTGGCAGAGAGCTGTTCCTTGGGGGGCCTGGGCTGCAGGGCCTCAGGCAGGCCCTGAACCCTCTTCCAGATTTCATGGCAAGTCTTGTCTAGGCTGTCTTGGGGTGTGTCCTGGTGGATCCAGATGTATCTGGGGAATGGGCCCAGGGCGGAGGGGTGCTTGGCCACAAGGGCCAAGGACGAAGGGAATCCACTCCCACTGGCCATTTTCCTCCTCTCTTTCCGAAACTCCCTTTGTCCACTCGGGGCTCGAAGACAGGGGGACCGACCATCCACCGCCACCCCTCATTCACCAGAAAGGGAGACGAGGATGGGCAGAAGCAGGCTGGTTCTGTCTGGCTGTTGCTCCAGCAAGGTGGCTATATTCAGAGGCCTTCCATCTGTATGTGAGAGGGGGATGGAAGACAGTTTTCTTTTGGGAAGGGGCGACTTATTTTGATTTTTTTAAACTTTCTCTTTCCTGACTTTTGCCCTCCCCCTCTCCCTTAGAAGAAAATATTTAAAAGTCAACAAAAACCAGTAACTTAGTAACCGTGGAATCCCCCTGAGCTCAGGAACCAGGCGCCTAGGCAGGCCGAATGACATCTGGGAACAGCTGGAGGCGGAGGGCCGGCTCTCCTTGCAGTCCCCGGCACTTCCCCGTTGCGACAGCCCGGTCGTGACACCTTGCTGCGGCTGGGGCTCAGTCCACGCCTGCCCTCTAGGCCTCGCGGATGGCCGGGATGGGGACCGGGCACCGTGCTAGGCCCGGCGGGGGCAGGAGCCCGCCGTGACGTTCTCTCCCGGGCCTTCCCAGGGACCCCACGCCCGCCGAGGGCCAACGGCCAGGGCCAGGCCCCAGCGCCGGCCCCGGCCCGCTGAGCCCCGCCTCGCTCGCCCTGCTCCCGGCTGCTGCCCCTCTACAGCGCCCCTCTGCCGCCCGCAGCCAAACGCCCGAGCGCGTCAGCCGCCCGCTGCCCGCCGGCGGCGCCCCAGCGCCCCCCAGCAGACACCTGCCGCGCTTCTGCGTGGGGCTGCAGTCGGCCTCAGCGCGGGTCCCACCGCTTTCATAAGGCGCTGCCTTGGCGGGCCGGGGCCGGTGGCGCCTACACCTTCCCGTCCAGAGCTGAAACTCCGCAGTGGGTTTCAAACGCAACGGCTCGGTGCGCGGGGGGGTTCGGTGCCCTAGGTCCTCCCGCGGGGTGGGGGTGGGGCCGTGGGGCCCCTCTCCGGCGAACCCCAGAGCCCTCTGCCTGGTTAGAAATCAAGGGCACCGCGCCTTTGCTACTCTGCAGAAACCTCAGCGCCTGCCAGGGTCCTGCCTGACATTTTATTGGGCTTTTACCCTGTGCAAAGCCCTGGGCTTTAGGTATCATGCTCTATCCTAACAAACTCAGGAAGTCAGTACCACTGATTATTAACGTTCTATATTTGAGGAAACCGAGTCTCAGTTATAGAGTGTGTCCAAGGCTCACTAGGAAGGGGGCTGGGATTCACACCTAGGCACCCAGCCAGACCCCTCGCTCTCAGCCACTGGGCTACACCTCTGTCCTGCACCAGGTTCCGCGAGACCGGGGTACCGGGCTGGCCGGTGGGCAGGAGTGGAGGTCGGGGACTGAGGTGGAGAGAGGGGGGACATTAGCTGTTTGCTGCCCAGTGGGCTCCAACCCTCTCTGGAGCTGCTCCATTAAACTCGAAGCTGACACTGCATCCACGCCTGCCAGGCCCTTTCCCACCCCAGGAGTCAGGGGTTTTTCTCCAGTGTCTCCCTGACAAGGAACATGGAGGGAATGGGAAAGAAGAACGTAGCAAATACAGAGATTGGAGTTGAACCCTGATGCTGCCACTTCTTAGCTAGGTGACCCTAAAACTTTCTTGACTCCTCTGACCCTCGTTCATTCATTCATTCCCCAAATATTGATTGAGCCCTGCTCTGTACCAGGTGACTTCCCAGGCACGGAGGAAGCATGAAGGTGAACTAAACTGGCTTGGTCCCTGCACTCCTGGAACCTGTATTCTAGTGGAGGGTGATAGATCACAAGCTAGCAAGGCCAGTAAATGAGCAATAATTACAGATGAAATAAGATAGAAACTAACCAAAGAAAGGAAGAGATGGGGAGGGGAGTAGAGGCAGCCATAGGTGGCATCCAGGCAGGCCTCTTTTTGGAGGCAAGGTACCATTTGATATGAAACACAAGGAAGAGAAGGAATCCTTTTCTGTAAATGATGTTAATTATTATCAAGATCACATTTCTGGCACATAGTAGGCTCTCAATCAATCTGTGTTACATGAATTAATGATATACTGTAGGTAAACTGCTGGGCATACTGTAGGTGCCCAATACACAACCTTGCTCTTTACAGAGTGCCTGAGTTCCTGGAAATGTTGACTCTAAATTTTGAAATCCGAGCTTCATTCCCCTTTGATTTTCATTATAAAATTGAAGATGTGTTCCTTCGGGGAAAATTCTGAGGACCAAGAGTGAATAAAATGATAGTTAAGAAAGGAGAAAACCTTTTAAGATACTGTATTTAAAGGGAAAGTGATCATTCTGATGAAATATTAATAGTTCTGAAAATGTCACTCAGTGTTTGTGCTGCTTGGCATTTGGCTGGCTAACACCTATGCTTAGAGCAGAACGCCAACGGCCCTGCACTGTCCAGGCCGTGGGATTCTGGAAAGTTAGCCAGCTCACTCCCTCCTTCGCCTGTCCTCTCTCCCCTTCAGGAGGAGACAAGGCAACAGGGGTAAATTAGAAAAGATTGCAGTAGGGCTAGGGAACAAAAATAGGCACATGTCTCCTGGAGCACACACCTGAAGTTTCTAGAAGATTCTGCAAGAAACTGAAGTACTTAGAAACAGTATAGAACTACATCCAATAGTGTAGCTGCTAGCCACATTTTAATGGAAATTAGATTAAAATGTCAGTTAGTTAGTTAGTTACATTAGCCACATTTCAAGGGCCACATGTGACTTGTGGCTGTCATTGCAGACAGCACAGAAAATAGTTTCATTATGTCAAAACACATAGACTCTGGAACCAGACTACCTGGGTTCAAATTCTGAGTTCATGTGTTCTGGCAATGTGAGCTTTCACACGTTACCTGGGCCTTGGTGTATTAGTTTGCTAGAGCTGCCATAACAAAGTGCCCAGCTGAGTGGCTTACACAACAGAAATTAATTTTTTCACAGTTCTGGAGGCTAGAAATCCAGGATGAGGTGTCGGGAGGATTGATTCCTTCGACGGCCTCTCTTGGCTTATACATAGCTATCTCTCCCCTATGTCTCATATGGTCTGCCTTCTGTGCATGTCTGTGTCCTAACCTCCTCCACTTATAAGGACACCAGTCATACTGGGTTAGGACCCGCCCTAATGAGCCTTTACTGCACTTTAAAGCTCCTGTCTCTAAATATAGTCATATTCTGAGGTACTAAGAGATAGGACGTCAACATGCAAATTTGGAAGGGCACCATTTGGCTCCGAACACCTGGTCTCCTCATCCTTAAAATGGGATGATAATAAAGAATGACTGCTTCTTAGCATTGCTGTATATGTTTTATTACTAAGTAATTACTTAACACATGGACAGTCCTTAGAAGGACACTTGGCACATAAAAGACACATCAAAATGCTCTCTGTTAGTTTCCTTGTTGATAACATTGCAATGTGTGCCCCTGGAGTTTCTGAATAACAGCTTTTGTGCTGTGTGTAGGGAGGGAGAACTTGAGATGTCCTGGGGAAATCACCCTGTGATGGAAGAATAGACTCAGACCATTAATCAAACCTTTATAGGTTTTGTTCATTTCTGAGCAGCTACCATATGCCAAGACTGTGCAAGGCGCAGGGCTAGAAGATGAGTAAAACCTCTAGCTTACAGATTACAGGCTAGTGAAGGGGGCAGAGCATTCCATAAGTGCCTGGTACACAGCAGGGATGGGGAAAACTGAGCTTATTCCAACCAATCTCAGCTCAACATGCAGTTACGTTCCTCCAGCATATATGTATGTATGTGTCCAGCACGTGAAATGGTGTCCATGATCTCGAATGCTTCATTTCAGGCTCTAAAATAAGACAGGGACCAGGCTGTCTTCTTCACTATTCTGTCTTCAACACCTTGAACAGTGGGTTCAATTTGTTTGGACAAGTTCTTAAGTCACCCATTACTACCCCTATGACCCTAGGAAGGTTGTTTAACCTCTTCATACCTCTGTTTGCTTCTCTGTGAAATAAGGATAGAGTTGTTTTGTGACAACTGAGATTGATCCCTGTACAATGCTTGGGATAGTTAGTATGGCATATGCTACATGCCCAGCGAATGTTAGCATTATGTAGGATTCTGGGATTCTTCCTTTTCTAATTGGAACCAGGAGAGTCTCAGAATGAGGCAACTCTCCCAACCTGCTCTCCAGCTAAAGCCTCTGTTCACCTGGCCATCATCACAGACATAAATAGCCAGGAGGCAGGACTCAGAAAGGGGTGCATGGCCTGTGCTCTTTTAAGATCTTCATGGACCCTAAGCCACCTTATACTTGTAGGCCCTATTCCCCATCTAACATAGTCACCCATCTGTCCCCATAAATATAACTTTTTGGCTATAAAAGAAAATTGAAAAAAAATTTTTTTCCATTTTGCCTTTGAAAATTTTTGGCCATGAGTGATTTATTTAATTTATGATTAGCTATGATTTCTCACCAATCTTGGTGCCTACCTGGGAAATCTAGCATAGTGAGAAAACTCCAACATAGAAATTGTTATCAAATGTAATGAAATTTTTATGACTACTGCATTCAACAGTTAATGAAGTTGACATAATGTTGTGCTTTATATTTAATTAAATATTTACTGATTAAAATATTGCAGTTTTCTTCTCTGTATGGTGGAGCTAATAAAAACACTTTTAGGCCTCAAACTTTTTTGTAAGCCCCTAAGAAACCATAGAGATGCCCCATTACTATGCCAATGATATCCAATGGACTGAAATGCCCAGAGGTGGGCCCATGCATAGGGAGATGCCAGGTAAATTTCTTAAGGGGCCAAGCATCAGAACTGGAGGACGAGGAGGGTGTAGGTATGTGACACCACAGTGGGCCTCCCCTGGATGTTGTCCCAGCAAATGAACCTGGCCACAGAGCGGCCAGTCACTTCCAGGACTCTGAAAAGGACACCGAGGTGTGTAGAAGCAAAGCTGTGACTCTGTGGCTTCTCTTTCCCGGCATCCCCGGCGTCACCATCAGCACTCCTGCCATTTCCCAGGGGATTCCATTCCTTATTATTGCCTCTAGTCCTTGCCCACATGTAAGGAGATTGCTAAGAGCTTGGGTGGTGGCAGCTGACACACTTGAATTTGAATTCCCGCTGTGCTACTTACTAAAGGGTGACTTTGCACATGCTTAACTTCTCTGGCATTTCATTATCTGCAGAGTGGTAAAAACAATAGGTTCAGAGTGGAAGAGCTTTAAACAGGGAATTGCACATAAAGTTCTCAGCACAGTGCCTGGCGCAGGGTGTTCCCACAATAAAAGATATCACTTATTGTTATTACTAGTTATTAATGTGAACATCGTAGCTCTGAGATCGGCATTTAAAATTAGGGGAAAGGAAGCCTGTGGGTTGTGGAGGAAAAGGATATGACTTGGCAGTGATGACTCAGTATGGTGGCAACAAAATCAGAATGTGGTTGGCCTTCTGCTTCCTGCTTTGGCCTTTCTGTCAGACCCCTGTCATGACAGGTGCCCCAGGAATTCCCGGAGAGGTTCAGTGGAATCCCTCTCAGCCAGAAGCTTGGTGTTCTGCTCTTTCTTCCATACCTTCCACGTCAGGACACTGGTCACCAATATACATTCATGTAAGATTTATACTAGCTGACTGCTGAGATGATTTGAGGCAGCTCTTGGATTACAAAGTAAAAATTACAGCATCGAAGAATAACACAAGAACTGACTCCATTTAAAGAAAGAAAGCAGAAAGAGTTGCTATTTTCAGGTACCTGAATTGGTCAGAATGCAAAGAAGTAATGAGGTAATAAAACTGGGTAACCCTATTTGTCAGAGAAAGCAAAAATGGAAACATGTTGGAAGGCAGAATTTTTATTTTCTGACAGCAGAAAATACACATCTTCATCTGCAGAGACAAAATGTTTCCTGGAAATAACCCCAAGCATGAATTTATCATGAGTCCTTGTATAAAGGACACTGAGTGACATAGTGGGCAATATATTCAATTCTGTTTTCATAAAGATAGAAATGCCATTAAGTTGGTCAGTTTCTCACATCAGGGTTCTCTGATGACAGAAAGCAAGCATAACATTAAATCATAACTTAGAGGAAAACATTTTTTTAAAGAACTCGGATAATGAAGTCTTGGAGAGACACCTTTGGGTCCATTCCACAAACATTACTGAGCACCTGTTCATGCATGCATGCATCCATCCAGCAAAGCTCTACTGAAAGCCCACCATGTACCAGGCACTCGGAATGGCACTGGTGAAGATTGCTTGTAAGAGCTGACACCTGGACAGAGTTTTGGAGGACAAATAAGAAAACACCAGACACAGAAGGAGTAGAAAAACATTCCAGGCAGAGGGAGCAGCATGTACAAGGACCCAGTGGGAAGGGAGAGAAAAAGCACACTCATTTCGGGAGTGCAAGGGCCTCATTGGGGTGGCTGGAGCTTAAGAGGTGGGGAGCGGGGAGACAGGAGGCTAGGGAGCAGGCAGGGGTAGGTAACAGAGACTCTTGTATGGAGGGTCTAGCAGGGAGTTTGGATTTCACTCTGCAGGCCATGGGGAAACATCGTGGGAAGGTAGGGGAGCTGTGAAATCAGGTGAGTGTTAAAAGTTAACTGGCGGTGAAGAAGAAGATCCATTGACTAGGGAACAAGCAGAGGTGAGGCGCTCACATGTGGCTGCTGTAAGAAGCCCAGAAGAAGGACAATGGGGTCTTAGCTAGGATCTGGGAGATGTTACGAATGCAGAATTTAGAGGACTCAGGAACCGCCTGGATGTCGGGGCTGAGAGAGAGTGCAGCCCAGGATGATTTTCCAGGTTTCTGGCTCAGGACTGGGTGGACATGGAGACTGCTTCCTGAGATGAGGGATGAAGCAGAGATGACTTGTGGTGATGGTTTGGAAGTGGGTAAGTTCGGTTGTGAGCAGACTGGGCAGAGGGTCCTGTAGGACATCCAAGAGGAGAGAATACCAGACACACTACAGGTCCTAAGGACTCAGGAGACCTTCAGGGGAAGGTTTTTGCCACAGGGAACTCCCAGTCCACTGGTGGGTGGGAGGAGGACCAGATGAGAAAGCCGGCAATCACAGAGATTGGAGAGTCGCAGAACAGTATGTACAGTATAGTAGGCATGCTGTATACCATCTAACAGCATATAAGGAGTGTGTAGTGCCTTCCTCCCACAGGCGTATCCCGGGCTGCTGTGGGCACTGCAGATTCTTCATGCTGTGTCTACCCTCCTGCACCTGCCCACCACTTCCTTTGGAGAAAGTCCCATTTTTCACCTGCCTCTCTCCCCAGGCTGAGCTAGGAGCCCTTCTCATTTCCATCATATCCTGTATTTTTCTTGGAGTAATTAATCAGATTTTACTGTTTAACTCTCTTCTCAACAAAAGATCAACCTCCGGCGGGCAGGAGCTGCTGGGAATGTCATCTTTTTCTTTTTATCTGCATCCTCAGCACCAGCAGGGAACCTGGCATGCAGATCAATGCTTTGTGGCATGAACAAATGAATGAAAAAGTGAGGAGTAAGTGAATGACTCACAGGATACTATAGAAAAAAGCATTGGTAGCTGCTGTAACACCCCAATACTTCAGGGGCTTCATTCTGTTAAAGGTCTGTCCCTGGTTGGTTTCTTCCTCACAGTGATTTGGGATTCAAGCTTCCATCTTGTGGCATGGCCATCCTCTAGGAGCCCACATGCTCTATAGCACGCCAGCAGATGGAGTAAGGATGACAGGATTTTATGGGATAAGCCTCGAAGTGACACACACCACTTCTGCTTACCTATTCTTTTAACTAGAACTTTGTCCATGACTTCACCCACTACAAAGGGGACTAAAAAATGTACTTCTGTCTGGGCAATCACTTCTCAGTGACACTTCAGCAATATTGACATTTTTGGCCAAATAATTCTTTGGGCTGAAGGAAAGCTTCCCTGCACACAGTAGGATGTTGTGACAGCATCCTTGGCGTTTATCTGCTGGGTGTCAGTACCACCCTGCGGTTGTGACAACCTAAAATGTCTGCAGACATCGCCAAATGTCCCCTGGGAGGCAAAATCGCCTCTGGTTAAAAGCCACTGTTTTATATTAGGGAAGGGGAAGCATACATTTTTGATGTCCAGCTACCTGTCCACACTGCAAAGACATCTGACCCAGTAAGGGGTATGTGTGTGTGTGCAAGGGGGGCAGGCAGGGAAGGTGGTTAGGAAAGGCTACCTGAGAGCAGTGACGCTGAGAAGAATGATCTTTAGGAATCATTTACTCTACACAGTGAGAGAGGGAATGGTATTACAGTCAGAGGAAACAGCATGAGTAAAGGCACTAAGGTATGGTAGCACAGCTGATTGGAAGAACTTCAAGTAGAGATGATAGCCTGGAATAGCCCCTCTCCTGTGGATCATGGCCTCTGACAAGCAGAGGAAAAATTTGACCTCTTTTGCCACTGATGTGAACTTTATTCCTTTCCTTGCTTCACAAATGGAGAATTTCTTGCAATAAATCTCAGAATCGGTGGCCCCAGCATTTGACAACACTGGAGGAATGGTCCGGACTATGGACCCTTCTCCGTACTGGCTATGGAGGCCCAAGGCCCCACTGCAGTTCGTTCTTTTCTTTCAAAATCTCTTCTGTTATCTTTCCTTGGGAATCAGATCATTACTGTCTCTACCGTGATGGCCTCCCTCTTGGGAAATGCCAGCTTCTGTCTGATCATGCTCATGATTTAAAATCCTTACCCTCCACTCAGACCCCAGGCTCTTCCTCCGAGCCCTCACCTCTGCTCTGCAGGCTTTCTCTATAGTCCTGCTTGCCCCTCAGCCTCTATTTCCACCCTCACTGCTAGAGCCTCAAATTTGCTCTTTCTTGGACTCAGAAGGCTCTTTTTTAATTTTCATCTTGAGTCAGAAAGAAAATTTCAGGGCATCACTTTCAGTCTACAGCCTCTACTTGAATCAGGCCAAGTTCTCCAGAGCATCAGGCCTTGTTTTCTCTCTAAAATGAACTCTGATTTTATCTGGATATTAAGCTTATCTCAGCGAGTCACTATACCTCATTGGGCTTTTTTGCAGTGTAATATTGTGAAGAGGCCCTTACTCGTGCCTACCTATTGCTCCTGAGGAGAATGGAAGGGGCAGTGGGGAGCCAGGCCTGAGAGCCACTCACTCAGGCTAGATGGGGCAGGGCTGTACTATCTCTTGGACTCCTGCCTCTTTCTTGCCCTGCGGTTGTCCCACGGCCCCATGTCTGCCTTTGCTCACATCACGTCCAACTTAGACTATTCCAGTAACTTCCCAAGTGATTTTCCTTTGCTCCTTCCCTTCCTATCTATTACCCACAGAGAAGTCAGGGTACATGCCAGGCCATGCCAGTTGACATTTAATTCCTAGAAATTCAAATCTACCTGTCTGGTATTGAGCTGTCCACCTTTCCAGAGCATCTCCACTTGAGCAGCCATGCTATACACAGCCCTAACAGAGATCTCTCCAAATATACATATTCTGTTATGCATTTGCTCGTTTTCCTCTATCCACCTGAAAAGTCTTCCCTACCTGTTATGGGCTGAACTGTGTTCCTCCGAAATTTGTATATTGAAGTCCTAACCCCCAGTACCTCAGAATGTGACTACATTTGAAGGCAGGGGTTTAAAGAGGTAATCGGGTTAAATCAGAGTAGGGTGGGCCCTAATCCAGTATGACTGGAGTCCTTGCAAGAAGAGGAGATTTAGACACAGATGTACAGAAGGGAGACAATAAAGACCATAGGGTGAAGATGACATTAATGTCAAGAGAGAGGACTCAGAAGGAGCCAACCCTGGCCACACCTTGATCTTGAACTTCTAACCTCTAGAACTATGAGACATTACGTGTCTGTTGTTGAAGACACACAGTGTATAGTATTTTGTTATGACAGCAGCCCTAGCAAACTAATATACCTCCTATTTTTCACTGCTTGAGACCAAACTCTGAACTCCCCACCATCCTCTATGAGACCCTGCATGGTCTGGTTCCTGCCCCATCCCCTCCCTCATCTCCTGGTGTCACCTCTTGCTCACCTTGATCCAGCCCCACCCTCTTCCAGGTCCCCTTCCCTTTCACAGGGCCTTGCCCATGCTCTCTGTACCAAGGCCTTTTCTCAACTGCATGGCTATCTTGCTTAATTTTAGGTCCCACCTTCAAAGGTCACCACCTCAGAGAGGCTCTCCCAGACCACCTATTGTATGCTTCCCCCATCTGTATTCTTTCTCATAACTCCAAGACCTTTTCTTTTATAGCATCCTTAATTAATGACTTTATATAAATTTATTGTGTTTATTGCCTGCCTTCATCAAGCCAGGGACTGTTCACTTGGGTGTATGTTCATTATCTACCACAATGTCTGGTGTGTAACGATGCTCAATCAGTATTTGTTGAGTAAATCTTCACCTTGTCAAGTCTCTATCCAGGCCTCAGGATCCAGCTAATATCCTACTTCCCTCCTTAAATCAGCCATTCCATCCCCCAGTCCAAGAAAAGCTCACTGTCTTGATGTGCCTCCATAACATGCCCCTTCTGTACCACTGCCTGACTGTATGGGGTGTGTGTGGGTTTCCATCCTCCCCAGATGGACCACACACTGCATCTCAGCACTGCCCATAGCACAGGCTGGCCCAGGGCCTAGAGCCCAGGAGGGCTCAGTAACTGTATGTGGACCCAGATAAGTCAGAGAGAGGGACGGATGGTGGATGAAATGAGTAAATGGGCTATTTACAGGGATAAAAAGGGTGCCCCTGCCCTCCATAGCCCCTATAGAGCCTGGCAAACGTTCCTTTTGCCAGGAAGGGTTTGGGGGTAAACCTCAGCTTCAGGTTGCAGTCACAGAGCAAAGTACTGGGGCTGAGAAGAGGATGGGGAAGTCTGATAGCTTGGAGCCCCAGAATTGCAGAGCAGTGCAGACTCTCTTTTTGTGGGCTCCAGGGAAGGGCTGAGCATCTCTGCCAGCCCCTGTCACTGCAGAACCAGTCAGCAGGAGAGGGGAAAGGTCCAAGCTTAGGAGTCGAGTCCACCCCAGGGAAAGCCTCTCCTCAGCTCCCCTCCCCCTGCCAAGGCCACCACCCACTATTTGCACAGCCAGTCCCCCCCTTCTCTCCAGGGCTGGTGGAAGGCCTAGGGCAGTCGTGGCCGGCTGAGCCCTTTTGGGGGCTGGGCTTGGACAATGAGAAGTGAAAAGCCCCCTCCCGGCTGCCGTGGGGACATAAAGCAGGCCTTTCACTGTGGAGTTCTGGCTGCTTCATTTGGTTCTTGGCACCCAGAGAGGCAGCATCGGGAGGGGCGAGAAAGCAAGCGTGTTGGGGGTGGGGATGGGGCCAATGATTCTGAGGAAGCTCGCCAGTCCAGGGCCACCAGGCTGGCCCCCAGATGTGGGATGAGCTCATGCAGGGAGACCAGAACAACCTGGAGTGGGGGACAAAGGCAGGCATCAAGGAGATCATGGCTTTGGGGAGCAAGTTTTTCTTGGGGAGCAAGGACAACCAACCACAGCACTGGGCCTGCCTGCCAGCTTCCCCACCCGAGGTCTGGCAGCCCCACAGCTCTTTCCATGCTTTTTCCGGGACATTCCCAGGCTCCGCCGACTGCAGGACACTGTCCCTGGTCTTAACAGATATCAGAGCTCCGGCTTGGCCAAACCCCCTAAGCCCCCAGGGCAGCCTCTCCCGGGTGCCTCTGGCAAAGTGGGACGAGATGCTCAATGGGCAAATATCTTTCCGCGGGGCGCGCCAGCTGCCCACCCCCCTGCCCCCTGCCACTGTCCCCCCAAGTTCTCCTTGCTCCTTCCGGACGCCTCTGGCCTCCCTGCCACACATCTCTTCCCTCTTGCAGAGAGTTTGGCCGTAGACTGCGAAGGAGCCATCGCGTCTGCCTGAGGAGCCTAAGGGAGACCAGACAGAGGCAGCGACCGAATAGGGGTGGGGGGTCGGGTAGGTTCCGACGCTGAGTCCCTGGGGCCTGGCAGCAACGCAGACAGGGGACGGAGGGGGGAGGAGGATGGAAGCGGTTCACGGCACTGGGAGAAATTCACCCTGTTTGGGGCCATGTCTGGGAGGGGGAGGTCCGGTTATTTTGAAGATAAATTGTACAATAACTCTTGCAGGGTCTTCCTACCCAATCTCTCCTGCACCCCCTTAAACCTTCCACCCCCAACCCTCCAGCTCCCAGCGTCCACAGGTACTCTTTCCTCCATCCTGAGATTTTGTCTTAGGGCAGGGGTAGGACAGTACAGGGCCAGATGACCCCCCATCCTTCATTCTTAACACTGGGTCTACACAGACACCCTTCGCCTCGGACGGCAGGAGGTTATTGCGAATGGGGCTTCTAAGCATCGCGCCTGGCTCTAGGTTCCAAGTTTAAAGCCACCACCCAAGATTTGGTCGTGAGAGCCTTGACTTGGGGAACCGCGTCCTTCTTTGGTTACCTCTTCCCCGACAGTATTCCAGTTTCCAAACGTGGAAGAGGCGTGTGTGTGTGCCTATGTGAGTGCGTGTCTGCCTGTACCACCGTGTGTTCGTGCGCGCGTGTGTGTGTGTATGGAGGGTGGATTAACGCATGATCTTATAAATGGAAACGAGAGGACTGAACTTAAAAGAAACTGGTCAATTGTAAAACAAACAAGAATAAACAACCCTTTAGCTTTAATTTGTGGTTTATCTGGAGGTGGAGGTGGCGCTGAAGAACCCCCACACCCCAATATTTTTTCCTTTGCTGCGCCTCCACCCGCAGCATTTGGAGCGGCGGAGAAGCTGCTCCGGAGTGATTAATCCGGGGATAATTCACCCCCCTCCCCACCCCCTGGCGCGAACCCCGCGAAGCGGGATTGGAGCGAGTCATTTCCGAGAGCGCAGCGCGCCTCTCCCCGGCCGGGCGGACACTTGGTTCATTCCAGCCGCAGAAGCTCGGGCTCCCGCGTACCGGGATTTTTTTCCGAGCAGAAAAAAGCTCCAGAGCTCTCCTGACCTCCTTTCTCCTAGGCGGCGAGCGGAGCCTCTCCCTCGGCGCTGCCGGCTGCGCCATGCCGCGCTCGCGGGCACAGGAGCAGGGGCGCTGCGGCTGCCCCGCGGGGAGGGCTCGCGGTGAAGCCGGGAATTCGGCGCTCGTGCCTGGCGCTGGGAGCCGCTGGGGCCTCCCTCCGCCAACGCCGCCGCCGCTGCTGTGGCTGCTGGGCTGGGGGCTGCTCAGCGCCTCGGCCGCCGCGGGTAAGTCCGGCCGCGCCCCACCCGAGCTCATCCATCCCCGACCCGGTCCCTGTCCCTTCCCCCGTCCTCCCCCTTAACCTTCCACCCTCCCAGTCGCCCACCCTCCTGCTCGTGCTCGCCTCAGTCTGCCCCCATCCTCCCCCCACCTCAACCGTGCCCTCACCTCCATCCCTTAATACCCTCAACCCCAGCCGCAACTTGGCCAGATCTAGCGGGTATGGGGGTTTGGGATACAGGCATCCCCGCCCGGGGTTTCGGGGCTCCCGGACCGTGGCTTCAGTTTTTCCAGCCTCCCAGCCCCCAAGGTACCAGGCTTTTCCCCGATAAACTTTCCTGGAGCTTCCCCCGCCCCCTATTCTGGTTGGCACACCCGTCCGGGGCGCTGGGGAGAAATGGCGCGCCCCCTCCCCACTTCCGCGTCTGCAAGGTCTGCCCTTCCCTGCCCCCGCCCATTTCCTCGCGACTGAAGCCCGCGCCCCCGCTGGAGCAGCCCGGAGACTGCGGCCGCCACCCCTCCCCAAGTGCCCCCCTCCTGCTCTCTGGGCTAGGAGGCGGGTCAGGTGGGCGCGCGCCCAGGGCGGGGGTCCCGCGTTCGCTTTGCAGGAAGGCTCGGGTGTGGGGGCTAGAGGATGCTGAGAGACTGGAAGGCGGGGGTGGGGGTTGGGTCCGGGGGCGGCGGAGGGAGTGTCGTCGCCAGGCTCCGCGCCGCCACATTCCCCTCGGTTCCCACTCCGCGCCAAAGTGCCCTTTCCCGCGCCCTGCTGCAGCCGAGCGCCGGGGCTGCGGCAGCAGCCGCGCGGACGGCGGGATCTGCTACCGGCGTCCGAGTCGGGGAGAGGGACAGACCTGGAGGGTTCGGCGAATCCCGAACTTCGCAGGTGTCTGGTTGCAGTTTACAGACTGAGGAAGGCTCGCGGACCTTCGAGAGAACCTAGTCCCCGACGGGGAGCATTCGTCTCGTGCCCTCCCACTTTATCCACCCCTCTGAGGCTCAGCTCTAGCCACAGCCTAGGAAGTTCCGTGTGCTGAGGTGGAGACGGGTCGCACGGGCGATGCCTGGGGCCGCATTTTCAGTTAGCCTGGAGGCTCACACCCACTGGGGGAGAAAACCCGAAACACCCTCTGCCCAGGCCTGGACTGAGTACACCTCAGGCCTGCAGCCGTGTTGCTTTCTTTTTTTTTTTTCTTCTCTAAACCACCGATTGAGCCTCTACAGGCTTGGTTTCGGCTTCTCCAGCACCTCAGGGCTTCTTTCTTGTAAGTGCGCCTCTTCGCTGGCGCGCTCTCTGGCCCGCTCTGGGATCCAGCATCCCGTGAGCCCGTTCCCGCAGACCGTGTCGCCAGCTCCTTAGTCGGGAATGTTAGGGAGGGCGAACCGAGCCAGCCCCAGCTCACCCATCCCTTCTTGCCCGGACTTCCTTAGGTCTTCCTGAGAGTCATAGCCACCGACACCCAGAGAGGGGCGCCCGCGGTGCGCGCGCCCTGGAGCTCCGGCCTCGAGCACTCCCACACCCACTGGGTGGCTGCGCTGGTCGCCCAGACTTGCCACATGGGAGGTGAAGGAACCTCAGTAACCGGCTGTCGGGCCTTTGGACGTTTGCTCAGGTGTGGCCCCTGCTGTGCTGTGGGGAGATTCCCCAACTGTTTTTTGGCCAGATTTGTCCCCACCCCCTGGGTATGTCATGCCGCTGGGGAAGGAAAAAGGCCGACTCACCCGAGTTTGCTGCCGTTTAGCGGGGCTGGAATCCTGCCTTGCAGAGAGCCACTGGCCTGCTGCTCTTCAGTCAGGAGAGAAGTTGGGGTGGTGGTGGCACAAGATCTGGCAGAGGGGTACTGCTCTCTGGCAGGGCCGCTCTGGCTTCCAGAGCGACCAGTGCATTTCTTTATAAGCCTTTCCCACGTTTGGATCTGCTGTTTGGCCTTGCAAGCAGCGGAGATTTGGAAATGGATTTGGTGACAGATGATCGCAGATTTGGCACATTAGAGGGGGAAGCACATTCATTTTCAGTTATCTTCACACGGTTAGCTTTAAAAGATGCTCAGGACTGAAAGTCTCCTTTCTTGGCCCGGTAATGGCTGGATAAAATGAATATAAGGATTGGAAAGGGAGGGAGCCTGGTCAGCCACCTTTGCCTTCGAAGTGTGCCCTGCCTCATACTCCCCCCCCCAACGCCCCTAGCCTCCTCAGAGGCCTCCCATCAGTTACCTCCTCTCTTTACTATGGATCAGACACTGTCCTTTATGTTTCCCTTGGCCTATAAACAGCTTTATCTTCAACATAATACAGGCTAACCAAATTTCTTGGACCAGTTGACCTTTTAGCTACTATCCCTTCTCTCTTTTTCTTTGACATGTCAGCTCCCTTCAAAGGAGCCTCCAGTTTTCTCTGCTACCATTCATTCCCTGCACTCTGTCCCCAGGACTGGAACTCTCCAGGAAGGCTCACCAATGACCACCCTAACTGACAAATCCATTATACTTACTCTGTTGATCTTCCTTTACTGCTTGTGACTTTGAACACTTTGGAATACTCTTGCTAAAGTTTCTCATCTTTGGGCTTCTGGGACACTATGCTTTGCTGTGTTCTATTATCTTTTGGCTGTTCCCTCTCAGTCTTTCATGGCAACACTTATCCCCTCGTAAGTATGGATTCTGCAGCGCTCTCTGTTCCTGTGCTTTCCCTCAGGATTCCCTGTGCAGGTTGGTGGTACGTGCAGCCTCCCAGTTGCCCAGCCTAGAGACCTTAGCATCATCCTCAACTCCTTCCTTATCAGGAGGCCATGAGGCTGTCAGTTTCACACCCTCAGTTGTTCTGGAATCTAGCTACTTTTGTCCAGATTCAGAGGCCCTGAGCACTGAAAAGGTGTAATGCCTTCCATCCCCTAATAAGTAATTCAGAATAAAACCAGTATTAAACTATAAGGAATTCTAAGAAAGTTCTGATTTTCCCCATGTTTCCACTTTGTTGCTTTAAAAAAAGCAAACCCACTTCTTTGCTTTAAAAAAACCAAATAACAAATTTAAAATTGTCCCTGCTTTGCTTGCTTCCTAAGTGCTTATTTTCAGAGGTCTCTTGTTGTCTGGAGCCCTGACCATACCCAGCGTTTGATGACAATACTAATTAAATTGTATTCAAAGTATTTATTTCTTTGCCTCATGTGTTGAACAGTGAGCTTCCTGAAGGCAGGGATAGTGCTTTACTTCTCTTCCTATCCCCGGCACCCAGCTCAGGAACTGGCATTAGAAATGGTGCCTGGTAGATGGTTGCTAAATCAGAGGATGATTTTTAATTTTTTTCCCCCTTGGACAGTTTTCTAGGGACTGATAAGGCTAAATCAAGAGTTTTAGGGATCAAGGAAGCCTGAGATGACAAAGACACCTGGTCCCAGTTGCTTTTCCCCCATAACTAAGTGTCACAGATTGGCAACATGAGCCCTTAATTTACAGTTTCCCCCACTTCCCAAAGGAAGGGCATTTAATTGTTTAGTCAACAATGTATGGATTCGAATTTTCCATTTGCAGTTGAGCTGTGGGTTTATGGTTTAAAAAAAAGTAAGTTGACTAGAACACCCCATATTGACTATATCTTGGGCTGGTGAGTGTGTGGCTTTGTTGAAGGTGAGGCTAGAATCATGTGCAAGGATACTGGAGAACCAGATGGGACAATGCAAGGTTTGGGTTTGTCCAGAAGAGTCCAGCAAGTGGCGTGGGCAGCATCACGTTGACTCGTGTCTGATCTACTTCTATTTGCGCATCACTGTCACAATAGCATTAGGGGAATCCAGTTGCTCAACAGAGCCAGGTGTTCCTTCTTGACCTTCAGACCTCTTGTAAGGCTCAGGGTTCCCCACCTGCAAAGGGACAAGTCATTCCTGCAATGTGGGAAGAATTAGAAATCAGAGGTTAGAGGAATCAGGCTCAGCACATACCCACCTCATCAAATGTGCCCATTAAGTGGGGCAGAAACAGGTGCACTGAGACCAAGGACCCAGCCAGGAGGTCTGTGTGCCCTCTCCATTTCCTCTCCCACCCACTGTACTCAGAAAGCCGTCTGGGTACCCAAGGGAACACTAATAGCAAATGTTCACTGAGTCCCCACCATGTGCTGGCACTGTCCCCAGCACTTGTACATATTCACCCTCATGGCATCCCGGTGCATTTGGCAATATTATATCCCTGTTTTATGCACAAAGAAATAGGATCAGAGAGAACACACAACTTATCCACATAATAAGGCAACAGCCGAGACAGGGTTTAAACCTAGTTTGCCTGACTCCAAATCCCTTACTCATACCACACTGTTCTCTTAACTTCTGAGGAGGGCCAGCTGGTGCTGCACCCCCAGAATCCTTCTCCCCTGCTGCTTGCCCTTGCCACTGGCTGTCCCCTTCGTAATACTGTGCTGCTTTTGGCTCTTGAGGCCTGAGGCTCAAACTTCCAACCACTCAAGCAGCAGTTCATCCAGCTCCCTCACCGCTCCTGGGGTCAGGGGCAACCACAAAGTCATCCTTGGTTTCCTTCTAGTCCCAGACACCCAGGTTGACTGAACTCTGTGCTGTGGGCTCCCACAACTCCCTCAGTTCCTGTGGTGAAACTCATCAGGACATACTGGAATGTCTTATTTGATGAGGTGATGTCTGTGTTTATTCCCTAAAGACAGAATTGTAGCTCAGATCACAGCACCTACCAGACACTCAATAAACACCTGTTGAGAGGATCACAGGCAGGGTCTCTGGAAGCCAAGTCTCCTTTCCCCTCAGGCTGCCCTTTTGGACATTCCCAAAGCACCAGGTTGGAGGTGTGGGAAGAGGTGAAGGGGTGTCCCCAAGTGGAAGGCAGCCCAGGCTCTTCTGCATACTAATAATGATGGCTCGTCTTTATTAAGTGCTGGTTTAATGTCTTACAGACATTAATGTTCAATTCTCACAGCAATCCAGGCACTAGAATATTGTATGGGAAGAGAATGAGCTCAGAAATTAAGCAATTTGGCCAAGGTTTTAGAGCAGATAGGTAAAGGAGGCAAGACTGAAACTCAGGGCTACCTGACTCCAGGGCTCAACCTCTGAATTCATGGAAAGCATTTGTCATAGTGCTGGAGCCATCAGCATTCAGTATATGTTAGATGCTATGACTGCTGCTTTCTGCACCAGCTTCTCAGAATACAAGAGAAACAGGGTAACATGATGCCACTAAGGTACCATTATATACATCAGCAAAAGTCTTTGTATTTTGCTGCTCCCCCTGAAGGCACACCTCTTAGAACGTGACCAACTCACCCAACCCATCAACCCATGTGGCCACTTCTCTTCCTAGGGGGATGGAGGGGGAGGACCCTCTAGTTTCCCTTGGGGATGGAGAATGCCACTGACATTGGGATATAGCCTCCCAACCCTCCTCTCTGCCTGCTGCAGAGGTTTTCCAGGACAATAGGAACATCTGGGTGAACTCACAAGTGGAGTCCTCTGCCTCACAGAGGCATTGTCTCAGGATGCACTGGCTTTGAATAGAACTTGACTCTCCATTGGATCTCCAGAACGCATAGGGTAGGCTGTGCAATGTGGAAGTTTCTCAACTTGAAAATGATGGTGTGGTTCTTAGATCTTTTTCTTGGCTCTTATAAGTCAAGAGAAATAAAGAAAACTCATATTTATTTTCTTTATGGACTCTTGAGAGTTCAACCCCCTGGATTGGACTATCTTTAAAGATGAGATTCTGTATCTTCTCTTCTCCCACTCAAATACACACTTAGCTCTTAAATCTTTGGGGGAGGGTGAGAACCTCTGGCTTTCTCATGTAGTTTCATATAACATGAAGAATGGCAGTGTCTCTGTATACAATGACAAATGTGAACTTGAGCCAAGCAGGAAATGTAAATGGAATATGATGGGGTGCAATTGGAGAAATAGGGTAATTTAACATAGACTGAGATCAAGTAGGAAGGAGTGAGTTGGGGTGGGATCAAGAGTGGATTGGGATGCATTGGGATGCATTGGGATGGGATGTATTGGGATGGATGATAGAATAGAATACAATAGGATTGAGTGAAATATGGTGGTTTGGGGTGGAATTGAGAGGGTGGACAATAGAGTGTTTAGGGGATTGACTGGGATAGGATTGTGTGGGTAGGGAAGAAATGAGTTAGAATGGATTGGGATGGGAGGAGGTAGGATGGGATGGTAGAGTTCAGGTGGACTGGGACAACTGGGGTATGGTGGAGGTGAACGGATCATGGTGGGATGGGGTGAGACAGTATGAGTTAGGATATGTTGGGGTGCTTTGGCTTTGGTGAATTGGGAATGGGACCCTGGGAGATGTGGTGGGATTATGTAGCCAATTGAGTGGGCACTCTGGGGAAATGGGAAATGAGGGAAGGCACCAGAAACAACTTAATCTGCTTTGCATTATTGTAGCATTTTCCTCTTCTCCCTGGAACAGTTTCTAAGTTGCTTGAACTGTGAATTTCCAACAGATAGAAAGTCCCCCCGTCAGCCCTCGCTTCCACACTGGCACAGGTCCTGACACGATGCAGGCTCCACTGTCCTGCTGTCAAGGATCATTCTTCAGGCACAGACTGGGGATCCTGTGGCACCATCACCATGAACCCTCTCAGACAAATAAGCCAGGAGCACTAGTGCAGCCTGTGTCAAGCCCAGCATGTCTGTGCTGGAGCTAGCGGGGTGGCTGTGCCCACAGAAAGCCAAGTCCTAGATGGTGTAGGGGTTTGCCTCTGTGGCCCTCCTCTTTTGGGGAGTCTACCCACTGGAAATTGCCTTTTCCTTTCTACCTATTTGTTTCTTTATTGCCAGAAAATCTTAAATGGAATTGATCTCTAAGAGGATGTCAGTCCTATCCTTGAAGGTCATCATTATAAAGAACTCTTGTGATGCTAGAAATAATGTATGGATAGTTAAATTACTGAAAGCATCAAGATAACTTAGAAATTTATTTGAGAATTTCCTATATGGTCTAGAGCAGAAAATACAGCTCATATTCTGGCACAAATAGCCTCCCTCCCTGCTAATGTCTAATTTATACTCAATTAAGTGCAATTATAATCCAGAAACCTCAAAAAAAAAATGATGTGTCCATCTTTTACATTTTCAAATAGGAAATAGAGTAAACTCCATTATTAAGTGGCTACATCTATGTTTTGGATGAAAGTAAGTGAGTGTGATGATTGTAGCTTTAAAGGGAGAAAGTGGAGACTTTGAAATTTAGCCCATTTGAGATACAAGTGTATTATCAGAGAATACACAGGCATTTTGTGTGGAGTGATTGATGGCCTTTTCTGGGATGAGCAAGTGTGGTATTGTTGACTCGGGCCTCGGGAGCTTTGTCTGTGGGTTGCTGCCTGGCTTTCCACCCCAGCCTGGATCTCACTGGGACCACCTACTGACCCTCTTTGTTTCCTCCATCATCATTTCAGGGGTGGGGATCAGGTATGGAGAAAGGCCCAGAGATTGGGTGAAGGTTGGGCAAAGTTTGGGCTTCTGGCACACTGCTTGGTGCAGAGGACGTAGTGAAAATTTAACAATTTACTTTCCTTCTGTGTGAAAATGTTCCTAGCATGAAAACAGCCACCTCAAGAATGGCATGCCCTCCTCCCACGGACCTGTGCGGCCCTGCCCTCCTGGCTCTTGTCATTTGTGTAGCCCCAGAAGGGTTGACCCGCAGCAGCTCCATGGCTGGGAGGAAGACTTTCTGATATATTTGATATATGTCTTGAAATTCAGCTTAAGAGTCAGGAAACTAGTCTTCCAGCCTAGGTTGTATCACTACGATGTATGTGACTATGAGGGAGTAATTTCATCTTCCTGGGCCTCCATTTCCTTATCTTAAAATGGGGATGATGTTACTCACTACGTCTATGTAATGCTGGGCTTGAAAGCTCTTTAATCCACAAAATGGAAAGGATCCAGAGATATTAGAGTAGGTTGCTCATCAAAGCCCCATCCAATGGGAGATCCTGCCCAGTGGCCAGGCTGGCTTGGCTTTCCACGGACGTGGAGCTCACTACTTCTGCAGGCAGCTTTGCCTGGCTGTGCTTTAAGGTGCAGGGTAGTGAGTGAAGGCAGGTAGCCTTGCTGAGCGTCCTGGTTCTGATCCATTTTTACCCCTGATCTATTTTATCCATTTTATGGCCTGATGGCTACTCCTGAGAACTTGAAATGGAGGACACACCCAAATCCCATTTCTGCCCATCAGACATCTGTCACTGCTTCCTCCCAACACCACCACCTACCCTGGGCAGTGTCACTGTGAGCTCAGTCTGGGAGAGGTGACTGCTCAGGCTTCACTCTGACTGCACATCAACCTAGGGGACAAGACCAGCACTGATGCCTTTGAACTCTAGCAAGATGAAATTCTCTGTGTTCAGGAAACCACTGGAACTCAGGTCTACTGTGATGTTTTGTTCTAAGAAACATGGAAAGGGGGCAGTCTTACAAGGTTAGTTACCCTGAGTCATGTGGAAGACACAGTTTTTTCTTCCTTTTTTGAGCCCAGGTGCATAACATTGAGTTGATTCTGCCCTCAGACCATAACACTTTATGATCATGTGTCTATGCAAGGCTCTTCTCTTGCTTCATTTGAAATTTTTTCCTCCTTTTATCCCTAATCCCAAGGCATTGTTGCCTTCTTCCAGCAGTAATGTATTCCTCTGATACAGTTGATATTTGTCTTGAAATATGCATGGATCCTAATAAAGTAGGGTTGTTTTTTGTGTGTATATGTATTCTTAATTTACATAAATGACAGTGAACTATACATTTCATCCAGTTTTTTACTTTATTTACTCAACCTTGCATTTAAAAGAGCTAGCCCTGCTCCTTGTGTATTTCCAGTCCCTGGTTTCTAACAGCTGTATTGCATTATGAGTTGTGCATCTCTGACATTCTGTGTACCCATTCGCTGGGCATAGACCCCTGGCTTGTCTGTATCTCCTCCCAGCCACACATAAAGTTCTGAAGAACATCCTTGTCCATGCTCTCTTGGGAACCTGTGTGAGAATAACTCTGGGCCTTACATAGGAAGACTGGGATCCTTGAGTTAATATGTTAATTACCAGTGTTCTGCCATAATATTTACCAGAAAAGTTGAGCCAAGACACATTTCCACCAAGTGGTCAAGAGTTTCTGTCTCCTCCTATTATCACCCACACTTAATATTATCCATCTTTCTAATTTTCACCATTCTGGTGAGTTTAAAGTGTCATCTCATTGTCTGAATTTGCATTTCTCTGATTAGTAGTAAGTTTGAATATGTCTCTTATGTACTTGTTAGCAGTTTGAGCTTCTCTTTTTGTGAATTGCCTGTTCATATTCTTTGCCTGTTTTTAAATTGGACTTCCAGTCTCAATTTAGAAATTTTTTTTGGATTTGCAAAGTACCTTTTATATTACAGATATTGCCCTTTGTCAGTTTTAGAGGATGCAAGTTAACTTGTCCCAATCTTCCTTCTATTTTGTTTATGGTGCCTTTCTTTGGAAAGAGATGCTTCATTTTCATGTAGTCTGATCCCTCAATGTTTTGCAAAAGACAGAAGTTGAGACATATGGGGGTATTGATGAGCTAGGGGCAGGGCAGGTTCCCAGGTCCACCTGGGTCTACTCTCTTGCAGGGCTTGCTCCCTGTATGGAAGGTTTTGGGGAGTTACAGAGACTTCTTGCCCATATGGGGCTCCTAAATCCTACAGGAGGTCTGTGTTTTGGCTCAAGGCCCTGTGTTATCTGTTAAAGTACAAATTAATTTCTAGATGGGTGCCACTCTTAGAGAACGTGAAGGATTACTCAGTCCTTCAGCATGGCATTGATTATGGATCTGTGCTGTGCCTGAGCTCTCAGATATACTGGGGACATAAATAAGTTTCATAGACAAGGGTACATAAGAGAGGCAACTACACCCACATTCATAGCAGCATTATTCATAATATCCAGAAGATGAAAGCAACCCAAGTGTCCATTGATGGATGAATGTGTGTATATATAGGCATAGACCTACCATGGAATATTATTGAACCTTAAAAAGAAAGGAAATGCTACATTTTACAACATGGATGAACTTCAAAGACATTATGCTGAGTGAAATACACCAGTCACAGAAGGACAAATGTTGTATGATTCCAGTTATATGAGTTACCTGGAGTAGACCAATACAGAGACAGAAAGTAGAATGGGGGTTTCCAGGGCCTGGGGGAGAGGGGGTGGATGTACCTGTTATTGTTTCATGGGTACAGTTTTAGTTTTGCTAGATGGAAGAGTTCTGGAGATGGGTGGCGGGGATGGTAGCACAATAGTGTGGATGTACCTAATGCCACTGAACTGTACCCTTAACAATGGTTAACATGATAAATTTTATGTTCTGTATATTTTGCCACAGTTAGGAAAAAAAGGGGGTAGTTATCCTGATCTAGGGGTCAGAGAAGGTTCCTAGAGCAAGTGATGTTTCAGCAGAAACTTGGAGGATAGATAGCAAAGAGCACGTCAAGAGGACAGGAGGGCAGTATTCCAGCAGTGGAAAGGGTCTGCATAGCCTCCTGGTTGAGTGGAAGGAAGGCAAGGTCAAGGTCTGGAAGAAGTTCAGTGTGACATGAAGGTCTCTAACAGAACAAGGGTGATAATTCTGGAGGGCGGGGAGCAAGGCTGTGGCCCGAGTGGGTGGGTGGGCTGGCGCAGCTCTCTGAAGGACTGAGGTCATGGTGAGGGCTGGGTATGGGCCCGGGCACCCCCGGGGAAGGCAATCTTGGTGTGGGACTTGGAGCCCCAGGAGGGGTTGGCAAGGAGGGAGTGAGGGAATCCTTTTCCTTGAGTTTCTTCTCCCCTGTTCCCACCTTCCCAGAGAGTCAGCCTCTGATGGGACTGTCAGACGTCCATGAAACCCAGGCCATAAGTTGTGGATGTCAGTCACAGTTCTGCTAATCCTGCTTCAGTGAGAACATCATGCGACTTTCATCAGAAAGAAAATAAAAATAGGAAATCTACCTACTCAGGAATGACGCAGAAGAGCATCTCAGATGCCATGGGGTGGGGAGACTTGTTCTGTTCTACGGTGTCCCCATCCTGTGTGCCCTCAACATGCTGGTCTCTCTGTCTGTCTCCTTCCCCGCTTCCTTCCCTGCTTGTCCCTCTCCCCATTCCTTTCCTGCTACCTCCTCTTCCCCAGTCCTGTTGCTTCCCTGACCACAGGGCTCTCCTGCGGCATTATGGAATCATCCTCCTCCCCACCCCTGGACTTACCCCCAATTTCAGCCTCTTCCTGCCCTTTGACCTTGTTGTCTCCACCCCCACCTCACCTAGGATCTGCCCTCTCTATGGGCTCTCATTTAGCCATGCTTCAGCTGAGCAGCGTTGTGCAATAGGAGGGTGTTTAAGGCCTCTGGCAGCTCCCATCTGCTTAGGACCAGTAGGCTGGATCATTTGAACATTCAGTGAGTCCCGGGGGCAGTGGTCCCAGCTGGGGGTCACGGATAGAAATACCATTTCAAACCAGGCACCATCTCCCAAGGACAGTTATAAGCTCGCAAAGGTCCAGGGAACTCTAAGATAATAGAGGAAGGGTGTGGCTGGCAGGGGAGGCTTTACCCAGAGGTGCAAGCAGGCTGTCCAAGAGTGTGCAGGCCTCTGTTGGGGGTAAGAGGCCCTAGACAAAAGTTTAAAGCGGCAAGCTGCTTTTGGGGTTGTCAAGGTTGCATCCCCATCCCACCCAACACGTGCACAGATCAGCACCATTATCTTAGTTGTGGAAGCTGGAAGCTGTCCTTTATGGAACTCTGGGCCTGCGCTGAGCGTCATGCATTCCTCTCCTTAAACCTTCCTACACGCTAAGGAGCATGTGCCTAAGAAATCAGTTATTTTGTGGTTGAGGTAACTGAGATTTAAGAAGATTAAGTTACTTGCCCAAGACCACACAGGGAGCGGGAGAGAGAGGCTGAATGTAAACCTAGTCTGATTCTAGGGCCCATAGTCTTAACAGTTGCTGTACTCAGGTTTCCCAGTTACAAATGTAGGTTCCCAGGCCCTCCCCAATCTGTTGAATCTGAGTATCTAGGAGCAGGGTGTGCCATCTGCATCTCTAATTAATAAGTTCCTGTTATTATTATTATTTTTATGCACATTAAGTCCGTCTGGGAACCTTTTGGGTACACAGATCTGAGGGTGGAGCTCTAAGGAGCTCACCTTGTTCTGACCGCGGTCTTGGCAGCATCCAAGAATGAACAGAGGGAGGGCTTTCTGCTCCCTCCACCCACTCCTATATCTCAGCCCCACGTGGTGGAGCCCAGGACCTGTTTCCAGAGGCTGCAGCACTCCAGAGGTGACCAGATGTATGCACTTGAGATTAGGTACCCCCCAGAACAGATACGGGAAGCACGCTAGCCCTGCAGGCAGGTGTTAGCATTTCTAAACTGCTTAACACTTAACAAAGGTCTGCTGGTAAGGGCTGGCTTGACAGCTTGGAGCTCCTGAATCACTAAGTCCTTCCAGCAGCCCCTATTTGTTAGATGAGAAATCAGGGTGCTCAGGGGAGTCTTATCCTCAACTTCTTCCATGTACTAACTCTCTTTATTCTAGATTTAATACTTGCTGAAGAGCAGACACAAAGCGCTAAAATGCCATTTTCCTCAGGACTGTTGGTGGGAGGTAGCTGCATTTTAGGACAGGCACTGAAGGCAGGTTAAGGCAGGGTCAGCCAGGTGGGGTCAGGGCAGCCGGGAGCTCCTGTGGGTGGGGCCAAGCAAGGAGTCCAGGTTCCAGCCCCTGCATTTTCTTAGCCGGAACCGGAAGCAGCCCCCAGGAGAGGGGCCCTAGCCCAGGGGAGGGACATTTAGAGTCTGTAGTCCCTGTGAGGAGCCAGGGACTCAGTAGGGAAACCAAAGCAAAAGACCAGTTATGCAAATGATGCTAAGGCAGGAAGTAGAGACACTAGGAGGCCCAGGGATGGCATTTATTCATTCATTCATTCATTCAGCCAAACATTTATTGGGTTGCAGAAAGTGAAGTAGGGACTATAAGTGAGTGCCCTGGAGGAGAAGATTTTGGTGATGAGATGAATATGAGAAACACTAGGCCCTTGGTTTCTAATGCCCAGTCCAAGGGCCTGCCTGGAAACTTCTCAGAGATGCAGCCTCTTAGGCTGCACCTGTTGAATCAGAATCTGCATTTTAGCAAGATCCCAGGTGATTCCTGTGCCTGAGAGAGTCTAAGAAGCACTAGGGGATGCATGTTTTGAGCACAGATTTTGGAGTCAGGTCAACCCAGGGCAGATCCTGGCTTGAGTTCACTCTGGACTTCAGCTGCAACATTAGTAAAATGAGGTAAGATGCCTGACTTCACAGTTGTGCATGTAAGGATCCATGTGTGCAAAGTGCCTGGCTCTGAGCATACAGCTCTCCTGCCCCCTTTTCTACATAAGTCAGTGCCCCATTGACAAGGCCTTGAGGCCCTCTACTTACCCCTGTGTCCCTAACACCTAAGACTGTGCCTGGAGTGTGGTAGATGCTCACTTTGCATTTGTTGAGTGAATGAATGCTCATCAAGTGGTTGTCGGGTCAAACTGGACACCCTGGAAGCTGCTTTCTGGAGCAGCAGAGACCCAGTGAACCTTGCCTGTTGCTGTACCGGATTATGGCAGATTTCCCAATGGGAAGAATTGCTGAGAGGCTGAGGCAAGGGGGCGGTCGAAATTTTTGATACAGAGGAAAGAGCTGCTCTGTGTCAGCCTATGTTTCAGGAAGATGTTCTTGTTGCTGGAATCTTTGAATTGAGAGCTATTGTTAAAGTATTTTGAGAGGTGTTAGGCATGAGCACTTTAGTGAAAAAGTATCTGGTCAGTCTGGAGAGATGAGGGTCAGGTAGGGTGATAAAGGGTAGATTTGTGAGTATCTGGACCCACCCAATGTGCACAGGCCTCAGACTTTGAACCCAGAAGTTAATCTGACCCCACTTTGCTCCTCTCTGTCCTCTTCATCCAGCCCCTCCTAGCTTCTCCTACTCAGCTCAATCCCTGGTGTACCCTGGCCCCGGTTCTGTGCCACTCTAACCACAGGCTCCGTCTTGGAACCATTCTCATCTCTGGGCAGCCTCAGCCACTCACCCTCCTGAATGACCTTGTTTCCTGCATCACCGGAAGGTAGGCACTAAAGGAGACAGAGCATGGACCTTGCTTCTGAATTTGGGTAGAGGGGCGCTGAGGATGCTGTGCCCATAGTCCCCTTTTCCCAAACCCCACCACCCCTTGTTTCCTTCCCTTTTTTAGCCCCTAAACACACTGTGCTTTCATCCTAAAACACACTAAGTAACACCCTTTCCTTGCCTCTGCACCCCCTTTTGGCTGTCACCCCGTCTGTCTCCTTCCCCTCCCAGCCATGCTTCCTAGTAGGCCGTCTGCCAGCTCATTTCTCAGCGCCTGTCACCTGGCTGGCTCCCTCCCATGCCGCAGGAAGGGCTCCAGCCCAGGGCGCCACAGGACTTCCTATTTCCCAATCTAAGCATCTCTCTTGGCTTCTAGACCTTTCTCGATCTGACCACAGCCTGCCTCTTGACCTTCCATCTGTCCTTCTCCCTCTCCAGCATCTGGCCCTGCTCATTAGTCCCTCCCACTTAAAGCTGGCTTTCATATTGGTGCCCCCATGTCTTTGGCCTTAGCCCTCCTCTTTTTTTATTCTCCATTTCATTCCATCGTGTGGCTTTTAGGACACTCTCCAAATGCTGATAATCTCCATGTCCTCCGCTTAGGTCTCCAGTGAAGACCTTGCCCCTGAACTGATGCACACACACCACCCAGATGGTCTGTGGCCCCACACTGAGCATGCCACAAACTAAATTCTTCCTTTCCATTGTCACCTATATCATGTCCCCACCGCCATCCATCTTCCCATCCCAAGCTCTTCTATGTCCCCCCTTCCTGAGCTGCCTCACTAGCCTTTCATCTAACCAAGCTGGAAGTCTGGGACTCATCCTAGAATTCCATTCCCTCTCACTGGTCAGATCTTGCAGACTGTACCTCCCAAACAGCTTGCAGGCCTTCCCACATCCTGCTCGTGCTGCCCTGGCCCAGGCCTCGCCCTTTACTCCAGGGCATGTGGGACCCAGCGCTCTGGCGATAGCAATGGCAACACTGTGATTTCCCACCTCCAGTCTTACCATTTTCCAGTTGGTGGTGCAGGTGTGGGTCAGAGAGACACAGGGGAGTGGCTTTACTCTCTGGGATGGGAGGGAAGGACAAGACAAGGATAAGGGAAGGGCAAAGACCCAGAAGCTCTTAGGATAAAACTGAGCTTTGGAAGGGGTTTCAGCTGATACCTGCTAACACCTGTCCCTAACACCCTCTCCCTTCTGGGGTTCTGATTGGTGGGGGTGTAAGGACAAAGAATGCTGCTTGAATGGAAGGGAAAGTACTGATTCATTTATTAATAGCGGGGCGTGTGTCTGATACCCATCAAGCCACAGGTCTTTTGGCACATCATAGTGGGGAACATGGCTCAGGCCTGAGCCCCGTGGGGCTTTCCACCTCCCACCGTGAGTATAAATCGTGGGAACTGAGCACTCAGGAGCATCTGCAGAATTAGGGCTGGGGTGGGGTCTGCAGAGCACACTCGGGGTCCCCTTTTCCAACCACCTCTTGGCATGAGAATAATGGCTTGCTCTACCCACCCCACGAGTTCTAGGTAGGATGGGGCATCTGGTGCACACGCTTTGCCTTTCAGTGCTGTGATCCTGCCCATGGGTAAAACATGGCTCAGTGAATGGTAAGGAAGGATGGGGCAGGTGGCAAAACTGCCCTCTGAGCCGTCCCTCGCATGGGGTTAGGGAGGTTGCCATGCTCTGGGTGCAGACTGCCATGGCAGGCAGGGGGCGGCAAGCCCCCCAAGGGTCTCTCCCTCCCTCAACAGCCCAACTTTGTTATGGCCGTGTCCTCCTGTTCCCTGAGTTCCTCCCAGGAAACCTATATTTCAAAGCACTCTTTCTACCAGACTGCGTTTATTAAGAGGCGCGTGGATCCTTTTCCCCATTTTTATTCCTAAAAGTCCTATGTAACTGCCAAATGTTTTCGGATCTGTTGGCGCTGCTCAATTCTCTCCCCAAATCCCTCCCACCCCACAACAATGAGAGGGGGACTCTGCCAGGGGGCCCAACACAACGCGTTCACTGGACTTGCCTGCTTCCTCCCGATTTGCCCCAGACTGGAAGGGCAAAGCCACCCCAGCGTGTGGAAGCACGTAGGCAGCCACTTCTTTCTACCTTTCGGCCCTTCTGCTCCAGAGCCCCAGCCCCCTTCCTCCTTCTTGGGGCCTTGGCCGTTCTTTATCCCCCAGGTACTGTCTGAGGTGAGGCTGTAAGATGTTCACTTTCCTAATGGGGTGGTTCTGATATTTGGCCCTGGGAAAAGGCATTTTCCTGGAACTCATTCTTCTTCCCCGGGTCTAAGGCTGAGACTACCTCCATTCGTTCCTCCAGAGGCACTTCACTTCACTGCAGTTTCCCCTTTCAAAGTGACAGAAAGCCCTGCCAAGGGGCCAAAGTTTTCTCATGCAGTAAACAAAGGGTTGGGGAAACCAACATCCCTTAATTGTCAAGCTTGTGGAGTCCCCGGAGGGCCATGGCTTTGTCCCACCCATCAGAATGGACAAAGGGCCATGTGACCTCACTGACCAGGAGTCGTTCCAGCCTGGAGCAGACACTTGGCATTTATTTGGTCTTGTGCATTTTGATCGTGGATAAAGGCAGTTTCTGTAAGGCTCTTTGAAATATTGAAATAGCTCACAAATTCGCATTACTGCCTTGGAAGACCCATAGGGTAGCGAACACTGATCTTATCCAGTCCCTCTTCTGCATCCTCCCCACCATGCCTTTCTTCCCCGCTCAAGTTTGGAACCAACTGAGTGAGAAACACAAGAGGAGTCCATGGAGAGGCCAGTGTCAGCTTCATTACTGAGAAAACTGATTGGAGAAGGTGGCTTTGGATATGTGGCCAAATTGGCTTGGTAACACATCATTCTTGAATGGGAGAGACTTAGCCATCCATTCACAGGCACGAGGGGATAACCTTGGGCCTCCCTCACAGGGGCCAAGCCCACTGGACAGGAGGTGCCAGGCTGGGGTGGGGTGGGGCTGAGCCGAATGTGCCAAGTTCTTCCCCCAAACTCATTCTTTAGACAAGTCACATCCTCCCTAACCCCCCAGCATGAGGAGAGAGTGAGGGGTCAGAGACTGGGAACACGTGTGCCTGCAAGACTGTGCCCTCTGGGGCATGCAATGGGAGCTCTCCCCCTCTGTGGAGACAGGAGTGGGGCACAGTGCTCCCCTACACGGCTGCAGTGGATCTGGGCCTTGGCAGGTTGGCATCACCTGCAGTTGAGGGTGTCTGGGGCAGCCGTGACCTGCCCCACCCCCTCAGGGTGGAATGGTGGGAGCCCCAGGCACCTTAGGTGCAGCTGTGTATGCAAGCCAGCCTGGAAGGTTTCTCAGATCCTTTTCCCAGACTGCGAGGAGGTGTTGACTAAGATGTTGATCATCTGGCCGCTTATCTCTGTGACATATTTAAATAGGAAAATAAATTGTCCATTTTTCTTTTCCCTTCATTATCCCCTGGAAGAGTAAATGGAGAATGTGCTTCATCCTGGTGAATTGTTAGGAAGTGGGACTGCTGTTTAAAATGCATCCGCCCTGGAGTCAGACTTGATTCTCCTTGGTTAACTCCTTGATAGAAACTGATGTCAGATAAGGGCCGGGCACCATACATTTGCTTTGTAGATGAGGCACCAAAATTGAATGGAAGAGGAGCAGGTGAGGGATGACAGAGAAAGTTACTAGTGTAAGGCAGCAGCAGTGCCAAGATTTATTCCTTTTCTCCGCCCTCCTTCCTTCCCTCCCATCCTTCTTTCCTTCCTTCCATGCATCCATCCAACCCAGTTGTATTGAGTTCCCACTGTGCTGGTCGCTCTGTGGGGTTGTGGGGTATAGGGTTGATGACATGCATAATATCTATACCCCCACCCCACTCCCTAAGCTTTCATTCTGTCTAATGTATCACCTCTGGGGTAGAGAGATAATTAAACAGATAACATAAATGCAGTGTGAGTATCACAATAGAGTTTAGCATGGGACTGGGATGAAGGTTATGGGATCACAGGGAAGGAATCGAGCCAGGGGCATTTGGGGATGACATCTGGATATAATTTGAAGGTAGAGTCAACAGGGCCCAGCGGAAGTCAGCCTGGGGAAGACAGAAGAGTAAACCACGACTTCGTCACCTAGTGGCTGTTGTTGGTAATAATGACCTAGGAGGCTGCTTCTCTGGGATGAACATATGTTGTCTGGGTGGGTGCCTGTCCGATTCTGATTTTGACTACATTGAGCACATCACTGTCCCCAGGAGCTGGGCCACAAGACCCTGCTGAAATAGGTTGTATAGTTATATACCTGTTTTATAGGACTAGAAACTGAGGTTTGAATGAATAAGATGGCTTGCCCAAAGACACTACAGCAGGTAAGGGACGGAGCTGGGACACCACCCATGTGGAGTTTCTTGATAGTGTTTGCACGGCTGTTTCCACCACAGCACACAACCCGGGATCCCAGACAGAGTCCAGCATTGGCACTGATCACAAGCTAGTTCTATAATAACAGTGATAACATTATCTTCATGTCTGCAGTCCTCCTTTGAGCCACTGCGCCAAGCATTCTGTGTATACCATCTGATGTAAGTCTTCCAAGTCCTTAAGCTAGCTGGCATTAGCAGGTGGGCAGACTGAGGCTCGTGATGTCACACACATTTGGTATATGTCAGAGCGCAATTAGAATCCAGGGCTGCGTGCCCTCAAACTCATGCTACAGAGCAGAATATTGCTTCCTTCCTCCTCTCTAATTTTGCACAAGCAAATGGAGAGAAGGGGCCATTCTCCTCTCCCTGCACACGTTCCTGCCCCTTTCCAGGCTGGTTTCCTCATCTGTACAAAGGGTCAGTCAATCCTGCCTGTCTTGAACAGAGACGGTGACAGGTTCACCAGGGCCTTGCAAAGTCTAGATGCCGTTGGGCTTGTAGGGGACCCGCAGCTGAACTTCAGGGCTCTTGTCTCCTGAGGGCTGGGTGTCTGAGAGGAGCCACCGTGGGTCTCGGCTCCAGGGACGTTTATGGATGCACATGCCATTCACTCCTGACTATCAGATGTGAAAGGTTAGGACCTCTTTGGAGGCTGAGGGGACAGCTGGGACAGAATGACCTCTGTCTCTTCCCTGAAGGACACAGCTGCTAAATTAAGGTGCAGAGCAGCTGCTCAGGGACCCTTCATGACTCGTGCCCTCAGTAAACATTACTGGGCCTGGCTCTGGGCAGGGTGGACACATGCTATCCTGCTTTGAGGAGCTCATGTTCCCATGGCGGAGGGCACATGTGGGCTTGGAGAAATCTGGCAGCCATCCTTCCTTTCCTCCCCCATCAAGCCTCAAGCAAACCCTGTTGGCTCTGCCTTGAAAATATATCCAGGATCCAGCCCCTCCTGGGCCTCCATCGCAACCCTGGAGCCCGAGCCAGCATCCCCTTTGCCTGGACTCCTGCAGATGCTCCCTTGAAGTTTCCTTCCTTCCTTCCTCTCTTGCCTGCCCAGCACCTGGAGAGCTTTGAACAGCGTCAGTGGGAGCCTTCATTTCCCTGCTCTGGGGCCCTCCTGTGGCTCCTGGCACACTCAGAAATAAGTCAAGGTCTTATCCACCTTCTTGCCCCTGGTTTCTTTCCTGACCCCGCCTCCCTGGAGACCTGCCGGCTGACTTGGCTTACTCTGCTCCAAGCCAGGGGCTGCCCTGCGGTTCCTCAGGCACACCTCTGTGGTACTCTCAAACAGGTTGTGGGCTCAGCTTCCAGGTGGCAACTCCTGCTCAGATGTCACCTCCTTGGAGAGGCCCCTTCACCTCCCATCTTTGGGGGTGGGGGGGCCCTAGTTCTGTGTTAGGTCTCCTCACAGTCCTTTTAGCCTCCCAACATGTTACACGTGCACTTTCTCCCCATTTTACTGTCGCTTCAAGTGAATTCCACGAGATGAGCAGCTCATCTGTATGTTGTGTTCTCTGTGGTATGTTCATCCCTGGAGGAGTGTCCTACACATTGCAGGGGCTCAGGGACTGTTTGCTGGGTGGTGAATGAATGGATAGATAGAACGCTGACTCTGGAAGCACAGAGGATAGAGCAGGCAGCTCCAGTGTGTGGGCAGGTTGGGGTCAGTGTTGGGGGAGGTGAACGTGAGGTGGGACGTATAGGAGGAGCAGGCAATTTTCAGGGGCAGAGAGGGAGGGAGCTGATCCCAGGAAGAGCCCCCAGACCTCAGAAGGCCAGCTGTTGATGGGAGCAGGGAAGTCCCATGTAGTGAGCCTGCACCTTGTGGAACAAGCTTGGAGAGGCTGGGGTGGAGTAGCGACTTCCAGTGAAGGGATTGCAAGCGTGGACCCTGGAGCCAGCCATCTGGGTTCCCATCCCAGCCCTGCAGGGAAATCTCAGCGTCATCGTTTGAGATGGCCATTACATCATCACTTAGGAGCCCACAGAACAGCTTTGGGACATTCTCAGAAGCATAGGTGGGAGCTTCAGAGATACCTGGGCTTAAATCCTGGCCCTGCTGCGTATTAGTCTCATGAGAGACTTGATAATCTCTTTGGCCTCAGTTTTTCATCTTTAAAAGGAGAACAGCAATCCCTAATTCATAAAGCCTTTGTAACAATGCAGGACTTGTTGTACCTGAAGCACTTTCCTAGGCTTGGCCTGGTACTTGATCACTGTTGCCAAGGCGACAGGGCCTGCTGAATCTGATGGGATCAGCAGCTCTGGGAGAAACTTGCTATTTAGGCCCCTGGCAGGGCTGCAGGTGTTCTCTAGGCATTTACTGGGCAGCCTGCCTGCAAGCAGCCAGGCCCTTGCTCAGAGACCCTGCACTCAAGCCTGCTCCTTCCACTAGATCCTCAGAGGGCCATGCTCCCTCCTGCCTCTGGGCCTTCTCATGTGCTGATTCCTCTGTCTGGAGTGTCCTTGACTCCTTCCACCTTATTAACCATGGCCCATCTATCCCATCTCTGTTCACGTCACTTCCTCAGAGAAGCCCTCCTGGACCAACATTCTAATTCATTCTTACAGAATTGTGTGCCTTGTCCTTGGGTAGCTTATCCGAGTTGATCATTATACATTGCTCAGAGTCATTAATTTATAATTATCACTGTCCCTTACAGGCTGTAAGCCTCAGGAGGGCAGGGGCTGCGTGCCACTTTGCTTGATATTCTTATCTCTGGACCACAGACAGTCCCTGGGCAATAGTGGGTTCTCCGTTAATATGAAGGGTGATGCAGGGAAGATGCAAGTGACGTGTGCAACCATAGTGATCTTGTGTGTTCTTGTTCTTTCCCGAACAAGTCTGAGGGAGGCCCTTGTCCGTGAGCCTCGCAGCATTAAGAGATGACAGTTTTTTAAAATTCATAACAACGGCGATAATAAATAACACATACTCAGTGCTCTAGTCGCTATGCTAAGTACTCTGTAGACATTACTTCATTTAATTGAAACGTCATTATTATTGAGTGAGAAAAGCAAGGTGCTGAGAAATGTGTATAATATGATCCAATTTAAAAAAGATAAACAATGTCAAGCCCCTAGTATATATGTAAATGTGTACATGGGAGTATGTAAGTTTAGGTTTGTATATGGTTTTATGAGCAAGAATGAAAACATGGAAAGATGAAAATGAGAATGTTAATATAGGTTACCTAGTGGTGTGTGGGGGGCAGTGGGTAGTATGGGTGGGTGAGGGTGGGAGGGAGGGAGAGAAAGCCAAGTGAAGAAAGGAGAAGCAAAAAGTAAAATCACACTAGAAACCCAATATGCATAATAAGATCATACTTATGTATTCATGCAAGATTATATGTGAATGTGTATGCAAAAAGAAATACAAAAATTGTTCCAGAAGAAAAGCACTATATGCTGGCAAGGGTGCAGTGTGATGGGCACTTCCATAAACTGCCTGTAAGAGTGTAAATTATTACAAACTTTTTGGAAAGCAAGTTGGCAATACATTATCAACAGCCTTAAAAGTATTCATACATGTGGTCTCAGTATTCCACTTCAGAGACTTTACCCTGAAGAAATAACCAGTGTTGCAGTCATCTATTTATGTGCAAGATGCATAGCATTATTTTTAAGAGGGAAAAAAATGGAAGTGCACTAAATAGCCAACAATAAGAGGAAGGTTAAACAGTTATATCAAGAAACAAATTGCAGTCCCAGGGCAGTCCTGCAGACATGATTACTCCTATCATTCCCATTTTGCAGATGAAGAAAACAGAGGTCCAAGGAGGTAAAGCAAGCTGGTCATAGCAGGATTTGCATCCCTATGTATTTGCAAAAACATGTGAATCCCTCCTTTTGGGTAGACTTGTGAATAGGGTGAATATCAGTCATTTAAGTCCTTGCAGAGTTCATGCCTCACACCCTTGAAACCTTGATCTGGACCTGCTCAACCATTGTGTGTGGAGGGAACCCCAGAAGGATCATCAAAGTGGCTTTACTTTCTTTTTACGGAAATAACATATAGAAAGCCTTCAGCCAGCACCTGACACAGAGTTAGTACTCAGTCTATAAGTTACAGACTAAAACTTATAATTCACATGATCACTCTTTTCTTCCTTTGAAAAACAGTTAGGAAGTAGGTCTTTTTCCCCTTATTCTGATTTCTTCTCTCTGGGTGTGCTTGGAAATGGCCCTTTTCCTAGCAGTTTGTAAGAGTGAAAAGAGCCAAATCTTTGGAGTCCCTTTTGGGTTTGGATTCTAGTATTGCCTCTCAGCAGCTGTGTGACTGCAGACAAATTACCTGACCTCTCAGAGAACCGCAGTGGAGATGAAGTCAGTTGTCAAATAGAAAGTACCTGCTAATGTAGTTCCTGCCTTGTAGTAGGTGTTTATTAAATATTAGGGTGCTTGCCTTCCCAATTGAAAGGAACATCTTCATTTGAAGCCTTGCTGAGTGGCACTGGATTGTGAGGGGTTTTAGGCCACATTGGACGAGGCAAGACCAGGATGTGAACTGGGTCAGGGGCACAAGCATCATGGCTGAGGCTTTACCCCAGACTAGAGTTCAAAGTGGTGGGTGGGGTGGAAGGAAAGGAACATGGGGTTCACTGGGTCCCAGATAGGTGCTACAAGGTATAGGCATATTTTGAGCCTGATGATAATTTTGCTGTTGTTGGTACATAGAAGTCTTAGCTGAACAGAGAGCAGTGGGGGAATCTGGGCATGAAAGGAAGAGGAGGAGAGTGAAATTTGGATAAAGACTTGTTGCGGGTCCTCAGATAAGCTCTGGGTGAAAAAGACCTTAGTGGGCTTCAGGGAAGGGCTTCAGTCAATCTTTTTTTCCTTATAAAGTCACTTGACCTTTGTGGCCCCAGTTTCCTCACCTCCGGAAGCATAACCAGGTCCAGATTATGGGGTGGTTTGAAGAATTGCAGCTGATGAATGGACGAAAGGATGGATGAGTGGATGGATGGAAGGGTAGACAGTAGGTGATGGAGGGATGGATAGCTAGATGGGATTGACGGGCATTCGGGATGGATAAATAGAGGCATGAGCTATTTTTAAGGGGGGATGGATGAATGCAAGGATGGCTAGGATGGAAAAATAAGTGGGTGAAATGAAAGGATATATGGGATAGATAGGATGGGTGAAGGGATTGGATGAATAAATGGAAAGATGAATAGAGGGATTAGTGGATGGATGGAAGGATTGACTTGATAGATTATACAGATGAAATAAGATGGTTGAATGAAAGGACTGAGGGAATGGATAATGAATACATTTATGGGAATAGGTAGATTTAAGAGCATTTGGATAGGTGTATAGAGAAAAGAAAGGACCCAAAGATGGGTGGATGGAAGGATGATTGGATAATGGATGGGTTGGTGTTTTCATAATTTATTGTTCAAGCAAACCCACTTGGAGGCTGGCTGGTTAAAAGTGGAGATGAAGGCTGAGTGGGAGAATAAAATATATTGACTTCTTAGAGGAACTGCTTGGAGATAGGAACCTGGACTCCTCTGCGTCATTCTCTTCTCCATTCCCGCGATGTCCTTGGTGAAGAGTCTTGGTATATCAGGACTAGAGCACTGCTACAGACCAGGTTCATATGCCTCTGAAAACAGACTGTGTCTCTTCTTGTGCACAAACATAGTCTTTATTGACTCCGTCATGCAAATATGAGAGGTGTCCACACTGGCATTCACACTCACATGTAATTTGTAATGGAGACCTGTTTATACTCTGCTGTAAACCAAACGAAATTCAATGGCTAACAATCCACAGCACACCCACTTGGCGGGGATGGGCCAACAGGAAGGGTTATCAGGTGGTTCAGGGACCCTGGTCTTCTTTAATGGATGCTGGGGTTTTATCCTTTTGTTAAAGAAGCATTTATTTTGAAAACCACAAGTTTAGTGAAAGAGAGTTTTCAGTTGCTCTTTATCAAAGCAACTTAGGTGGCTGAAGATAAAGCACAGAAGAGATCTCTGAAGTTCTCAGTCAGGGCCTGAGTAGTCTCCAGGATACAGTTACCTAAATGATCTCAGTTCCTCTTCTCCCAGCTGTGCTCCTTGCTCTTGCTCTTTTTCTTGCTTTTAAGTTAATTAGTTATTGTTACTTTTCAATTACTATAAAAGTAATATATACTCAGGGCAAAAATTCAAACAACACAGAAGGGCATGTGGTGAGCAAAGACATTCTCCCCACTACAGGTCCCCAGTCCCACTTATTAATAGTTTCTTCTGAATTACTCTGGAAATTTTCAGCACACGTAAGAAAGTAGAAATGTGACACAACCTTTTTATCTCATACAAATGGGGTCATGCTGGAACACATCAAATATGTTATTCTATAATATGCTTTTCTCTCTTGGCAATATCTCTGCTCCATCTTTCTGCATAGGCATACAGTAGTCCTTGTTTGCATTTCAGTTTCCAGTTGCAGTTACCCATGGTCAACTGTGATCTGGAAGCAGATGATACTCCTTCCCACATGCCATCACAAGGTCAGTAGTAGCTTAACGCTGCATCTCAATGCCTGTGTCATTCACCTCACTTCATCTCAAAACCTAGGCATTTTGTCATTTTCACATCATCACAAGAAGAAGGGTGAGTACAGTGCAATAAGATGTTTTCAGAGAGAGAAAGACATCACATTCACACAACTTTTATTATGGCATATTGTAATTATATGTCATTATTAGTTATTATTGTTAATCTCTTACTATGCCTAATTTATGAATTAAACTATCACAGGTATGTATGTATAGGAAAAGAACATAATATATATATGCAGTTCAGTGTTGTCTCTGGTTTCAAACATTCAATGGAAGTCTTGGGATGTATTCCACATGGATAGGGGGGAATTACTGTATATTGATTCCTCACATTCTTATTTATGATTATATAGTATTCCATAAGTTACCATAAATGACTCATGAGTGTCAATCAGTCCCTTATTATTTAGGCTTTTCTTAGTTTTTGGTTACTCCAAATAATACCAGAATAAAAAAGTTGCATGTGTGTGTGTGTAAGAGAGAGAGAGAGAGAGAGAGAGAGAGAGAGAGATTTCTGTAGAATAGATTTATTACCTCAAAGGGTATATGCATTTATGCTGATAAAATTTGCCACATGATATTAATTTAAATATTGCCAATAATATTTGAGAGTTCTTGTTTGTCTGCATCTTAGGGTGCATCAGAATCACCAAGAGAGCTTGTCAAAGTACACATTTCTGGGTCCAAGAAATTCTGACTCAGTAGATCTGAGGTGAAGTAGGTCTGGTACAGGATTGAGAACTTGCATTTCTAACAAGTTCTCATGTGATGTTGATGTACTCTGCATCTTTCCAACAACTTTCCAAAAACCGTGCCAATCTGATATGTATCTGGTATTTTACATAGCATTTCTTGAAATGAAATTTAGCGCCTTTTCTTATTTCTTAGTCATCTTTATCTCATTTCCTGAAAAATGTCTGTTTGTATACTTTGCTTTTCTATGGCATTGTTCATATTTTTTCTTATTGATTTGTAAGAACTTTTTACATATGAAGGACATTGGCTCTATCTGTAGCCATGCAGAAAATATTTTTCCCAGTTTGGAACTTGTCTTTAGATTCTGTGGTTCCTTCCATCCTCTCTCCCTCCCTCTCTCTCTTCCTTCTTTTCTCCTTTCTTCCTTCTTGCCTTCCTTCCTTTCTACATATGGAGGTTCTATATTTTAGGCAATCAAATTTGTCAATGTTTCGGTGTTCCATTTTATGTTATACTTAGAGAAAGGTGTTTCTCACTCTAAGCTTCTATAAAAATTAACAATGAATGTGTGTTAATGCTTGTTTTTTTACTTCTAATCTAAAATAGGGCAGCAAGGGTTACTATGGCAATGTCGTAATTACTTAATTGAAAATGAAAATGTGAAGTGTTCACATTTCTGAATTAACCTGAAGGGATCTTTTCAGCCTCTTCATCCATTGGGCCTGTAAGAGAGAAAAGAAAGTCACAGCTGATGATTTTCCCCTTTTCAGGTATCTCTGTGATGAGTTGAGATTTAAAAAAAAAAGTTTGAAGTTTAAGGGCAGAGTATATAGACCATTTTCAGACAAACAGATGTTTCTAAAGTGAGGAAAGCACAGAGAGAACCATGGAAGTCGCAAGGATGAGGCAGCATAGCAAACAGAAGCTCCTCCCATCCTGCCCGTGTGGCTGTCAGACCCACCCAGGCTTTCATCTGCACACTGCCCATTCCTGGGCATGCTCTCTTTCCTGAGCTGCATGGCTTTCCATCGGAAGAGAGGGCCAGAAATGGGAATTACGAAACACAGCCTTTTGTACAACCTGTAACAATGTACGCATCAATCAACACGAGCTGACTGAATTAATGGAGCCATCATGATTTTGAAAGGCTTGCTTTCCCTATTATTCAGATAATTTCATGTTCAGGGTCCTGGAACAGGGTCCTAAGATGCTTAGGGGCAACATCCTTAACGAGCCATTGTATGGGCCTTGGAGGAAGCTGGCAGTTTAGTGGACAGCTTAGAGATGGTAACAAGTGTATTTTTAAAAAAGGGAGAGAGGTGCTAATAGAAAGTGCTAGATTGTATAAGGGCAGGGACCATGACTTTTCCATCATTCTCTCTTAGGATCTAGCACAGAACCTGACCCTTAGGGGCCCAACCGATGTTTGGTGATAGAATGAATGAGTTTATGGGGAGAGAGGAGGGAGCACATAACTCTGCCTGGGGAGCAGTGTGGGTCTGAAGCTCCAGCTTGCCCACCACTTTCTCCTGTGAGGGGTAAACCCCTTTCAAGCTGCATGCTGGGGATGGGGTTCAGGAAGAAGGTGTAAGATGGCAGGGCTAAGTCTAGTCTATGCACACTCCAGGAGAGTGCAGGATGGAGAAAGCCCTAGGCCAGGCTGGCCTGTGCAAATGACCTGCAAGATATATTCAACCGTTCGTATATTCTTAAAAAGTTAAGACATTACCTCTCACCCACAATGGAGCAGGAGAAGAACTTTGACTCTGGGTCAAGCATAACTTGATTCTCATCTGGTAATGTCACCACTGGCTGCCTGTGCCACTGAGGGTAAGTTGTTTAATCTCTCTGTACCTCAGTTTCCTTATCTGGAAAGTGGGGTTATAATAGCCCCTGTCTCAGGATGGTTGGGAAGGTGAAATGAGAACATGTGCATGAAAAGACTGAGCACATGACAGGTGCTTAGTAATGTTTGTTAGCAAAAATGAAGCATCAGTTGGTGAGGTAAGAGGTGGGGGAACACTGGGGAGGGATGCAAAGCCCTGGGCAGGAAAGAAGAGTAGGTGCCCTGTTGCAACTGAGCATGTACTGAGCATCTGGTGGGCAGGTCCACAAAGGAAAAGCAGTTGCTGTGTCTGTTCTTGAGTCTTAGGTACGATGGCATCGATTTGTCCCTTAAACTGGGAACCAAGTGCGATGGATATGCAGAGGTAGGGGCCAGGGAGGGTCTTCTGGGAAGGTGGCCTTTGAACAATGTGCTCAGAAGAAGTTGGAAAGTGGTCTTTGTAGCCTGGAGTCACCAGAGAAGACATCCAGAGAGAGGAGCCGGAGGACAGGTGGGGGAGTGGGAGATGGTGGGGAAGCAGAGGGTGCTGGGAGTGGGGGTGGCCCAGGTGAGTCCTTTAAGCCCTGGGGACAGTAGCTCCCTGGCTGGGCTGCCTGCTTCCCTTGTGCTCACCTGGGCTCATTCTTCACACAGCAGTCGGAGAGATCCTAAGACAAGGGCTCAGACTAGCCCAGCCCTCCCCCCACATCACGCACCTTCCGGATTTGAGGTGGCCTTGACTGCAGTCTGCCCTGTCTCATCTCCCTCCTCTCCTGCTGCATTCTCTCTACCCCGGGAGTGCTGACCTCCTTGCTGTTACCTTGCAGACAAGCTTTTCCCCATCTCCAGGCATTTATGTCTGCTCTCTTCTCAGTCTTGAATGCTCTCCTCCCAGATCTTCCACCTCACTCTTACTCCGCCTTCAGGTCTTTGCTGCAGGGTGACCCCCTCAGAGGCGGACCACTGTGGCCCCACACCACCGTCTTCATTCTGGTCACGCTTCTTATAGTATTTGCTTATTACTTACTTACTTACCATCTGTCTCCCCCACTAGAAAACAAGCTATGTGGAAATGAGCACAGGGGATTTGCACCTCCAGTGCCTACAGCAGGCTTGACACACAGCACTCAATAAATACTTCTCAACTGTGTGAATGAAAGACACAAGGGTGGGTGCAAGGGAGAGAATGGCTGGTAATTAATGTTTATTGAGTTCTCTGTGCCAGGCTTCCGCATCCATGATCTCATTTAATCTTCCCAGCATGCCTGTGAGGGACCTATTATTATCTTTCCTTACAGATGGGGGAGCTGAGGCTCAGAGAGGGTGAGCAGGGTGCCCAAGGTCACATAGCCAGCAAGTGGTGGAGTAGGGCTGGGGAGTGAGGTCTGTCTGATGCCATCTCTGCTGTACCATCACTCTGTGGTTGTGTGGGCTGGGAGCAGTGAGCAGGCCGGAGTAGCTGATGCCCTGGCATGTGTGCATGTCCGCAGGAGTGGGGGTCAGTGAAGGTGAAATTATAGCTGTTGTGGGCTCTTTTTAAATCCCCCCATACTTGTAGCCTTCCATGTATTTTAACCTGGGTGTGTAAGCATATGTGCACAGGCTTATACTCACATGTGTGTTCACCAGGCACGCACACCACTCTACCACTCAGAAACACAGCACAGGTGGAAGAGACACCCGGAGGGCACAGATTCTTCCAGAAGGCCTCTGGGGTCCTGGTGGAGGGAGGAGAGCAGCAGCAGGGCCCTCTGAGCCCTCCGTGTGGGCTGGCGGAGCAACAGCACAGGAGTGTGGATTGTGTATTGAAGAGCTGTGTGCATGTGTTAGAACTGTGCGTGTAAGGCGTGTATGCATGTACGTAGTGGACATTTGTGTCCAGAGATGCCAATGTGCATATATGTGTGAATTCTGTGTGTCAGGAGGATCTTACCTAGCCTGGGTCCCAGCTCCCAGCTCTCAGCCTCATGGTGGATTGGACCTTGACCTTGAAGTTCCCCCTCTCCCGGTCATTGTCCTTCTGAGCTGGCAGAGCTTATGGGCTAGGCCCCAAGACCATACTCAAGGGCTGCTTCCCCTTCTCCAGGTAGCTTTGCAAAGACCCAGGATGTGAGTCTGTGCTTGGCAACCATGCCTGACAACAGCCAGGGCCAAGCCGGGTGCCCACGGCTGCGCAGAGCCTGCTGGGCCATGTGGGCCCTTCGGGGAGGTGCCGACCTGGTGCTCAGAGCTCAGCAGGATGGGGTCTGCACTCCTGCCTGAACTTCGGCCTCCTTGAGCACCTGGGACGTCTCTATCTGTGTAGCCACTGCCTTTTTGAAAACTTGCTGACTTGGTAGTAGGGGACACACCATCAGACCCTGTGGGTGCAGTCTTTAGAGGAGATGGGAGTCCCCAAAGTTTCTGGGAGCCTGAGAGTTTTCTGCTGCAGTCTCTTCACACTCAATCCTTCAAGGGCTCTGAGGAGGACCTTGGAAGCTTCCAGGGTGGGTGGGCCAGAGGTCTGCTGCCTGGGCTTTATTTATCTCCTCTGAGCCATATGCCCTGAGTCTAGAGCAGAGAAGCCCTCAAAGCAGTCTAGACTGAGCTCAGAGTCCAAAGAGAATGTGGGAGAAAGGATAGCCGCAGCCCCGGTGGCGAGCCCAGGGGGAAGCAAGCAGCAGCTGAGGCTAACTGCTGAGAGGGTGGAGGTGCATGCCACTGCCCCAGATGGATGAGCCACTCGCAGGCATGGGCGAACTGAGATCGTGGCCAGCTGGGGCTGGACAGAGGAGAGCCCGGGAACCAGAAGGTACAGGAGGTGGGTGGAATGACAGCGGCCAGGCAAGTCCTCGTTAAAAGCTGGAGCTCTCCAGCTCCGAAGCTGCTCCACTCCCCCAAGCAGCTTCTGCCACCCCATCCTCAGCTCCAAGGCCCATCTCCACTGGCCAATCCCCTGAATGACTTCAGCCTTTAGTCCTCTGTGTGCCTGCTCCTGACACTCACCCTGGGTCTGTTCCCATGTCAGCTCTGCTTGGCCCCTGGGCTGGGACTCCTGCTGCTACTGGACTCTCAGCCCAGAACAACTTAGCCCTCTTTTCAGTGGCTGCCTGGTTGGCTCTCTGTCTTCCTGAAAGTGGCCATTCCAAGACACAGATTCCTGGGGCCAACACAGGGTGCCCTGGTCAGTCCCCCACTGAGAACATGCAGATGGCGAGAGTAGAGGGTCCTTCTCCCATATCCCACCCACCTTCCTGCACCTGCAGCTCTCCTCCCATCCCCCACTGCCCAGGAAGAGGAGGCGTCCTCCCTGCAGACCTCTGGACCCATTCTTTCCTCTCTCACCGCTGAAATTTGTCTCTTCTCTCCCGTCCACCCTTCCCATTTTATTTTTCTTCTCCATCGACTTGACATTTAAAATTTAAAATATGTTTAAATAAAAAGGAGACCCTCTTGGGGTCCTGCACTCCTGGCTACTACCCTGTTCTTCCATTTGAAGGCGAGCTGCTCCCAGTGGTCTGCACGAGGTCCCCCTTTCTTCCCAGTGAACTCGAGTGGGGCCTCTGTGTTAGGTGATACTGACAGCCTCTGTCCTGAGGCTGCCGGGGACTGGTTCCTCCCTCCACAACTGTGCCTCTCTTTATTGTTGCCTTTTCTGCCCCAATTTGGTCTCGCCCTGCACTGTCACTTCTGTCCCCTTTTCTCCTCTCCTCTCCTGTCTGCCTCTTTTGTGTGTTTTTTCTCTGCCCATCTCTCTTCTGCCTGTTTTTCCTTTGAGTCCCTGGTTTTTTCTCTGCCATTGTCTGTTTTCTGCCTTTCATTGGGGTGTCTGATCATGGGTGGTGTGATTAAGGGGGTCCCAGTGGGTCTTGGAGGTGTCTCCTTGAGAGCCTCTCCTGGGTCCCGGACAGGAGCAGGATAGTTCTGGGTGTTCTGGGACCTGGCATGGTGGCCCCACCTAAGGGAATGGCAGTGGGGCTGGGAAAGAGTCCATCTCTGTGTGGCTCTGTGGAGGTGTGCAGACGGCGGGGGCCTGGAGTTCTGCCAGTTAGTGTAATTACATTCTTCCTGCTGACAATTCCCACTATGGTCTCAATTGGATGTGACATTCTTATTAAATAACTTCACCAGTATCTAGTAATAATAACACAGTCCTTCCTTCATGACCTACATGGCTGGATGCTATTTTGGTGAGGAGTGGTGCTGCAGGGCTTCTGCAGAATGGCCTGCCAGCTTACTGCCCACACACATGTACACTTGTGCACCACCAGGGCTGATGCAAAGTGTGCACCCCCGAATTGCATATGCCCACAAGTACACAGGCTGTGGCCCCTCCCCAAGCTAGGAGTGCTAGATGCCTGATGGCCCAGCAGTCCTGGCAGGAATTCCTCTTCCCAGCCCGATTGTCACACAGAATGGAGACTTGACTTACAAAGGATCTCTTGATCCTGTGTCCCTCTCCCCATCCTGCCGTAGGTCTCTGTGCATTTGTATCTGCCTTCCTGTCCTGGGAGTTTCCTCCTTTTCTTTTCCACTGGGTGAAATTTTATTCATCCTTCAAGGCCCAGCACAGATGTAACCTCTTTCAAGAAGCCCTCTCTGATTCTGCCATAGCAGAAATAGTCATTCTCTGAGTTGTTCACCTGCTTTGTTCTGTCTTGTCTGGCACTGTATTCTGATTTTGTTGGCTAGATACAGGATTGTCTTTGACCGATAGACCATAATTTCTTTAAAAGAAAGGACTAGGCCATACCTGTTTCTGGTGGTGCACCCATATGCACTCCTGTAAGATGTGCTGAAGTGTAGTGCCGAATGTAGTGGATATAGATTTATAGGGGGTGGGCATCACTACAAACTGAGACTTGGGGGTGGTGGGTTTCTCCACAAATAGGGAATGCTTGCAAGGCCCCTAGTCGTCTTTGTTTTTATTTTCCATCTTGACCCAAAAATGTGAGATGTTCACTCTTGCAGAACAAATAGAACTGTGACTTCAGTTTCACAATTTATGTGGCTGACTTTGTCTGCTTTTGACAGTTCTGTCGTGTTCCTGATGGTTACAATTTGGTTTCTCTCTGGGACCTCAAGATGATAAGTTGGGATGCCAGCGTTGCACTGATCCGTTTGAGGGAGCACATAGCCCCTTTGGGTTCCTCCCTATACTGTGCTGGTGAATTTGGAGTTCTTAGCAAGCTGGGGGAGGACAGATGGGGAAAAAATAAGGCAACACAAATGTGTGCAGTGAGTGTGTGCCAGGGGAAGGGGCATCACCTGGGCCATCTGACCTGGTGAGCACCTGAGGACATGAGCAGAGCCCTCTGGGGTCTCCCAGACCTCCTCCCCACAGTTGCGTGTCTCCTAGAGGACAAGTCTAAAATGACTCCCTGCCCTTTTGTGCCCTCTCCTTCCTCCCCAATCCACCCACCAGCCTGCAGCGTGTCTCTAAAAGTTGATGTCAACAGAGGGGTAATGGCTGAATTCCCTCTGGATCTTTAGTGCACAACACGTGACCTTGAGGAGCATCAGTGCATGTATGCTGAGTGCATGATGAGATGAGTGAGAGAGTGGATGATTAGCTAAATGAATAAATGGTTCATTCCTTATGGCCTGTCATTTCCTTCCTGGACCTGAGCATGCACTCTTGAGTCTATCTTAGATTTGAATCTAAGGTCCACTGCTCACTGGCTGAATGATTTTGGAAGGTTATTTTGCCTTTGAAAAGCTGGTTTCCATCTGTAATATTCAAGCCTGCTTGGGATGTTGTCAAGGTGAAATGCACAAGGGACCATATAGTGTGTAGTGGTTATACCCACGGGCTCTGGACCCAAAGTCCCTGGGTTCACATCCTCATTGAACTACTTTTTAGCCATGGAACCTTGGGTAACTTACTTAGCTTCTCTTCCTCCTGTTTTCTCTTTACCAAGAAGACTGACAAATGCAAGACAGAAACCCCAGGCTTTAGATGTCCTGTCCTGGCTTTCCCCACCTCTGCATTCATTCATTTGTTCGCTCATCAAATATCCATTGTGCATCCACTAGAGGCCACACACTCTATTCTAGACTCTGAGAATTCACTAATAGACAAGAAAGCCAAAAAAAAAAAAAAATTCCCTGCCCTTAGGGAGCTTGCATATCTGGTTATTTGCAGATAAGGAAGTATACAATTTCCTTATCTGTTTATACCCAGACTCCCAGCCCCATGCCCCCTTTTCTTTATTGTGGTAAAAAACATAAACCATAAAACTTACCATCCTAACCATTTAAAAAGTGACCAGTACAGTTAGAGTTAACTCATATGTATCTTGTGCAACAGACCTCTAGAACTTGTTCATCTGGCAAAACAGAAACTCAATACCCATGGAGCCGCCACTCCTCTTTCTCCCCTCCCCCAGCACCTGGCAACTACCATCCTACGATTCTGTTACTAAGAATTTGGCTACTTAGATCCCTCATGTAAGTGAAATCATACAATATTTATCTTTTTGTAACTGACTTGTTTCACTCAGCATGATAGCTTCAAGGCTCATTCCTGTTGTAGCCTATCACACATATTTCTTCGTTTTTAACGCTGAATAACATTTCACTGCCTGTCTATAGCACATTTTCTTTATCCAGTCATCTGGTGATGGACATTTAGGTTGCTTCTACATTTTGGTTATTGTGAAAAAATGCTCCAGTGAACATAGGTGGCAAATATATCTTTGAGATCCAGTTTTTAATTCTTTTGTATATATACCTTAAAGTGGATTGCTGGATCATATGGTAATTCTATTTTTAATTATTTGAGGAAATTCAATACTGTTTTCTATATTTATAGCTGCACCAATTTACATTCTTACCAGTACTGTGCAAGAGTTTCTCTGATTTCTCCACATTCTTATGAACACTTGTTATCTTTTTGGGGTTTTTTCCCCTAGTGGCCATCCTGATGGGTGTGAGGTGCTATCTCATTGTGGTTGTGATTTGCATTTCCCTGATGATAAGTGATGTTGAGAATCTTTTCATACCCTCGGTTCTTTGTATATTTTCTTTGGAGAAATGGCTATTCCAGTCTTTTGCTCATTTTTTTATAATGAGATTATTTGGTTTCTGGTTAAGTTTGTAGGGGTTCTTTATCTATTCTGGATATTAACCCCTTACTGGATAAATGGTTTGCAAATATTTTCTCCCATTCTGTAGGTTACATTTTCACTCTGTTGATTGTTTCCTTTGTTGTGCAGAAGTTTTAATGTCTGATTTAGTCCTGTTTGTCTACTTCTGCTTTTGTTGACTGTGTCTTTGGTGCCATCCAAAAAAGACATTGCTAAATCCAATGTTGTGAAGCTTTCCCCCTGTTTTCTTCTAGGAGGTTTAAACTTTCAGGTCTTACATTTAGATTGTTAATACATATTGAGTTAATTTTTGTATATGCTATAAGGTAAGGGTCTAAGTTCATTCTTTTGCATGAAGATATCCAGTTTTCCTAGCACCATTTATTCCCCATTATGTGGCCTTGGCACCCTTGTTGAAAATAATTTGACTGTAAACAAGAGGATTTATTTCTGGGCTCTTTATTGTGTTCCATTGGTGTGCTTGTCTGTCTTTATACTAGTACCATACTGTTTTGATTAGTGTACCTTTATAATATGTTTTGGAAATGTTAGGCTTCCATTTTTATTTTTATTTCTCAGTTTTGATTTGTTTTGTTTTTTCTATTTGGGGTCCTTTGAGATGCCATATGACTTTTAGGATGGTTGTTTTACTACTTTTGCAAATAATAACACTGAGATTTTGATAAGGATTGTATTGAATCTATAGATCACTTTGAGTAGTATGGACGTTTTAATAATATTAAGTCTTCCAATCTATAAACATAGGATGTCTTTCCTTTTACTGTGTCTTCTTTAATTTCTTTCAGTAATGCTGTATAGGTTTCAGTGTGTAAGTCTTTTGCCTCCTTGGTTAAGTGTATTCCTACGTATTTTATTCTTTCTGATGCTATTCTAAATGAGATTGTTTTTTTAATATACTGTTTGAATTTTTATTGTTAGTGTATAGAAACACACTGATTTTTGTGTGTTCTTGCATCTTGAAACTTTGCTGAACTTATTAGTTCTAACTGTGTGTGTGTGTGTGTGTGTGTGTGTGTGTGTGTGTGTGTGTAAAGTCTAGGATTTGTGACATAGATCATGTTATCTGTGAACAGAGATAATTTTGTTCTTCCCTTTCCAATTTGGATGCCTTGCATTTCATTTTCTTGCCTCATTGCTCTGGCTAGGACTTCCATTGTAGCATAATGTTGAATGGAAGTTTTGAGAGAGGACATCCTTGCCTTGTTCGTGACCTCAGAAGGAAAGCTTTCAGTTTTTCACCATTGAGTATAACATTAGTTGTGGGCTTTTCCTATATGGCTTTTATTATATTCCTAGTTAGTTGTGTGATTTTTTATCATGAAAGCTTATTAATTTTGTCAAATGTTTTTTCTACATCAAGATGATCATGTGTGATTTTTAACCTTCATTCTGTTTATGTGGTGTACTTTCGTATGTTAAACTATCTTTGCTTTCTAAGAATAAATCCCATTTGGTCATGCTATATGAGCTTTTTAATGTGTTATTGAATGCAGTTTGCTGGTATTTTGTTGAACATTTTTGCATCAATATTCAACAGGGATATTGATCTGTAGTTTTCTTGTAGTATCTTTGATTTTTATATCAGATAAAAATCATAATGCTGGCCTCATAAAATGAGTTTTGGAAGTATTCCCTCTTCTTCAATTATTTGGAAGAATTTGAGAAGGATTGGTGTTAATTCTTATTTAAATCTTTGGAAGACTTTTCCAGTGAAACCTGGTCCTGGAATTTTCTTTGTTGGGAAGTTTTTGCTTACTGGTTCAATCTTTTGACTCACTATAGGTTGAAAGTATTCATTTCTTTGCAATTCATTCTTGGTAGTTGTATGCCTTGAAATTTATCCATTTATTAGTAAGTTTTCCAATTTCCTGGCATATATTGGTTAATAGCAATTTCTTATGATATTTTTTATTTTTGTGTTATCAGTTGTAGTACCTTCTCTTTCATTTCTGATTTTTGTTATTTGACTTTGTTGTTCTTAGTCTAGCTAAGGGTCTATCAATGTTGACTTTTTCAAAAAAGCAAATAGTTTCATTGATTTTTTTCTATTATTTTCCTAGTCTCTATTTCATTTGTTTCTGTTCTAATCTTTTTAATTCCTTCCTTTTGCTAACTTTGGGTTGAGTTTGTTATTTTTCTATTTCCTTGGCATATAAAGTTTGGTTGTTGATTTGACATTTTCTTTTTTAATGTAGGCATTTTGTTTTATAGACTTCCCTCTTAGTACTGCTTTTGCTGTATCACATAGTTTTGGTATGTTGTGTTTCATTTTTATTTGTTTTAAGATGTTATCTACCTTGTGATTTCATCTTGTATCCATTGGTTGTTCAATGGTATGCTCTTTAATTGCTATATATTTGTGAATTTTCCTTTTTGGCTATTGATTTCTAGTTCCATTCCATTGTGGTAAGAAGATACTTGGTATGATAATCAATTTTCTGAAATATTTTTTATATATATCTTTTTTTTTCACTATCATTAACATACAATTACATGAACAACATTATGGCTACTAGACTCCCCCCTATTATCAAGTCCCCACCACATACCACATTACAGTCACTGTCCATCAGCGTAATAAGATGTTACAGAATCACTACTTGTCTTCTCTGTTATACTGACTTCCTTGCTTCCTTGTATCATACTGCCTTCCTTGTGTCCCCCCTCACATTATACATGCTAATCATGATGCCCCCTTTTCCCCATTATCCCTCCCTTCCCACCCATCCTCCCCAATCCCTATCCCTTTGGTAACTGTTGGTCCGTTCTTGGGTTCTGTGAGTCTGCTGCTGTTTTGTTCCTTCAGTTTTTGCTTTGTTCTTATACTCCATAGATGAGTGAAATCATTTGACATTTGTCTTTCTCTGCCTGACTCATTTCACTGAGCATTATACCCTCTAGCTCCATCCATGTTGTTGCAAATGGTAGGATTTCTTTTCTCCTTATGGCTTAATAGTATTCCATTCTGTATATGTACCACATCTTCTTTATCCATTCATCTACTGATGGACACTTAGGTTGTTTACATTTCTTGGCTATTGTAAATAGTGCAGTGATAAACATAGGGGTGCACATGTCTTTTTCAAACTGGGCTGCTGCATTCTTAGGGTAAATTCCTAGGAGTGGAATTCCTGGGTCAAATGGTATTTCTACTTTTAGTTTTTTGAGGGACCTCCATACTGCTTTCCACAATGGTTGAACTAATTTACATTCCCACCAGCAGTGTAAGAGGGTTCCCCTTTCTCCACAACCTCGCCAACATTTGTTGTTATTTGTCTTTTTGATGTTGGCCATCCTAACTGGTGTGAGGTGATAAATCATTGTGGTTTTTAATTTGCATTTCTCTGATGATTAGTGATGTGAAGCATCTTTTCATGTGCCTGTTGGCCAGCTGAATTTCTTCTTTGGAGAAGTGTCTGTTCAGCAACTTTACCCATTTTTAAATTGGCTTATTTGCTTTTTGTTTGTTGAGGTACATGAACTCTTTATATAATTTGGATGTCAACCCCTTATTGGCTATGTCATTTATGAATATATTCTCCCATACTGTAGGATGCCTTTTTGTTCTACTGATGGTGCCCTTTGCTGTACAGAGGGTTTTTAGTTTGATATGGTCCCACCTGTTCATTTTTGCTTTTGTTTCCCTTGCCCAGGGAGATATAGTCATGAAGAAGTTGCTCATGTTTATGTCCAAGAGATATTTGCCTATGTTTTTTTCTAAGAGTTTTATGGTTTCATGACTTACATTCAGGTCTTTGATCCATTTTGAGTTTACATTTGTGTATGGGGTGAGACAGTAATCCCTTTTCATTCTCTTACATGTAGTTGTCCAGTTTTGCCAACACCAGCTGTTGAAGAGGCTGTCATTTCCCCATTGTATATCCATGGCTCCTTTATTGTGTATTAATTGATCATATATATGCTTGGGTTTATATCTGGGCTCTCTAGTCTGTTTCAATGGTCAATGGGTCTGTTCTTGTGCCAGTACCAAATTGTCTTGATTACTGTGGCTTTGTAGTAGAGCTTGAAGTCTGGGAACATAATCCCCCTTGCTTTATTCTTCCTTCTCAGGATTGCTTTGGCTATTCTGGGTCTTTTGTGGTTCCATATGAATTTTAAGACAATTTGCTCTAGTTCGTTGAAGAATGCTGTTGGTATTTTTATAAGAATCGCATTGAATATGTAGATTGCTTTAGGCAGGATGGCCATTTTGACTATTAATTCTTCCTATCCATGAGCACAGGATGTGTTTCCATTTATTGGTATCTTCTTTAATTTCTCTCATGAGTATCTTGTAGTTTTCAGAGTATAGGTCTTTCCCTTCCTTGGTTAGGTTTATTCTTAGGTATTTTATTCTTCTTGATGCAATTGTTAATGGAATTGTTTTCCTGATTTCTGTGTATTAATTTTGCCAGATTTCTGTGTATTAATTTTGTATCCTGCAACTTTGCTGAATTCAGATATTAGATCTAGTAGTTTTAGAGTGGATTCTTTAGGGTTTTTTATATACAATATCATGTCATCTGCAAACAAGGACAGTTTGACTTCTTCCTTACCAATCTGGATGCCTTTTATTTCTTTGTATTGTCTGATTGCTGTGGCTAGGACCTCTAGAACTATGTTGAATAAAAGTGGGGAAAGTGGGCATCCTTTTCTTGTTCCCGATCTTAAAGAAAAAGCTTTCAGCTTCTCGCTGTTAACTATAATGTTGGCTGTAGGGCTGTCATATATGGCCTTTATTATGTTGAGGTACTTGCCCTCTATACCCATTTTGTTGAGAGTTTTTATCATGAATGAATGTTGAATTTTGTCAAATGCTTTTTCAGCATCTATGGAGATGATCATGTGGTTTTTGTCCTTCTTTTTGTTGTAGTAGTGGATGACGTTGATGAATTTTCGAATGTTGTACCATGCTTGCATCTCTGGGATGAATCCCACTTGATCATGATGGATGATCTTTTTGATGTATTTTTGAATTCTGTTTGCTAATATTTTGTTGAGTATTTTTGCATCTATGTTCATCAGGGATATTGGTCTGCAATTTTCTTTTTTTTTTTTAACCATTCTGCGACACAATGACATAGTAGGATTTATTCCTGGAATACAAGGATGGGTCAATATATGAAAACCAATCAATGTACTATACCACAATCAATAGAGTGAAGAGGAAGAAAATGCATGATCATCTCAACTGATGCATAAAAAGCATTTGACAAAATTAATACCTTTTCATGATAAAAATACTCAGTGCACTAGAAAAGAAAACCTCCACATAAGAAAGGTCATTTGTGAGAAACTCAGAGCAAAAGTCATATTCAATGGTGAAAGACTGAAAATTTCTCTAAGATCAAAAACAAGACCAGAATGTCCTTTTCACCACTTCAATTCAACATAACACTGAAATTACATCAGAGAAAATTAGGAAATGAAAAGAAATAAAAAGCATTCAAATTCACAAAGAAGTAAAGTTATCTCTGTTCAGAGATCACATTATCTAATATGTTGAAAGCCGTAAAGATTTTACATGTGCAAACACATGCAAACACACACACAAGCACTATTAGAAAAGTGAATTCAGCAAAGTTGCAGCATACAAAATCAACATGTAAAATCAGTTGTATTTCTATGCATTAATAAACAAATTATGCAAAGGAAATAAAGAACCCAATTTCACTTACAATAGTATAAAAAAAGAATAAAATAGTTGGGAATAAATTTGACCAAAGAGGTCAAAGACTTGTAAACTAGGAACTACAAAATGTTGCTGAATGAAGTTAAAGACACAAATAAATGGAAAGATAGCC